>NW_021703782.1:12015750-12403970 GCF_005190385.1 Monodon monoceros | reverse complement strand
TTCCTTGGCTGTGTGCGTGGCAGGGGATAGGTAGAGAGTGGGGAAGATTTTAGGGCTGGAGTTTGGCAAAGGGAAAACTGTAGGGTGACTCCATCCTCTGAGTTCCGGAACAAGCCCTTTAACATTCACAGTCCTTGCCAGTGTGTATTTGCTATTTTCCTTCTACTAGGAGAATTGTTTATTTCTCTTGGATACAACTTTTGTGTATCTTAAAATGACTCAAGAACTCAAAGAACTTGTGCTCAAGCGAAGGACTCTGATTTCTCATAGTAAGAGGTTTTTACCTGATGATTAGAGGAGGGGATACTTTTTTTAAGGTGAAAATATATAAGGTATTATCATTCTGAAGGATTCTTTGATTACGTCTTGATAATTTTCAGTGTAATGAGTTTGGGAAATCTCCCAAGCCATAGAACTACACTGGCAGACAGTGAAATGGTTTTAAAAGTCTTCTTCAAGTTCGCCACTTTTGGTTGCTCTCTGTAATCGAAATCACCCAGACATCCAGTGGGATTTGGAACTGGCCCTAATGGAACCTCCAGCAGTAAGACTTCATTACACTATCCCTCATTTAATCTTCTCCTGTAAGATATTCCTAACACTGGGTCCCTTGGCAAACACCCTAAAGAAGTTTCATTTCAATATTGCTTTGTATTTATATAATGTCTATATCTAAGGAGCTTAAAAACACTTATGAAGCCCATGCTTCATTACTTAGTTTAACCAAAAAGAAAGTCAACCCACTTCATATTAACAAATTTAAGTGCTCCCTTTGAGATAGGTAATAAGAATAGCACTTTGTCTGCATGACACATTTCTCTTCCGAGAAGCTTGAAGTAATTTGAGCAACTGAACTACCGGAGAAAATAAAGAACAGGTAGGGCAAGTGCTTGGTCTTACATAACCCAGTAAAATGGGGGCAGAGTGGAAATCAGAGATAGAATATCTGACTCGCCCGTTACCCTTCCGTTAACACTGGTGACAAGTATGGTGACGGTAAATTTTTAAAAAGTGGAAGGGGACTTTCTTTTGTTATTCCTTGTTACAAATCTTGGGCCGTTTCGTTTTTTTTCTTGACTAAACATCCGTAACTACTGGGAAGAATCTCCCACTCTTGCCTCTGCCTCTGGGTGTGAGGTTGAAATCTTTATGTCCTGGCTGATTCTCCGAAGATGTTGGCAGACAGGGCAAAACATGATATATGGTGAAGTACCAGTTAACCCAGTACTTGGGGTGGTGGCAGTGCTGGGGAGTTAGGCGTTTTCGTTCTTTGAATCAAGTAGCTTAGTGAATGTTACATTGTAAACCCTTCCCTTTTTTTTTTTTTTTTTTGCGGTACGCGGGCCTCTCACTGTCGTGGCCTCTCCCGTTGCGGAGCACAGGCTCCGGACGCGCAGGCTCAGCGGCCATGGCTCACGGGCCCAGCCGCTTCGCGGCACGTGGGATCTTCCCGGACCGGGGCACGAACCCGTGTTCCCTGCATCGGCAGGCGGACTCTCAACCACTGCGCCACCAGGGAAGCCCAACCCTTGCTTTTTCAATGCTTGCTATTCGTTCTTCTGAAGTGGGGAGCCCCTGGTTGAGTCTCCCCTTGATGATGCAGGCTCTCCGAGTTCTCCGTCCAGACGGTGGCTCTTCATTGTCAGACTTGCTGATACATCAAACCTGAGAAGCAGGAACGACCATGTTCTGATCTCCATTATGTACCCCTGGGCTGTATCGTCGACAAATATTGGAAAACCGTGTGCGTTTGATATTTACCTGTTCCTTGACCCCTCTTCTCTCTTCCCCTGAATCCCGTTCTTCCAGAGGCTTGGCTGGGTGGCACCTCATCCCACAAGGGTTCAGCATGGTGGAGAGGCACATGGGGGGTGGGGACTGTGTCTGAGAGTGTGGTGGGTGCTTCAGAAATCTGGGATTTCGGTCCTTCCTGTATCCCCCTCTGTTCTCCTCTTGCGAAAACTCAGAATGCAGTTCGGGAAAGGCAGAACTTTGCCTTGCTGTTTTTCCGTTTCTTTTTTAATTGAAATATATTTGACATATAACATTGCGTAAGTTTAGGGCATACAACATGTTGATCTGACACATTTCATGTATTGCAGTATGATTGCCGTTGGAGCGTTAGCTAACACCTCTCTCACATCACATAATTATCAGTTCTTTGTGGTGGGAAGAATTAAGATCTAGTCTCTTAGCAAGTTGGATGTTTATATCCATATTTTATTTTTTAAACTGATTCTGATGCCTGATCTCATAGCCTGTGCCCTGCACTATTCCTTTATCTGTCATTGAAGTTGGGGGGGAAAATAATAACATTTTCAGTCTCCTAAAAAGAACACTCTGGTGCCTCCTAAGAGAAATCTGACTTCCCAGTTCCCTTCAACAGCATGAGCTGGTTCCTCAAACACAGCCGAACAGGGAACTCCTCAGGGAAAGCGCGTCGTAACTGGCCGTTCCTGTGCTTTTAGGGTAGGTTTCCTTGCCCCAAAGAAGTCTGATTTAAGCTAAAGGGAAATAGAAGCTGAGGGATCAATTGTCCAGAGACTGCAGGCTTCTTAGAGCAAATATTCCATAGCAGAGACCTCTGGGCTGCTTGGCGCAGATTCGGCAACCTGAACTTGGCCCCCATCTCAGAGCACATATGGCGTTCCATGTCAGGATCACACACAGCAATATACCATACTGCGCACGGGGAAAATATTTATGGGATAATAAATGTGAGCAAACCATGTTTGTGCTCGGTGCATAATTGCCAGTAGAATATGTAGATGAACTGATTTCTTATTTTCCCATTTAAGGAGCTGTGGCCAGATGCCCCTTCAGACACATCTAGGAGCACAAACAGTTTTCAGCTCCAGGGCAAGGGATGAGGCTGGGGGAACAGGACAGCGTTAACTGGCTTAGGACTAATGCTTGTAAAGGACACCGGGACTTCCATGTGTGGTCTGGCTGAACAATGAACACAGATTTTTTTTTCCTTTAAAACTGGATTATATCGTTTTTATATATATGGAGTGTGGATCAACCCTGTGAAACAGACTTTATGTAGACCCTTGCAAGCACCAAGAAGAAAGCTAAGGTGATAGACCATTGTTTTGGCAAACATGACAAAAATCCAGGGGAAGTTACCTAATTCAGATAAACTTGTCTGTTTGCGGTGCAGATCTCATTGTTCAGGGATTTTGAGTCAAAGAATTCAGAAAGTACATTTTCAACCACAAACTGCATTGGATACCATGTGAACCTCCCAACATCAGTGCAGTGTTACCGAGTAATTATTGTACCTTGATTTGTAAAGAGCCCAGAGAAGAATTTAAAAAATCTCAAAAAATAAATTCCAAAGGTTAGATTATTTTAAATTCCACGTTTAGTAACTGTTGTACAAGTATCTTAGCAGAGGGGCAGATTCATTGAATAAAGGAAATAATTAGTGTTCAAGTATCGTTTGCACAGTTGGGTAAATTTTTAAACAACATTGAAAAGTGAGGTTGCATTTCTTTTTGTGGAAGAAACCTCTTATAGTTTTCCTGCATGCCTGCCATTGTTATGCAGTGGGTAGATTTTCCTTCACATTCTTTCTGCATTATTGTAACAGACAAGTCTAAGACACTGTCTAATGTTAATGCTACACACTGCTGCCAATTATAATCAGAGCTAGTCAAAATAAACAAATTAAACAAATAAACATGTCAAAACAGCTCTGAGTTAGCGAAAATAAGCCAAGTCTGAACTCTCCCAGTGTTTCGGCATAAATGATGGGCTGTGGGTTGTAAAACGCTCCATAACATTTTTTCACCTTTGCTAGGGGGAAGGTGGGTCAGTTTAGAATTACAGTGCCGCTCGACTTTGAGAAAGGGGTCTGCGGCTGAAACCAAATCAAACCCAAATGTTGCTGGCTTCACTGAGGGTAGTAATGATCTGCCGCATGCTCTAAATGCCTTAAAAAAGAGAGGAGGGAAGAAAGGAAAAGCAGTTGATTCTTTGCTGACGTGATGCCAGAACCCCTAAATCACTGGAGAGGTTGAACACAACGCAGGTGAAACTATACCAAAGGCGGATGTACATTTCAATGCGAAACATACTGTCACTGTGACATTTCCCAATCAGCACATTTAAAATACTAGGCAATTAAGTTAGAAAGCTCTATTGGCTTCAAGAAGGAATATAAAAGATGACTTTGCTACCCAAGTAGGATACCTTGGCCAGAGCTTGTAATAAAGTGAGGGGTATGAGGTAGAAGTTGCATGTGTGTGTGTGTGTGTGTGTGTGTGTAGTGGTATGTTAACCTATAAAAATATGGAGAGAGGTTAGGGGAGAAGGCTGTCTCTCTGGCAGGTGGTTCTCGTAAAAAGGTGATCTCTTGAAGTTCAAGAAATTTAAAAATAGCTACACCCACTCCTAGGAAGCTTGCCACAAAGCAGGTGATTCGTGCAACCCCCTGAGTATTCTTCATTCAACAAATACCGACCTAGCAGCAACCCCTTGCCAGGCACAGGGCCGCCAAGGTGAGCAGGGCTCAGTCCATGCCTTAGAGGAATCTCCCTGGGTCCCCACTGGGAGGCTGGGATGCCGGGTGTCAGAGGGAAGTGGGTGATGGGCAGCAAGGAAGACCAAGGGAGGCTGACATCCCTTCCTATTCCAGTTTCACCTTTCACTTGTCAGGGACGAGGGTTTGGGTGCAGTTATACTCCAAGGAGAGGGGCTTTGCAAACTCCAGAAGACGGAGCACTTGATTACTTCTCTAGTCTCCCATGGCTTTTATTTTTAATGTGCACTGCGTTTGGAAGGCAAGGGGCTGGGGGTGGAAATCGTTGTGCCTTTGAAATGTTGTTTTCTGAGGACAGTATAGAGAATCTTGGTTATTAACAACCTCTCACAAGACAGTTATTTTTGGAGTGGCCTCTTAGGAGGCAACCTCTTGGAAGTGAACTCATTTATTTTGCGTCTCACTGTCCTGCCATTTCCTGCAGAGAGAGGGGAAAAGTGAAACCACATGTTTTGAGGAGCGAACGGAGGAAATCCCTCCGAAGACAAATGACGACTCCTCTCCCCTGGCAATTAGTCAAACCTGGGCTGCAGGCCAGCCCAGGTGTTCGCGACTGTGTATAAATTTGCCAAAGAACAATGAAAAGAGCAGCTGATTGTGCTGACAGATTCTTCTGGTAATTTCCTGTTGTTTGGCATCTTCGGGTTACTTTCCCACAGTTATGGCTGCTGATGAAGTCCGGGGCCCTTGGAAGTCATTTTCTGACTCTCTCCTTGCCCTTTTCTGTCCTCCCACCAGCAAGCAGCCTCTTAGCCACAACCTACAAGAAACGAGACAATCAAAATCTGAAACCAAGTAAGAAAAGTATTTCGAGAGTTGTGGATATTCTTTTCCCCCTTTCCCAGATGTTTGAATTTAATCCCCTTGCAAAATACATATTTTAATGAGTCTGAATTTCAAAGAGGGGGAAAAATGATTTGCACCTGCATCATATAGAGTTTCTTGGCAACCATGAGCTAGGATTCTGGTTCCTTCTGATTCTCCAACGTGCAAGTTGGAAGGTTTCCTCGTGTTGTCCAGGAATATCTAATCTCAATGAAGCTGGGTCAGCTGGAGCTTCTGCTGAGAGAGATCGGACTGCAATTGAGCAGTGACCAAGAGAGGCAGCCCCAAACAAGATTGGGCGTCATTGTGATGTCCCCTGCCTTAAAAAAAAAAAAGTGCCCCTGCTCGACTACTGCTCCCTGACCCCCACTTGTCAGTTTAAGAAAATGAAACTACTATTATGTGTGGATGGAAGTTGTACTTGCACCGAAAGCATTTAGGGGGTGAAATGAAAATAAGGCGAATTGCACAATTTTCTCAAATCTCCACATTATCCAATCTGTCAGGAAGCTGTGCATATTTTCTTGGTTAGAGCAACTATGTAAAAGATTTTTTTTTTTTGGAGGGGTTGGGGAGCTGGAGCTATTGTTGAGAAACTGCCAAGAAACTGGTTCCTTTCTCTTCACGTCCCCCGCCTCCTGGCCCCTCAAACCCTCAGAGGAGAGAGTCAGCGTGAACACCGCAACGTGGGTTTGCAAAAGAGTTGCTCAGGAGGTATTAGACGAGAGCATAATATATTGAATTTTTCTAAACAGGGCTTCATGTTCCCTATTAATCAGGACTTGCAGTCAGGAGAACTGCAAACCAAATAAAAAATTCCAGGATAATCCACAGCATTCGAGAAGAGGGTAAAGCTCAGAAACTATCACATCTGACAAATGTTCTTGAGATTGGCTTTGAAGTAACTGTCAGTGTCGTCTGTGCTGGATATACTTTTGCTAGAAAGACTGCATTTCTTTTTGTTTTAAGGCGAGCATTGTGGGAAAAAACCTCATCGAACGTATACAGTTAAAGTCCAAAGGCAACTGGAAGACATTTTTCTAGATTCCTGGACCTCTTAGAAATAACAACAAAACATCCAGGTGGAGTAGGGTTGGAGGATGGCAGAAATGACATGGGACATGGCAAGTGCTGGTTATTTGTGATCTCTTGATAACTCTTCCACCTCCGTTCACATACTCTGTTACCATATGTTTGGGGATGTTGATAAAGGGCACTAGTTTCATGTTTTCAGAAAAGCACTTTAATTCATGTTATTTTTTGTTCCTTTCATCAAGACAGCCATTTGTTTACTCATTATTTTAATTCATTAGTTGATAATTAGTTGAACACCCTCCATGTGTTGGATACAGTTCAAAGTAGTTCACCTATACTGTTGACCATAATTTAATCTCCTTTCTCCCTGTCCAAAATCCTACACACCCATAAGGTCCAAGTTAAGTAGTACCTTTTCCATGCCGTCTTCCCTTCTTTGCATTCTGGTCCTTATTAATCTTCATTTTCTCTAACTATCAAGGGCGCACGTTCATTCATTCAAACATATTGAATGAAAACTTAAAATGTGCATTCTTTCTTTTTTTTTTTTTTTGGCCGTGCCACACGGCATGTGGGATCTTAGTTCCCCGACCAGAGATTGAACCCGCTCCCCCTTGCATTAGAAGCACGGAGTCTTAACCCCTGGACTGCCAGGGAAGTCCTAAAATGTGCATTGTGCTAAGAGGAGGGATTACCGTGTTGATTAAGACAGTCATGGTTCCTGGCCTCGTAGATCTTAAAGCAGAATGGTGGCAATAGCCAGTTAAACAAATACAATATGGCACAGTAAATCCTGTGCTGTAGGAGGACCGGAGGCTGTGCGAACAGTGGGAGAGGCCACAATGGGTAAGTGATGTTTGAGCTAAGACTTGAAGGACGGGCAGTGGTCAGCAAGATGGGTGTGTGTGTACATATTCCAGGCAGAGAGAGCAGCGTGAGTAGAGAGGCATGCTGGGAAAGGAACAAAGCATAGGGAGTGACGTCTAATCCCCGAATGTTTTGGGAGCCGTGCAAACTTCCAGGCACAGATGGAGGGCCGGGGGAAGAAGGAGAGTGGTGAGAAACGAGACCTCAAGGGTAAGCAGAGGCCCAATCCTGAATGGCCTTTAAAACCAAGGTGAGGAATATGGACTTCATCTGGAGGAGGAGCTGCTGAAATGCTTTAAACAGGAAGTAACACGGTTAGACTTATGATTTGGAACGGTGACTGTGCCGGAGATGTGGAGAATGGCTGAGGGGGCAAGCAGTGAAAGTGAAGGTTGTCTTCAATGGAAGTCACCTAATTTTGTGCTCAATCGTGTACTGTTTCTCTCTTTCATTGTTCTGTACTTATTAGCCTTTACTCTTCGGCCCAGTTACAAGCATCTTGATTCCAGGAACCGTATTTTTTCCCTCTGTTCACAGTTGATAGTAGATGCCCAGTAAATACTTGTGGTCGTTTGGTTTTATTTTTAGGCTGCTTCCTTTTTAGTTTGCCATTTCAACACCTTATGGCAGTGCAATAGCCCTGCAGTGGGCAATAAACAGAGGGGGAATTCTGGTTGGGTCTCATGAAAGCAATATCGAAACCTCAATTTACCATGACAGAAGTCTATCCTTTGCCTTCCTGCTTTCTTAATTCCCAAGAGAGAAGCGTTATGAGTTTTTTGTGCCTTGTGCATCTCCCAACATTACAAGTCGGAGTACTTTTGCCAAGAGGCTATAGTGAGTGGTAAATTCCAGTTGAAGGAAAGTGGGACTTGTCCAGTCCGGCCAGAAGAGAGTGTTGGTGTTGTTTGAAAGGCCACGGAGGTATAGGTGGGTGGTGAATCCTTCTGAACTTCCCTGGAGAAGTGGCTCCCCTCCACCACCCACCAGGCGCATTCCTCAACGCCCACCAGGAAATACGACACCGTTAGCACTGAGTATTTATGACCGACATTTGCCAGTGATTATATTAACAGTCAAATGATTATAACTCTAAATGTGATTGTGATTGTGTGTGTGTGTGTGTGTGTGTGTGTGTACACGCATCGGGGGAGGTTGTTTGGGGAAGAGAGAGTATTCTCAAAGCAAATATATTGTCTCTTTTAAATGGTGTCCCCTGATACCAGATTGGAAATGTTGGTCGTGTACTTATGGAAGGACACAGAGCCAGAGGATGGAGGTACTGGCGGGGGTGGGAATGTTTCACAGTTGAAGAAACTGAGGCCCAGAAAGGGGGTCTGCCTTGGCCACACAGTTAGAGACAGCATGGTTGGAACTAAAATAAGTCCTCTTGGTTCCCAGTTTAGTGGCCTTGCGATGGTGCCCTGGGGCTTTTCCTCTGTGTGTTTATTACCTTCACACCGCGCTTGTCTGAAACTGAGCCCCCGGGTTTTTATACTTCTCGAGACATTCGATCTTTCCCCCACTTTCCTGCCATCTCTTGGGGCACTTGAAGCTCTTGTCTCCCCTGAGGTTTGCAGGTAATGCTCACACTCTGTAGTTGTCCCTCCTGTAATCACTTGACCCAGGAGCCCAGATTTCACCTGCAGGATGTTAGGCAGTTGTTTATGTCACTAATCCTCCAAGCTTGGGCGCTGGCTTCCCTATCTCTTCCTCCGCTCCGCATAGCTCCTTAGGTTGCCTGGATTAACATCTTCTGTCTTCACAGGCTGTTGGCTGTGATTCCCCATCTTCATTCATTAATTTGCCACTTTCACATTTTTTTCCCATAGCTATATACAGCTATATTTTCTTTAAATCAACTAATGTTTTAAACTTAAGTACATTTATTTAAAACCTTTATAGCACTACCGTATATTGGTAACCAGTATCATTGGCCAACATAGAAGGTAACTATTAACAAAAAGAACGTTATTAAATTCTCGCCAGATTCACTTGAGTGCTGAAAGCTCTGAAGTTGAGCCCTGCTGTTTTTTAATTTTATTTATTTTTTGTTAAAAAAAAAAGTTGATTAACAAGTGGTGGAGAAGTTGTAAAAGCAGATTTCCCACTTGATTTAATCAGAATTATTAAAAGGCAACCAAGGAGATGAGAATTTTCCTATCATGTGCATCTGTGTTTTTAAACCACTCAGGTACGACCTAAAGTCTACTCAGGGGTAGTCCCACACCTGGGCTACCCTGACCCACAGAGTTAAGTTGGTATTTGGGGGAATCCTGATCTCTGTGGTTATGCTGAAGAGGCTTTGGCCAGTAATGCAATGTGACCTAACCTTCCTGTGTCCCTACCCGCTAGACGTGCTGGCACACCACTCCACACTACCGTGGGTTGTGTACCTGTGGTCCTGATTTAAAGCTCTCATTTGTACTGGTACCGAGTATTATGACCTAATTAGATAAGTTTGATGTGAATAAAAATAAATCCGTGATCAAGTGTTCCTGATCGCTATAGTGTTTGTGTTTGATCACAGGAGGACACATTCAGAGCTTCAACTTATTTTCTGATATAGAAAATGAGAAGTAGCCAGAAGTTCCTTTTGTGTTTTCTGCAGTACATATTCATCAAGTGTCTTCTGTGTGCAAAGCATTGAGATATAAAAGATATACACAACACCACTGCTTACTTCCAGAAATCTAAATGTTCCTGTTTGGTAGCGGGGATGAGTCTGGGCCAGAGGGCACTGAAGAGGGCTTGGGAAATGGTTCTGGCTTGAAATGGCGAGAGACAAATGGCTCCTGGTTCTAGCAGGCTCCTTTGTATTGCAGTCTTTGTGAAGGGCGCCCCCTGGGGTTGTGCAGGGCGCAGCCAGTGTAGTTGTATGCAGTGGTCCTAGATGGTGATTTGTGCATGCAAAGTCTTTTAGTGGAGGCCTCCGAATGTGCTTTTGGAATTCGATTTTCCAGTCATCTACTCAGCACCTTTTAATTCTCAGAGCTATTGTAGGAAGTATGGGGAAGCAAATTTGGTGGAAGGCGCACCCTTGGTCCTCGAGATGCTTGTACCCTGGGAATATGCACCAGACAAGGATGAAGAGTCTGTGCCCTGGAATCAGACTGTCTGGATTCAAATCTTCGCTGTGTCACTGTTAGCCGTGTGACACTGGACAAGCTGCTTAACCTTTCTGGATCTCGGTCCTTACCCTTGAAATGAGCATAATGATAGCACTGAATTAGAGGATTGCTGTGACAATGAAATGGTAGAATGATGCCTGGCACAGAGTAAGTGCTCAATAAATGGTAACCATTATACTTGTTAAGAGAACGATTTCAAGGTAGAAAGAGAATCATTCCAAGGTGTTGGATAATTCATTCAGTAATGATGTTGTGCAGGTAGTAAACCCAACGCTAAAGGAGTTCAAATCAAGGAAGAGATCACCAAAGACTGATATTAGGAAAAGAATTGTCATACGTCCTTGCATTTCCAGCATGCTCTATTTCCCCCTCAGTTTGTGAGATTATATTCTATCACTGTTTGGGGAAATGTGAGCAGGATTCGTCACCAGCAGAAGAAAAATTAGAAGACTCTTAACATCTCCATCTTGTTGAATTATTTATTGTTTCTTGCTGTGGAGCAGGCTCATTGCTTCTTGCCCTGCTGTAGGTGGATTGGATTTGATTCTGTCCCCATGCAGTCTGGTGAGCTTATTTTAATAAGAACAACTTAACTTTGTAACTCTACAGTGAGGCTTTCATGTTCCTCTAGGACATTCTGCACTGCACACTCTGAGCTAGCACAGCTCTTCTGATTATTTCGGGTGAGGAAACTGAGTTATCCTCCCTAGGAGGGCTTATGTGAATAATCTTAGAATTGACATTTAAATTCAATAAGCACTTTTTTTTTTTAGCATTTGTCAAGTGCCAGATACTGTGCTAGATGCCTTTGTGTCCATTATTACATTGAATGCTCAAAATAATCTTATGAGGTAGGCATTATTATTATAAAGCTATTTTAAAGAGAAGAAAGCCAAAGAGAAGGTAAGTACCTTGCCCAAGGTCACCAAGGTAGTGTGTTTTAGGAAACAAGATTTCCAACTCTGTTTTCATACTCCACACCCAATCCTAGCATGCTTTGCTGCTCGAGGCTGTACTGGTTGGCAGCTTCCTTCCTTCCTTCCTTCCTTCCTTCCTTCCTTCCTTCCTTCCTTCCTCCCTCCCTTCCTTCCTCCCTCCCTCCCTCCCTCCCTCCCTCCCTCCCTTCCTTCCTTCTTTCCTTCCTTCCATCCTTCCATCCTTCCTTCCTTTTCTGTAATTTTATTTTTGTAGAATACTGTTTCTTAGCTGTTAACAAGATAAAGTATCAGGGACATTGGATAAAATTAATCATGTTTGAGTTTTCAATGCAAGCTAGAAAATAAAAAGGAACTCTGAGTCCCTGGACCGTGCCAGGCATGTGGTAGCCACTATACACACGCCTTTCAGCCTTTCTTCTATAGGGCGGTTTTCTGTGCTAGGCGTTGTTATCCCCACATGGCAGGTAGGGAAGTGAGTCTTTGAGAGTCCTCGTGACTTGCCCTCTAGCTGTATAGCTACAGTGAGTGGTGGAATCAGAATTTGCAGACAGGTCTGCCTAACTCCAAATCCTGTCTTTTCTTGGTTGCATTCTTCGCCCCCGCCCCGCCCCCGCCCAATGAAGCGTTAGCTTTGGCCAGAATTTGGAATATAGGAGATAGGTGTTTAAGAGGAGGCATAGGAGAGTTTGCCCGATGGCAAAAATGAGGAACAGTTAAGGACTTGGGATCTGAGCAACACCTCCCTCGTTGGTACCAGGAGATGACCTGGAGAATGGAGATCATGTAAAGATCAGTCAGAGCATCTCAGACCACAGCCCTAGGCTGTGCCCTGCAGCCCCATCGGCGAGAGCCCCTGCATTCAGCCCGCCTCACGCTGGCCGGTTCACGACTGCGGTTTCCCTCTCCGCTGACCTCCTGTCTCCCCTTCTGAGGATAAGATGCTGTTTACTTTCCATCCTAAATGATTGTGGTTCTGCCAGCTGTTACAAAGTCAGCATGTTCCAGGCTCCCATGTTAATGGCATGGAGATTAAAACTAAAAGCAAGTGAGCGTTTGACAATAAATGAGTCGATTGGAAGTGAGTAGTGAGTGCGGAAGGGTGTGTGCGACTCTCGCTAGTTTATTGACTCCGATATTTTGGGCAAGTCTTTAAACTGTGGTTTGCCTCTGTTGTGCCTGCTATAAAATGGGAGATAACGGTAGCACGTGTCTCTAAACACTCAAAGGTGCTGAGAGGTTAATGACTTAATGCCTCAAAAATTCTTCAGGCTCCATGGCCAGGACCAGAGATTGGAAAGGTTTTCTTCCCAAACCTTATCAGACTCCTCTTCTGGCTCTGAGGCTCAAATCTTAGAGGGGAATTGGGAGAAGAGTAGAAGAAAAATTGAAAAAGGAGAGGGAAAAAGAAAAAGAATCATGAAGAGAGGAGGAAATCAGCAGGCTGCCTTCAGGAGTGCTTGGCATTCCCTTGGATAAAGAGAAGTTTCCAAGAGAAGCCAGGAGCCTGTTCACACTTATTTTGCAAACCTCTATGCTTGCATTACTGCTGTTTGGTGAGAAGTAGCTAAATTGTGTCAGTTTTCTAACTGAGAGCCCTTCCACCATCTGGGGTGGACAGTGGATTTATTTTTGGAAATCTGTGAGTCCTCAGATTAGACCCTGGTGCTTTCCATGTGTCTCGTTCCCTCCCTCTTCTCTCATGTCATTTCTGGCCAGAGCAATGCTTTAGGGCCACACCTGAGGCTAGAACATCATCCGTCCATGGGGCAGATGTCTAAGGACGACAGGGAGAATTTGACCTTGTTCTGGGGGACAGTTTTTCCCTTTAAGACAAAGTCAGATCTCCTTCCACAGACTCCTGAAGCCCAGGCCCAGCTCTGCCTGGGCGCCCCCCCCCCCCCCCCCCCCCCCCCCCCCCGCATTGTCCCCAGATCCCCACCCTGCCTGGCGGCCATAGGGTGAGGCAGAAGAGGGAGCTGAACACATTATCTTTTCTAATCAGAGGGAAACATTTTCGGCTCTTAAGTTTAACAGTTTTTCACACGGAATCAACAGCATTTTTATCACAGGACCCTGGGAAGTCCCTTTTATTTTGTTTTATTTTTTTCCCCATGTTAATCTCTTTCACACAAAGGACTCTAATCAATCTTTGCTTTCTAACGGAATACCAGACAGCACAGCAAGGACACTTAGAGACCTTCCCTCCCTGCCATTTTGCCAAGATGCTGAATATCTTAATGGAGTAAGGACATTTCGGCAGCATAATTTTGTCTCAGTTATTTGTATCGTATGAAGACTGGGTTCTCCTGTGTCAGATTTTTTCCTCATGACCGGGAGCATTTCTTACACGTCCCTCTGTGCTCCACGGGCCGTGCATGATTGGGGTGAATGAGTATGATGTGTGGGCACCGTGGGAACGTGGGAGTCCCTGGGGCCGACCCAGCATCACATTCCTGGGTCCCCACTGTACGCTTGAAATAGGGCTTCTCTCTGCTATGGAGCAGAAGGTTTTTCTCCCCGACAGAAGGATAAATAGATTTATGAAGCTGTTTTTTGTTTTTTTAGGTAACATAGAAATCTTCTTAAACCACCCCCCTGTGCAAAGTCAAAGATGGCTGCTCACAGGATCCACCGCAGAAGTCTCCCGCGCATCCAAAGCCTTGTGGGTAAGTGCCGGCCAAGAGCGTCCGTGTGCTGAGGTCGCCAGAGGAAGAAGCAATTGACCTCTGGCATTTGCTTTGCAACTAACAAAGAACTAGGGGGAACTCTTCTGAAATGTTTGCTTCAGGGGACCGCTGTTGGCTTCTCTTAGAAAATCTGTTCAACCTGAGAGCAGAAAAGTACCTCCTTTTGATTATTAAAAAAAAAAAAAAAAGGAAGACTTTCCTAATGTCACATGTAGGCAAGGTCATGTCCTTCTGCTTCCTCACCTGCAGGAGGTGACAGCTCCCCTGGCCGGAAGGGCAGGGCCCATCCTCTCAGGCAAAACTGACTTCCTCCAACAGCTGAGCGGGTAGCGGGGGACCGTGGGTGAGGCAGAGAGCGCCTCGGACAGTAGCCATCATGCACCACGTAGGGCTTTGATGCCAAATAGCTTGATACATTTCTTTCCTAGAAATGATTTCATTAGAAGAGAACATTTTATGGTAAGACAGGAAATAAGCGTTTTAATGGAAACTGAAGATAAATTAAGATTAGAGTAAATCACCAAGAATGGTTAAGGAAGTGTGAAAAGGAGCTAAGTTATACCTGGGGGGTTATCACTTTATGCATTTAAGTCCTTTTAAAGCATCTTATGCCTCAACGTGGCTACACTGGAGAGCTCTAGTAACAGCTGGAAAGTGGGACTCTTGAGTGGACCCGTATGTTCATATTTTCATGTCGGATGTAACATGCTTAGGTCTGCTCTTCAGATTCCGGGGTAACAAAAGGAATCCCCACTCACTTGGTGGCATACACCCTAACTGCAGGCAATACATCAAGGAGGAAATACATAGCTTCTTTAGTTCCAAATCCAAAGTGATGATTCGGAAGCAATGTCATAGACCCAGAACTTAACCTTATTGCCGTGCTGAATACCAGCAACACGACATCTACGATTAGAGTAATAAGGAGGGAATAAAGGACTTGGGCATTTTCTCAAGGCCGCAGCTGGGACCCTGCCTCTAACCTGTGGAGACGAGAGTGTCGGGGCCTGCTCCGTAGAACTGTCCCAGCCTGGGTAGGTTTAGGACGTGGGGTGGGCAGAGGTGGCCGCGCCTCGCTGGAAATGCTTCTTAAGTCGGTGTGTGGTATGAGTATCCCCACCAAGGAAGGAAGGGTGAAATCATTAGATATGCGGCTTTTTCCCAAATGCTTCCAGGGAGCTTTGCTGTTTTCACCTGGGGACACAGGTTAATGCAGTTTCCAACCAGCTGCTAAGTGCAACCCAAACCCCGGCTCTTTTAAAGTACTCAGTACTCACATAGGCAATAGATATTGGCACCTCGGGAAATACCTTGAGGTAATAGACCTCATTTAGGAAAAAATTGAGAGAACGTCTAACTATCTCTGAAGTGTTGATGTGGAAATCCCAGCGTAATGCTCTATTACCTTTTTTTTTTTTTTCCTCTTGATTCTTATTTGGAGAGACTCCAATGACAGGCAGCAGGAGTGCAGTCCTACTTGATACTCATTAGAGACGTTAGGAGCTCAAAAGACAAATAGTCCCTACTTAGGGACCACGTCTTTTGGGTGGCCCACTGGATTGAGGTCAGCTGTCATGAAGGGGGCCAGGGAGGTAGGGTGGGCTGCTTTGCTTCTTGAAAGTAAAGTGAATCACTCTGTTGCATTGAATGACATGTGTTCTTGTTTCTGGGTCTGTGTGTGTGTGTGTGTATTTATACATATCTCTTTAACATAGGAAAATAGCGACTGCAACTTGAGCTAGGAAGTCCCCACATCTTGGGTTCTGTTTCCAGCTCTTTTTGACTTTATAGAAGGACCTCGGGCTGGACATTGACACATGCTGTTCACCGGCTGTTTCAGCCTGTTATGAGGAAAGCTAATAAACTATAATCACAGCGTCCTAAAAATGTCAAGCTGTTGTCCCTCGGGCCTCCCGTAACTATTCTCATCTGCAAAATGGAGCTGGTAACTCTGCGCCCTGCCTTCCTTACACAGATGTTGGGAAGCTAGGCAAAGAACATCTGTAAAGCAGTTTTAGATTTTGGAACATGGGAACCATAAATGATCATAACGGCTATTTATCATGAGAGAGGAGATGACGATCTATTCTATACTTCAAGCCCCACTTCTCTCGTCTACTTGAAAATAGTTTTGAGACCATGAGTTAAGGAGGAATAGTGTATGCAGTGCAGAATGAGGGAGGGGATTATGACCTAAAAGGATGCCATCCTGGGTGAAAAGTAACTCTGAAAGAACATGGACGTGTGTACCAATGTAAGTATCGATGTGGCTTATAAAGAAGAAGGGAGTGCTGTTGAGTCTGACACAGTATATGTGAGGGATGGCCGGTGCCAGAAATCCAGGGACTTGTCTTGCCTGTGACCTGAGGCAGTCTGAGTGGGTTCTGCTTTGATACCTTTACTAGGTCAGGGATGACTTTGCAGGGAAGGTTTTAAAAAAATGAAAATTATGTCCTGGGTAAACACCAGAGAATTCTATGAAGGTTAAATCCTAGAGGATCATGGAAAATATCAGTGTAGACCAACTAGCTAATATTTTGATTAGACACTGTTTCTTTTGGTGCTCATCCAAGGAGATGCCCAACAGTCACTTTCAAGCAAGTGGACAAGTTTTGGGAGAGCCCATGCTGAAAATGGTTAAGTAAGTCAGTTGTTTCATCTCTCTGGGGTTCACGGTCTCATTTATTTGGTCTTCAAATATATGCAAAGTAAACATATTTTTATTTAATGTACTCAACTCAGTGCCTTGTGGTACCCAAAGCACTGAGATGAAAATGGTGTCTGTCCTCAAGGAGCTTGCAATTTAGTAGGGGACTTAAGACTCTCCCATCATCTGTTAATTTCTCCAATTATATTAAAATTGTCTCTTGCCCTTTCCCTCCATTCCCCACTGACATTCTCCAGTATCATCCTCGGAAGGGTCCCACTGTCCCCTGAAAGCATCGAAAACTACTCCAACGAAGGAGGCCCTCCTGACACCTACTGTAGGTAGCCAAGACCCCCGGGTCTGTTCGTGGTCTGCCACTGCTCCTGCCCCAGCCATGGCTTCTCGCTGCCACATGGTGCCACTGTTGAATGCTGGCAGAGGCGAGAGTGGCTTTTTTCAGGAGGGTCATTCCCAGATGATTCCACTTCTTAAGCGTTATACCTTGTGGCCTCTTCTCCTCATTGGGTTTCTAGCTGACAGGCCTCACTGCCCAGTCCTTTGGGGTTTTTACACGGTCCTCTTCCCCACCTCAGAGGACCTTTGCCAGGAAAGTTCAGGACTCAGATACTGCTGGGCTCATAGACCCTTCCTTTTTCCAGTCCTGGGGACTCACTCCACTTGCTTTTCTTTTCAACCCCCAAAACACTAGAGGTTCTTAATCTCTCCATCCACTCCCCATTGCCCTCTAAGATGACTTGCCTCTAAGATGTTCCTAGACCTCAGAACCACAAAACCACTGCTCCCCTTCCCTTGAGGGAAATGCCTTCTCTATCCCAGGATGAGTCACTCCCCAAAGAATGAGCAGGAATAATCTCTAGGTCCCCTCTTGCTAAAGTAGTGAAAAGCAAAACATAGGTTATATCTTCAGCAGGATGCTCTGCTACACATATTAAAAAATAATTAAAACTAGGCAGAATGCAATAACTAATAAGAGAATTACAGAGAAAGCGTGATGGGAACACAAATTAGGGCATATAATCTGGAGTAATCTGGGAAGACCAGATGGGGGAGGTGATATTTGTGCTGGCCCTTGACTTGCAACAGGATTTTGACAGGTGAATGTGGCGGAGAATGGTGTTACAAGCAGAGAGGGTAGAATAAGCCGATGCACAGGGGTAGAGAAAACGTCTGCCATGTTTGCTGACCAGTGGTGGGTTGGTGCTGGTGGTGGGGTTTGTATGGGGGCCACGACGGAGAGATACGGGAGATTGATGTTTGGGGCTTAGAATGTCCTGCTAAGGAATACAAACCATAAAAAGACGTGGCCAAAGCCCTATTTTCCTTTCACATTGCCATATCTCTTCTTGATCAGCTCAAGCCACATGCTAATCAAGTCATAAACAAAGAAACCAGAACAGCCAAAAACAAAAGTTGAAATTGGGTTGTCTTGATGTAGCCCAATCCTACATTTTTATTAAAAACAACCACAAAGTTCCCAAAGAAAAAAGTTAAACTTGTAGATTTCGGTAAGGTGAAATAGAGTGTTTGAGGAATTTCAGTAAGCCACTGAATTAATAAGTCTACTTTTCTCCATCTTCAAACAATTTTTGAATTGTGTAAACAGTCAATACTTCACTGTTATGTCCTTGAACTGAGTCCTTTCAGTTTCAGAAAGAGACATTTAGAAGAAACTGACACAAAAATTTCTTCCTTAAATCACCTTGTTGAAGTTTCTCCAGGGACCAAAGTCAATGATTTGTCAATTCCTTTACTCTTAAAATAAAAGGCATTTTCATAAAAGAGAAGGTGATGGACACACTAACACCTATTCAGGAGGGAAAATAGTCACAGGTAAAATGTCATTTATTCTCTTCTTCACGGTGCGACACAGTCTTACATTCAAAAGCATCCTGAGAGGAAGATGACGTCCACAAGGAAAAAAATAATGTTACTGTCTTCTATTTGTACAGCTCTGTAAGCTTTTTTCAGGTGACTCAGAATCTCATTTGCCCCCCGTCACAGTCCCATGAAAGGAGGTAGGGTATAGATTCTCAGTTCTGTTTTACAGCTGACAAAACCAAGGCCTTGAGTGGTAACAGAACTGGACCAGTGTGAGTGGGAGGGGAGGCAGATGTGGAGATGGGGGTCTCTGCAAGCTCATCGGGCCACACTCTTCCCTCTACGCCCCAGTGGTCCTACCAGACTGTTGCCCTACTGGACCGCAAAATTCCTGGAGGGTGGGGACTGTATCTTAACCATCTTTTGATCCTTCTACAGTGCCCTCTGCCTAATAGGTGTCCAATAAATGTTAATTAAATAAGTGCTGTAAAGCCTGAAGTCTAAATGGCTCTAAATTAGATTTTCAAAGCTTTCTGTGCCCTCACAGATTTTTATTTAAAAAAAAAAAAAAGAAAACCCTTCGATTTCTTAATCTGGCAATGAAGAAAGAGACTATTAGTTCATTTTGTTCCCTGGGATATTCAGAAACAAATACTGAGAGCTACAAAGAGGCTGAGGGTTACTCTTAAGATAAACAGCAATAATGAATGAATCTAGAATACAATTCAGTCTCTTGTTTACATACGCCTGTTCCTTCTGGCTCATGGGTTTTCAAATGACCTTTCCTAGCAAAATCTGGAAATGAATAGTCTTTTCTTCTTTTCAACCAGTTCCTGTATTTCCTGAAGTCAGTTACCATGTGTCCTTTGACAAATGAGTTGCAGGAGTGTTGACCTTACCTTGAAGAACACTTTCTCCTGTATTTTCACTCTCGCCCACATGCCACTTTTTTGTCTTTGCCAAGTTGGATGTAGATAAGACCCATCCCCTCAATAATTGTGAAGCGGACAGTTTTTTTTTTGTGGGATATATGTATATTTTTTCTTTTAAGTGTTTGTGGGGAAGGGGAAGGGGAAGGGGGGATTTGGTGAGGAAGGAGCTTGTCCCAGTGGATGAGATAAGCTGTGTCTGAGCTGCAAGTCACCAGGAGGCTGGTTTTGGGGGAGCAACAGTTGAGGGACATTGCGAGGCTGTCACTGTTTGAGACTCTAATTAGCTGTACCCTTTTATAGCTGCCCTGGACATCCATCTACTGCTATAGCCTAAAACCAAACATCAATAGGGACTCTACAGTTTTCATATTCCTTCATTTATTCTTTAAAAATAGAATCTATCATGCATATTATCGATAATTTGAGAAAAGCATAAAGAAGAAAACATTTATGCCAACCTCACCACCCCAAACAACCATCTGTAAACACTTTTTGTTCTCATTTTTCCCCCAGGCATAAATATTGAAGGGTTTCATCCAAGGTTGTTATCATACTGTGTAAATAATTTAGTTAATTGCTAATAGATGCCTGCATCTGGAGATAGAGTCCCAAACAAAATAAAGTCTTTGCTCTCTCTGCCTCTCTTGGAATAGATTCCTAGGAAGGAAGCGAGGAGGTCAAAGGGTATGTTTTAAAGGAGATGTAAATTTAAGCTGGGGTGTGGAGGGGTGGATTTTTCTTTGTACCCACCTACCCTCCATATTAGTTTATCAATTCATTCATTCCTTTGTGGTGTGGGCAACCACCATGCAACGAAGTCCTATGGAAAGCCTGGGCGTGTAGCCTGGAGCAGCTCTGGGGAGCAGGGTCGCCTCTGGCCAGAGGAGCCCCAGGATTGCAGAGCTGGATTGCAGTCAATTCACCTGGAATCTCCCCTCACCCTGGTGAGAGCCACCCTGGTGAGAGCCACCCAGGAGCCCAGATGGGATGAGAGGCACATGGGCAGCCCTGGGGTTCA
This sequence comes from Monodon monoceros, assembly GCF_005190385.1. Lineage (NCBI taxonomy): Eukaryota > Metazoa > Chordata > Mammalia > Artiodactyla > Monodontidae > Monodon > Monodon monoceros. The sequence continues at coordinate 12,383,505 of NW_021703782.1, read as the reverse complement.
TGGTCTCATTTACTGGTTTGGAGATTGTACATATCTGACCTTGGGAACTCTTCCCCATAAAGAAGCCCAGCGTGATTCCTTTCGTTACTTTGGCTTGGGCAGACGTGGGTCAGCAAGAGAATCGGATTCCTCCAACTGCCTATACCATAGTCGACTGAGGGCTTCCTCTTTTTGTCCCTGTTCCTATTGTCTGGAGGGGAAGCCATATGTGAAACAATCACAAACAAATAAATTGATTTCTCTAAGCTGTTATTACAGTTTAGGTGTTAGGGAGGAAAAGTACAGGCAAGTCCTGAAAACATGTCGTAAGGAAAATCATTCCACCGGGGGTGGAGTGGGCTGGAAAAGTTACTTCAAGGAAGTTATCACTGAATTGTATTCCAAAGAATGTGGAGGACCTTGTAGGTGAAGGTGGTGTGGGAAGGAGGGTGTGGAGATGTCCCTGGCAGATTCAGCAGCAGGTGTGAGCGCCAGACCACAAAGAAGCAGGTCTTTACCTTTGCAGGTCACCCAGGTACGGCTGGCTTCGTCAGTGGACGGAGTGTCAGTCAGGAAAGTGGGGGGACCAACTCGTCCCGGTTTCAGTGTTGACAGCCCTGTGTGCTGGGAATCTTCTCAGTCCCCTGTAAACTCGGATGGCTGGTCGCCCTGAAGGTACCCTCTGCCTCAAACTAACAAAGCTTCTGAGTGTCGAAGGTTGTTTGTTCAGCACTGTCCTGGTCTGCATTCCTTTTTTAGGATGGAAATACTTCTGGAAAACGGCAATGCAGTTAGCCACTCACCTTTTAGTATAAATTGGCGTATTTCAATTCTAAATTCTTTCCCAGTTAGTCTCTGGCCAGGGAGGTGACAGTGATACCTGGAAGGGAATGGGAACGTGGAAGAAGAAGTTTTTAACACCCAGAGAAAAAAAAATAAGGGCTTGATGAAGACATGCTTGACCTGCATCATTAGTTTACCTGTGACTAGGTTACCTTAGGCCTATATTCTTTGTGTCTTGACTTTTATCTAAGAAACGGGAATAGCAGTAATTCTTGTTCAGGTAAGAAATCACAAAGGTGGTGGGCCCGTGTGATACTTTTGGTTGATGGCATGTGGCAGCAAGGACCTTCATTTTCTGTTCTCAGTTCCAGGGAACTCTCTCTCAAAGTTGTCTTGGTATCCCCTTGTGAGAAGCGAGTCACAGGTGGAACAGTGACAATAAAGGTCTTCCTGTGTTTTCAAGAACCTGAGGACCAATCACATGTTAAGGGCCTCCATTTGTGCAGCGCTCACAAGGCACTTTCACACATATTATCTTCTTAGAGCTCTACAAAATTTCAAGGAAAAATAACAATAACCAACATGTGTTTAGCACTTCCTCTGTGAGAAGTTCTATCCTAAGTGCTTTAATTGAACCTTGTCATTTAATCCTCACAATAACCCAGCGAGGCAGGTATTGCCATCGTGCATTTTACATATGGCAAAGATAAGGCTGGAAAGCTTGTGCACCTTGTCCAAGGTCAGACACCTAGTCCATGTTGCAGCCAGGAGTTGAATCCAGTCACAGTGGTGCTGGAAGCAGCTCCAGTGCGGGGACGGTGTTGTTACCACTCCCATCTTACAGCAAAGGGATCTGAGGCTCGAGGTACTTGGGTCCTGTGGAAACCCTGGTGTTATAGAGAGGCCAGACCTCTGGAAACTCAGAGGCCCTTATATTAAAAGGGAACTCTGATTCCCCCCCACCCCCACCCCTGGGCCCCAGCCTTTTGTGCAGGATGACGTGTGCATTTTGCTTTATATCAAGCAGACAGCTGCCTTGTGTAGGGGAAATCAATCCAAAGTTCATTAGAAGAGGAAATGAGGAGGGGACAGAACAGCTCTTGCATTTGTAGTCAGGACATCATCCACCCCAGAGAGGGTGGGCAAAGTGAGGCTGGTCCACAGCTGCATAGCAGAGGGGAGGTGCCCTGGGATGGGGGACGATGAACTTGAGGAAAAGTGCCGAGGCAGGCTATTTAATCAATGGTTTCACTCCATATCTTGGGTTTAGTTTGGACGGACATAGCTCCCTTTCCTCCCCTTGGTGGATCAGTTGATGAGCGAACGATCTTGGTAGAACATTGAGTTAGAAAGGAGCTGGATTCTGGAACACGGGAGTCCATGAGCACACCTGAGTGATTCCCTTCCTGAGCTTGGCAGGACTGTAACTTGCAAATCTGGTAGGTCAGTTGTAGGGGACCCCCCACCCAGTGAAGTCTCCCTGTTAATTCACAGTCCAGACACAGCCTCCCTGTTACAGTAAAGCTCTCAGTTACCCTTCCTAGCCTCCTAGCCTGAGCATTTGGTGGCTGGCTAGATTTGACAGTGTTTAATATTAGCCGACCTACATTTTATTAAGGAGATAAACCTTGAGAAAGAGAAGGAGAAGCTGTTTTGGGATAAATTCTGTAATATGCCAGGTATAATTTGGAGGCTGGCTACTGTCATGAATCATCCAGACCATTTCCATGGAAGATTGATAGTTGGGTGTGTAGCCCTTTAGAGAATCCTGATGGATAAATATTTGGTTCGCTTTCTGTGGCTATCTCCTGGTTTCCGACTTCTGTTAGTAACGGATATGTGAGTGAATGAATGCCTAACCTCTGCTCAGTTTAGTCATGTGTAGACTGGATACTACAGCACTATGTTTTTCAGGTGAATTCAACCCCCCTCCCCCCATGGAGTTAACTTGTCCAAAGTAAACTCTCAGAAGCATAATAAAAGGCTGTGTTCCAGGTTTACAGACTCTAGGTCCTAAGGACTTCAGAGAGCGTTTGATTACCGCTGGGAGACGCCTACTAAGAGTCCCCCAAGTGTCCTCTAGGAAGAGATGCCTCATCATTTAGGGAGATGCCCCATTAGACCCTTTGCCCTTTGCTCCTTTCATTAGTTTTTCTTTCTCTCTTTTCTGAAAAGAAGCTAAGTGAAGTTTTTCGCATTCCTCGCCAGTGTTGGGTACCTGCATGCGAGTGGAGCAAGGGTAAAGGGGGTAGGTTAAGTGGAAACAAATGTGAAGGTGACTGTTTGCCGGTTCCATGGAATGAAATTCCCAGGAGGCAGGCAGGCAGCCCGTCCAGGGACAGTGGAATCCGCTGAGAACGACGTATCAGCGTCAGCTCGGACATCTGGATAAAGAATTGTCGGGACTTGCTCTTCTATTTTTTACCCCTCGGCCAGAATTGTGTTCGTACTTTTATTCTCCAGTAAGCCCTTCATTTCTAAACACCTATTGTGTACATCACAGGGTGTTCTGGGCCCTGTGGGGGGCACCTTGGCTCTACCCCACAGAAGCTTTAATAGAGTTCAGGGTTTTATTTTCTCTTTTAAAAATAGTGTTGTGTGGTCTTGAGACGGAGTGAATAGTTCAGCTAATAAATTCCTGAGACCCTTCAGCACAGAGGTGAGGGCCCCATCTCTCACACGTGTCTCCGACTCTTGACCTGTGTAGCCCTTTGCCACACTGTGGCAGAGCCTCTTCATATTAATACCAATTTATCATTGTTCCATTTCAATGTTCTTTTTCTTGTCCAAGAGAAAGAGACGGAAAGCATCTGCATATCGAGTAATGTTAGCTCCAGTTGGTGTCTCAAGTGCGAATCAGTCTGACAGCCCCATTTATTATATCTGGGTAGGTTTTATTGTGGAGACTCTCACATTTGAACTTTCCCTCTGTAAGATATGAAAGAGTCTCTCATGTATTCCTATCTTGCTTTAAAAACAACATTTTGAAATACAGGGGAGATAGCAGCTATAGATAACATTTCAGTTATAATAAGAGAGGCCAAATGTTAGCCAGATTTAAAACAATAACAACAATAAAGACACTTAGAAGTGTTATTCGTTATTAAGCCATATGGTCCATGTTACAGCGCTGTTCTTTGTTCCCTGCCTGTGTTGTCAGCATTCATGTGATTGTTGTGATTTGTCGTGTCTAGTGCATCACACTTTTCAATACATTAGGCTGATAACTCTGGTCCTTTTAAGAGCAGTGTCATGATCTGTTTCCCTCTGGGTGGGGCTGGCCATCGATGTTAAAATGTGTCATTGTTAAAACAAACCAAATTAATACTGCCGCTGAAACCACCCCCCCCCCACACACACACACTCCTCTCTGTCGATTTACAAGTCAGCCATGTGAGGCTAAGTAATACATTGGAGTAATAACTACATCGGAGTAGTTATGGGAAACATTCAAAGAATTGACCTATCAGCTTTGTTCACTGTAAGTGAATGAAGACTTACATGTAGCACATGTTAGTGTGCGTGTTGCATGTGTCTCAGACAGCAGTGATGCTTAGTAACTATTGTTTCTCCATCTCTAGTTCTTCGATGAATAAAAGAATGACTCTGTTCCCTCCTAACTTTACTGGATCAGGTGGCTCAGCAGGTGCTGTCTGTCATCCCGAATCCCGGGACACAAGCCCTCAGCTGAGGCCTGACAGCCAAGCAAGGGTCACACTGGGTATTTTCTCCTTGCCTTCCCTCCTTACTTGCCCTATTTTTTAAATGAGTCCCAGTACTCAACACCAGGAAACAGGAACTAAAACAGGGCTCCCGTTCAGCAGACTGGTGGTCAGCATGCAATTGTTTATGTAAATCTGCACAAATCCAATATGTTTATTTTTTTATGTCAATGTGTCTTAACATTTCCTGTGCGAGAATTTTTTTTAAAGCAAACCATTTGCATGCTATAAACTTGATTTTTAAGACATTCTAAAACTGCAGGCCTCATATTTCTATGTCAATTAAAATAAAAATGTGTAGAGAACATTTATGAGCATTCCAATACTCATGGGCCTCTGTTAGTTGCAAATTAAGATGGTATTCTTTTCCTGCTCCTTTATGGGCCTCTGTCAGATTTCTCTGGGTCTTCAGTCACCTTCACCTAGCTCCCTCTGACTTAGTCGATCACCATCTCCTTTATTCTTTTGTTTATGGTCTTTGTGTGCCTGGAACACCTACTTTTCCCCAATCCACTACCATCCTTGACTTTTACTATCTGAAGACCTTTCACGCTGTTAATTTCAATTCTTTTTTTTTTTTGCCCCCTCAGTTAAAACATACTTACAACACACACACACACACACACAGAGTTCAGGATACCCCTTAGCCTAGAGGAGAGATTCAACTATGTTGAATCAAAGATAATTATAAAGTAAAATGTGATAAACATTGTGGGAAAGATCAAAACCCAGTGCATGTAAAGGTGGAGAGATTTAATGGGGAAAGGCTTCTTTTAGAAAATGTATTTTATTCTTCCTATAAAAATAACACACGTTTAAAGTGATGTCAGTAAGAGGGCTGATAAGGAAGCATCAGAGCCTTGTTCTCCAACAGAGACACATAGTTAACAATGATATACAGACCAGAATATGCTTGCAAGAACTCTAAAGACCAGTTGAGAAGTTTCAACCCCTAGACCACCATAAAGCCAAGAAGGGATCCCAGTGAACGAGTTAGGAAAGTTCACTGCATTTTACAAACTTGTTCATGCCCCTCCCTCTATCTGGCCTGGTGTGGTGTCTCACATAACAGGGATCATTCCTTGGGACAAAAACAAAAGAGGGGAATGTGAAGCCAAATTTTGACTAGTCTGGGGGCTGTCTGAGGGACTGGTATCTGTCTCTCCTGAGTCAGAGTGCTGATGGCACCAGTATCCTTGTTTGGAAGCTGTGGAAAACAAATAGAATCACAGCAACACATTAGTGCTGCAGTTCTGCAGGCAGGTGCCAGGGGGAGCAAGAGATTACAGCCTTCCGAGAAGAACCAGCAACAAACTGTCTAGGGAGTTTGAGAGGACTCTGCACATGCCAGAGAAGATACATCCTCAGAAAAGGTTTGAGAGATCCTAGACTCTCTAGCTGAGCTGATTGGTGAAAGTCTTCCCCTGCATGAAGCCAATCCATGAAGTTTGGAAGCGGTGGTTGTTTCTTCAAATGCCTAAACCTCAACAACAACAACAACAGAAAATAAGGCACACAAAGATAAAAGGAAACATGGCCAAATCAAAGAAACAAAACTCCAGAAACTGACCCTAAAGAAACACAGATCTATAACCTGCCTAACAAAGAACTTAAAATAACTGTGCTAAAGATGCGCAGTGAACCAAAAGAGAACACAGACAATTAAACAAAATCAGGCAAACAATACATGAACAAAATGAGAATACCAACAAAAATAGAGACGCTATAAAAAAGAACCAAACAGACTCTGGAACTGAAAAATAAAATAACAGCTAAAAGAATTCATTAGAGGGATTCAATAATTGACTTGATGAGGCAGAAGAAAGAAATTGAAGACAAGCCATTTAAAGTCACTGAGTCAGAGGAGCAAAAAGAATGAAGAAAAGTGAACAGAACCTAAGCAACTTATGGGACACTACCAAGAAGCCCAATATATACGTTATGCAAGAAGCTCAAAGTCTCCAACCAGGATAGATCCAAAGAGACCCACACGAAGACCCACACAAGATGGGAAGTTCAACACAGACAACATTGGCTCTTTATCTCTTGGTGAAGAAGTGTTTCATTCTTATGAACCTCAATGGGAATTGAAAGATGGCATTCATGACGCTGCCTTTCCCAACAATATATAAAGATGTAATTTGTGACATCAATAATATAAAGTGAAGGAAGGAGTTTACAAGAATAGAGTTGTTGTATGCTATTGAAATTAAGTTGTGATCAGATTAGAATAATATAACTTTAATATATTTAAATATATATATTTTAAACTTAATATATACATTTTATCAAATTGAAATGGTACCTACAAAGAAAATATCTATATAATATACACAAAAGGAAGTCAGAGTATGTCACCACACACACACACAAAATCAATGAATCACAAAGGAAATTAGTAAGAGAGGAAAGGAGGGACAAAAAGGTACAAGACATACAGAAAACAATTAAGAAAATGGCAAGAGTAAGTCCTTCCAAATAAGTAATTACCTTAAATGTAAATGGAATAAACTCCCCAATGAAAAGACATAGATTGGCTAAATCAGTTTTTAAAAAGGGATTCGACTATATGTTGTCTACAAGAAATTCACTTTACATTTCAGGACACACATAGCTGGAAAGTGAAATGATGGGAAAAAACGTTTCATGCAAGTGGTAACCAAGAGAGGTCAGAAGTAAAGGATACTTCACAATACTAATATCAGACATAATAGACTTTAAGTCCATTACAAGAGAAAAAGAAGGACTTTATATAATGATAAAAGGGTCAGTTCACCAAGATATTACAATTATAAACATATATGCATCAAACATCAGAACTCCTAATATATGAAGAAAACATTGACAGAGATGAAGGAAGAGATAGGTAGACCTAGAGTAATATTAGGAAACTTAAATATCTCACTATCACTAATGGGTAGAACAACCAGACCGAAGATCAATATAGAAATAGAGGACTTAAACAAACTTATAGACCAACTGAACATAACAGACATGTAAAGTACACTCTAGCCAAAAATAGCAGAATAACTAATTTTTTCAAGTGCAAATGGAACAATTTCCAGGATAGACCATATATTAGGCCACAAAACAAGTCTTAATAAATTTTAAAATACTGAAATCATACAGGGTATCTTTTCTAATCACAATGGAATGAAACAAGAAATTAATAGCAGAAGGAAAACTGAAAAATCCACAAATATGTGGATATTAAATAACCAATGGTTCAAAGAAGAAATCACATGGGAAGTTAGAAATTATCTTGAGACAAACAAATGTAAAAACAAAATACAGCAACATTTATGGAATGCAATGAAAGTAGTGTTGAGTGTTAAAAATTTATAGATGTAAATGCTTACATTAAAAAAGAAAAAAGAGACACACAGAGTGGTGTGTGCATTGGGACCCAGGGGAAGGAGCAGTGACCGCATAGGAGACTGAACCAGACCTACCTGCTGGTGTTGGAGGGTCTCCTGCAGAGGTGGGGGGGTGGCTCTGTCTCACCGTGAGGACAGGGACACTGGCAGCGGAAGTTCTGGGAGGTATTCCAAGGCGTAAGCCCTCCCAGGGTCTGCCATTAGGCGCACCAAAGAGCCCGGGTAGGCTCCAGTGTTGGGTCGCCTCAGGCCAAACAACCAACAGGGAAGGAACTCAGCCCCACCCATCAGCAGACAAGCAGATTAAAGTTTTACTGAGCTCTGCCCACCTGAGCAACACCCAGTTCTCCCCACCACCAGTCCCTCCCATCAAGAAACTTGCACAAGCCTCTTAGATAGCCTTATCCACCAGAGGGCAGACAGCAGAAGCAAGAAGAACTACAGTCCTGCAGCCTGTGGAACAAAAACCACATTCACAGAAAGATAGACAAGATGAAAAGGCAGAGGGCTATGTACCAGATGAAGGAACAAGATAAAACCCCAGAAAAACAACTAAGTGCAGTGGAGTTAGGCAACCTTCCAGAAAAAGAATTCAAAATAATGATAGTGAAGATGATCCAGGACCTCGGAAAAAGAATGGAGGCAAAGATCAAGAAGATGCAAAAATGTTTAACAAAGACCTAGAAGAATTAAAGAACAAACAAACAGAGATGAACAATACAATAACTGAAATGAAAAATACACTAGAAGGAATCAATAGCAGAATAACTGAGGCAGAAGAACGGATAAGTGACCTGGAAGACAGAATGGTGGAGTTCACTGCTGCGGAATAGAATGAAGAAAAAAGAATGAAAATAAATGAAGACAGCCTAAGAGATCTCTGGGACAACATTAAATGCAACAACATTTGCATTATAGGGGTCCCAGAAGGAGAAGAGAGAGAGAAAGAACCCAAGAAAATATTTGAAGAGATTATAGTCGAAAACTTCCCTAACATGGGAAAGGAAATAGCCACCCAAGTCCAGAAAGCGCAGAGAGTCCCATACAAGATAAACCCAAGGAGAAACACGCCGAGACAGATAGTAATCAAATTGGCAAAAATTAAAGACAAAGAAAAATTGTTGAAAGCAGCAAGGGAAAAATTACAGATAACATACAAGGGAACTCCCGTAAGGTTAACAGCCGATTTCTCAGCAGAAACTCTACAAGCCAGAAGGGAGTGGCATGATATAATTAAAGTGATGAAAGGGAAGAACCTACAACCAAGATTACTCTACCCAGCAAGCATCTCATTCAGATTCGCTGGAAAAATCAAAAGCTTTACAGACAAGCAAAAGCTAAGAGAATTCAGCACCACCAAACCAGCTCTACAACAAATGCTAAAGGAACTTCTCTAAGTGGGAAACACAAGAGAAGAGAAGGATATACAAAAACAAACCCAAAACGATTAAGAAAATGGTGATAGGAACATACATATCGATAATTACCTTAAACGTGAATGGATTAAATGCTCCAACCAAAAGACACAGGCTTGCTGAATGGATACAAAAACAATACCTGTATATATGCTGTCTACAAGAGACCCACTACACACCTAGGGACACACACAGACTGAAAGTGAGGGGATGGAAAAAGATATTCCATGCGAATGGAAATCAAAAGAAGGCCGGAGTAGCAATACTCATCAGATAAAATAGACTTTAAAATAAAGAATGTTACAAGAGACAAGGAAGTACACTACATAATGATCAAGGGATCAATCCAAGGAGAAGATACAACAATTATAAATATATATGCACCCAACATAGGAGCACCTCAATACATAAGGCAGCTGCTAACAGCTATAAAAGAGGAAATCGAGAGTAACACAGTAATAGTGGGGGACTTTAACACCTCACTTACACCAATGTACAGATCATCCAAGCAGAAAATTAATAAGGAAACACAAGCTTTAAATGACACAATATACCAGATAGATTTAATTGATATTTATAGGACATTCCATCCAAAAACAGCAGATTACACTTTCTTCTCAAGTGCACATGGAACATTCTCCAGGATAGATCACATGTTGGGTCACAAATCAAGCCTCAGTAAATTTAAGAAAACTGAAATCATATCAAGCCTCTTTTCTGACCACAACACTTTGAGATTAGAAATCAATTACAGGGGAAAAAAAGGTAAAATACACAAATACATGGAGGCTAAACAATATATTATTATTAAATAACCAGGAGATCACTGAAGAAATCAAAGAGGAAATCAAAAAATACCTAGAGACAAATGACAATGAAAACACGACTATCCAAAACCTATGGGATGCAGCAAAGGCAGTTCTAAGAGGGAAGTTTATAGCTATACAAGCCTACCTCAAGAAACAAGAAAAATCTCAAACAATCTAACCTTACACCTAAAGGAACTAGAGAAAGAAGAACAAACAAAACCCAAAGTTAGCAGAAGGAAAGAAATCATAAAGATCAGAGCAGAAATAAATGAAACAGAAACAAAGAAAACAATAGCAAAGATCAATAAAACTAAAAGCTGGTTCTCTGAGAAGATAAACAAAATTGATAAACCATTAGCCAGACTCATCAAGAAAAAGAGGGAGAGGACTCAAATCAATACAATTAGAAATGCAAAAAGAGAAGTTACAACAGACACCACAGAAATACAAAGCATCCTAAGAGACTACTACAAACTACTCTATGCCAATAAAATGGACAACCTGGAAGAAATGGACAAATTCTTAGAAAGGTATAACCTTCCGGTACTGAACCAGGAAGAAAGAGAAAATATGAACAGACCAATCACAAGTAATGAAATTGAAACTGATTAAAAATCTTCCAACAAACAAAAGTCCAGGACCAGAATGCTTCACAGGTGAATTCTATCAAACATTTAGAGAAGAGCTAACACCCATCCTTCTCAAACTCTTCCAAAAAATTGCAGAGGAAGGAACACTCCCAAACTCATTCTATGAGGCCACCATCACCCTGATATCAAAACCAGAGAAAGATACTACAAAAAAAGAAAATTACAGACCAATATCACTGATGAATATAGATGCAAAAATTCTCAACAAAATACTAGCAAACAGAATCCAACAACACATTAAAAGGATCATACACCATGATCAAGTGGGATTTATCCCAGAGATGCAAGGATTCTTCAATATATGCAAATCAATCAATGTGATACACCATATTAACAAATTGAAGAATAAAAACCATATGATCATCTCAATAGATGCATAAAAAGCTTTTGACAAAATTCAACACCCATTTATGATAAAAACTCTCCAGAAAGTGGGCATAGGGGGAACCTACCTCAACATAATAAAGGCCATATATGACAAACCCACAGCCAACATCATTCTCAATGGTGAAAAACTGAAAGCATTTCCTCTAAGATCAGGAACAAGACAAGGATATCCACTCTCACCACTATTATTCAACATAGTTTTGGAAGTCCTAGCCATGGCAATCAGAGAAGAAAAAGAAATAAAAGAAATACAAATTGGAAAAGAAGAAGTAAAACTGTCACTGTTTGCAGCTGACATGATACTATACATAGAGAATCCTAAAGATGCCACCAGAAAACTACTAGAGGTAATCAATGAATTTGGTAAAGTTGCAGGATACAAAATTAATGCACAGAAATCTCTTGCATTCCTATATTACTAATGATGAAATATCTGAAAGAGAAATTAAGGAAACACTCCCATTTATTGCAACAAAAAGAATAAAATACCTAGGAATAAACCTACCTAAGGAGACAAAAGACCTGTATGCAGAAAACTATAAGACACTGATGAAAGAAATTAAAGATGATACCAACAGATGGAGAGATATGCCCTGTTCCTGGATTGGAAGAATCAATATTGTGAAAATGACTATACTACCCAAAGCAATCTACAGATTCAGTGCAATCCCTATCAAACTACCACTGGCATTTTTCACAGAACTACAACAAAAAAATTCACAATTTGTATGGAAACACAGTAGACCCCAAATAGCCAAAGCAGTCTTGAGGGAAAAAAACGGAGCTAGAGGAATCAGACTCCCTGACTTCAGACTATACTACAAAGGTACAGTAATCAAGACAATATGGTAGTGGCACAAAAACAGAAATATAGATCAATGGAACAGGATAGAAAGCCCAGAGATAAACCCACACACCTATGGTCAACTAAGCTATGACAAAGGAGGCAGGGATACACAGTGGAGAAAAGACAGTCTCTTCAATAAGTGGTGCTGGGAAAACTGAACAGCTACATGTAAAAGAGTGAAGTTAGAACACTGCCTAACACCATACACAAAAATAAACTCAGAATGGATTAGAGACCTAAATGTAAGACCAGACACTATAAAACTCTTAGAGGAAAACATAGGAAGAACACTCTTTGACATAAATCACAGCAAGATCTTTTTTGATCCACCTCCTAGAGTAATGGAAATAAAAACAAAAATAAACAAATGGGACCTAATGAAACTTCAAAGGTTTTGCACAGCAAAGGAAACCATAAACAAGACGAGAAGACAACCCTCAGAATGGGAGAAAATATTTGCAAACGAATCAACAGACAAAGGATTAATCTCCAGAATATATAAACAGCTCATGCAGCTCAATATTAAAAAAACAACCCAATCAAGAAATGGGCAGAAGACCTAAATAGACATTTCTCCAAAGAAGACACACAGATGGCCAAGAAGCACATAAAAAGCGGCTCCGCATCACTAATTATTAGAGAAATGCAAATCAAAACTGCAATGAGGTATCACCTCACACTGGTCAGAATGGCCATCATCCAAAAATCTATAAACAATAGATGCTGGAGAGGGTGTGTAGAAAAGGGAACCCTCTTGCACTGTTGGTAGGAATGTAAATTGTTATGGAGAACAGTATGGAGGTTCCTTAAAAACTAAAAATAGAATTACCATAGGACCCAGCAATCCCACTGCTGGGCATATACCCACAGAAAACCATAATTCAAAAAGACACATGCACTCCAATGTTCATTGCAGCACTATTTACAATAGCCAGGTCATGGAAGCAACCTAAATGCCCATCGACAGATGAATGGGTAAAGAAGATGTGGTACATATATACAATGGAATATTACTCAGCCATAAAAAGGAATGAAACTGGGTCATTTGTAGAGACGTGGATGCATCTAGAGACTGTCATACAGAGTGAAGTAAGTCAGAAAGAGAAAAAGAAATGTTGTATATTAACGCATATATGTGGAACCTAGAGAAATGGTACAGATGAACTGGTTTGCAGGACAGAAATTGAGCCACAGATGTAGAGAACAAACGTATGGACACCAAGTAGGGAAGGTGGTGGGGGGGTGGCGGTGGTGGTGTAATGAATTGGGAGATTGGCATTGACTTGTATATATTTATGTATATAAAATGGATGACTAGCAAGAACCTGCTGTATAAAAAAATAAAATAAAATTCAAAAATTCAAAAAAAAAAAAGAAAAATGAAAAAAGATCTCAAACTACAACCTTTCTTTACACCTCAAAGTACTAGAAAAACAACAAATTAAATCTAAAACTAACAGAATTAGGGAAATAAAAAAGATTAGAGCAGTGCTTAATTAAACAGAAATAGAGAAACAATAAAAACAACAAACCTAAGAGTTAGTTTTTAAAACATGGAAACAAAATTGACAAATCCTTCAGTAGGTTAAGAAAAAAAAAAGAAAATTCAAATAACTAAGATCATAAATGAAAGAGGGTTTATTACAACAAATGCCACAGAAATGAAAAGGATTATAAGAGAATAGTATGAACAATGTGTGCCAACAAATTGGATAACCTAGAGGAATGGATAAATTCTTAGAAACACACAACTTACCAAGACTAAGTCATGAAGAAATAGAAAATCTGGAGAAATCAATAACTAGTAAGCAGATTGAATCAGTAATCAAAATCCTCCCAACACTGAAAAAGCCTAGGGCCAGACGATTACACTGGGGAGTTCCACCAAACATTGAGAGAACTAAGATCAGTCTTCCTCAAACTATTCCAAAAAGTTGAAAATGAAGGAAAATATCCTAGCTCATTCTATGAGGCCAGGATTATCTTGATACCAAAGCCAGACAAAGATGCTGCAAAAAAAGAAAATTACAGACCAATATCCCTGATGAATATTGATGAAAAATCCTCAACAAAATACTAGCAAACTGAATTGAACAACACACTGAAAGGATTATATACTGCGACCAAATGAAATTTACTCCTGGAATGCAAGGATGGTTCAACACACAAAAATCAATGTGATACACCACGTTAACACAATAAAGGGCAAAAATCACACAGTCATCTCAATTGATGAAGAAAAAGCACTTGACAAGATTCAACAATATTTCATGATAAAAATACTCAAACCAAGAATAGAAGGAAACCACTTCAACCTAATAAGGCCGTATACAAAAAGTCCCCAGCTAACATCATACAAAATGTAAAAGACTGAAAGCTTTTCCTTTAAGATCAGGAACAAGGCAAGGAGGTCTGCTCTTTCACTTCTATTCAACATAATATTGGAAGTTCTAGCCAGAGCAGTTAGGCAAGGAAAATAAATAAAAAGCATCCAAATTGGAAAGAAAGAAATAAAGTTATCTGTTTGCAGGTGACATGATATTATATGTAGAAAATCCCAAAGATTCCACATGCAAGCAAAACCTGTTAGAACTAATTCAACAAAGTTGCAGGATACAAAATCAATGCAAAAAATTAGTTATGTTTCTATACACGAAAAGTGAACTATCTGAAAAGGAAATTAAGAAGACATCCGCTCTATTTAATAGGGACTTGGTGATACTGACTTTCTTTAGCATGAGCAAAAGCATTGTTACTAATGCAAAGCTGTATGTGAAGAATGATGGCCTAGTGGGCTAACACGGTGGGTATATTAGTTTTCTACACTGCTGTAGCAAATTGCCACACATTTAGTTGTTCAAAAATACAAATTTAGGGACTTTCCTGGTGGTGCAGTGGTTAAGCATCTGCCTGCCAATGTGGGACACGGGTTCAATCCCTTGTCGCAGAAGACCTCACATGCCGCAGAGCAACTAAGCCTGTGCACCACAACTACTGAGCCTGTGCTCTAGAGCCCGGGAGCCACAACTACTAAAGCACATTTGCCTAGAGCCCATGCTCCACAGCAAGAGAAGTCACAGCAATGAGAAACCCGTGCACCACAACAAAGAGTAGCCCCTGCTCGCTGCAACTAGAGAAAGCCCATGAGCAGCAACGAAGATCCAACACAGCCAAAAATAAATAAATTTATTTAAAAAAATACAAATTTATTATCTTACTGCTCTGTTCTTTGGAAGTCTGACATGTCTCTCACTGTCAGGGCTAAAACTAAAATGTCATCAAGGCTGTGTTCCTTTCTGGAGGCTCTGAGGGAGAATCCATCCCCTTGACTCCTGCAGGTTCTAGAAGCCACTTGGCTTCTTTGGCTTGCGACCCTTTTCTCCATCTGCACACTAGCAGTGGAAGGTTGTGTCCTCACTTTGCATCACGCTGACCTCTTCTGTAGTCACATCTCCCTCTCTGACCCTCTCCTCTGCTTCCCTCTCCCACTTTTATTTATTAAGAGAAAAAATGTTCCACTTTATAAATAATGCAAGTAAAAACAATGACATTATTTTCACCTATCAAACTGGCAATGATCTTTTTAAAAAATAATACTCAAGTTGACATGAAATCTTTTATGAACTAGATAGGCCTTCTCACACATTGAGTAGATGATAAATTAGTATTTGTAGAATAGTTTGGCAGTATGTGTTCAAATCACTAAAAATGTTGATACATTTTTATCGTTTTATTGTTTATTGAGGTACAAATAACATACAATATTATGTTTACAACATAGTGGTTCAACATTTATATGCATTATGAATTGATTGCCATGATAAGTCTAGTAAACATCTGTCCACCATACAAAATTACTGTTATATTTTTGACTATATTTCCTATACTGTACATTACATGCCTGTGACTTACTTATTTTGTAACTGCAAGTTTGTACCTTTTGATGTCCTTCATCTGCTTCGCCCAATCCCCCATCCCCATCCCTTAGGCAACCATCAATTTGTTCTCTGTACCTATGCATCTGTTTTTGTTTGTTTGTTTTAGATGCCATAGATAACTGAAATCATATGGAATTTGTCTTTCTTTGTCTGACTTATTTCACTTAGCATAATCCCTTCCACCCATGTTTCGGCAAATGGCAATATTTCATTCTTTTTTTATGGCTGAGCAATATTCCATTGTACAGGTATACCACATCTTCTTTATCCATTCATCTGTCAATGGACACTTAAGTTGCCTCTGTAACTTGAATTGTAAATAATGTTGCAGTGAACATAGTGGTGCATAAATCTTTTCAAATTAGTTTTTCATTTTCTTCAGATAAATACCCAGCAGTGGAATTGTTGGATTGTATGGTAGTTCTTTTTTTTTTTTAATTTAATTTAATTTTTTAATACAGCAGGTTCTTATTTGTCATCTATTTTATACATATACATATTGATGTATGTATGTCCATCCCAATCTCCCAAGTCATCCCACTACCACCACCCCATCCCCCACTTCCCCTCCTTGGTGTCCATACATTTCTTCTCTACATCTGTGTCTCTATTTCTGCCTTGCAAACTGGTTCATCTGTACCATTTTTCTAGATTCCACACACATGCATTAATATACGATATTTTTCTCTTTCTGACTTACTTCACTCAGAATGACAGACTCTGTGTCCATCTACCTCATTACAAATAACTCAATTTCATTCCTTTTTATTGCTGAGTAATATTCCATTGTATACATGTGCCATATCTTCTTTATCCATTCAAATGTCGAGAGACATTTAGATTGCTTCCATGTCCTGACTGTTGTAAATAGTGCTGCAATGAACATTGTGGTACATGTCTCTTTTTGAATTATGGTTTTCTCAGGGTATATGCCCAGTAGTGGGATTGCTGGGTCATATGGTAGTTGTAGTTTTAGTTTTTTAAGGAACTTCCATACTGTTCTCCATAGGGGCTGTATCAGTTTACATTCCCACCAACAGTGCAAGAGGGTTCCCTTTTCTCCACACCCTCTCCAGAATGTATTGTTTGTAGATTTTTTGATGATGGCCATTCTGACCAGTGTGAGTTGATACCTCATTGAAGTTTTGATTTGTATTTCTCTAATGATTAGTGACGTTGAGCATCTTTTCATGTGTTTGTTGGCAATCTGTATATCTTCTTTGGAGAAATGTCTGTTTAGGTCTTCTGCCCATTTTGGGGTTGGGTTCTTTGTTTTTTTGATATTGAGCTGCATGAGCTGCTTGTATATTTTGGAGATTAATCCTTTGTCAGTTGCTTCATTTGCAAATATTTTCTCCCATCCTGAGGGTTGTCTTTTCATCTTGTTTATGGTTTCCTTTGCTGTACAAAAGCTTTTAAGTTTCATTAGGTCCCATTTGTTTATTTTTGTTTTTATTTCCATTACTCTAGGAGGTGGGTCAAAAAGGATCTTGCTGTGATTTATGTCATAGAGTGTTCTGCCTATGTTTACTCTAAGAGTTTTATAGTGTCTGGCCTTACATTTAGTTCTTAAATCCATTTTGAGTTTATTTTTGTGTATGGTGTTAGGAAGTGTTAAAATTTCATTCTTTTACGGGTAGCTGCCCAATTTTCCCAACAGCACATATTGAAGAGACTGTTTTTCTCCATTGTATATTCTTGCCTCCTTTGTCAAAGATAAGGTGACCATAGGTGCGTGTGTTTATCTCTGGGCTTTCTGTCTATAGTTCCATTGATCTATATTTCTGTTTTTGTGCCAGTACCATACTGTCTTGATTACTGTAGCTTTGTAGTATAGTATGAAGTCTGGGAGCCTGATTCCTCCAACTTTGTTTTTCTTTCTCAAGATTGCTTTGGCTGTTCGGGGTCTTTTGTGTTTCCATACAAATTGTAAAAATGTTTTTCTAGTTCTGTGAAAAATGCCATTGGTAGTTTGATAGGGATTGCATTGATTCTGTAGATTGCTTTGGGTAGTATAGTCATTTTCACAATATTGATTCTTCCAATCCAAGAACATGGTATATCTCTCCATTTATATCGTCTTTGATTTCTTTCATCAGTGTCTTATAGTTTTCTGCATACAGGCCTTTTGTCTCCTTAGGTAGGTTTATTCCTAGATATTTTATTCTTTTTGTTGCAGTGGAAAATTAGAGTCTTTCCTTAATTTCTCTTTCAGATTTTTCATCATTAGTGTATAGGAATGCAAGAGATTTCTGTGCATTAATTTTGTATCCTGCTACTTTACCAAATTCATTGATTAGCTATAGTAGTTTTCTGGTAGCATCTTTAGGATTCCCTGTGTGTAGTATCGTGTCATCTGCAAACAATGACAGTTTTACTTCTTTTCTGATTTGGATTCCTTTTATTTCTTTTTCTTCTCTGATTGCCATGGCTAAAACTTCCAAAACTATGTTGAATAATAGTGGTGAGAGTGAGCACCCTTATCTTGTTCCTGATCTTAGAGGGACTGGTTTCAGTTTTTTGCCATTGAGAATGATGTTGGTTGTGGGTTGGTCATATATGGCATTTATTATGTTGAGGTAGGGTCCCTCGATGTCCACTTTCTGGAGAGTTTTTATCATAAATGGGTGTTGAATTTTGTTGAAAGCTTTTTATGCATATATTGAGATTATCATATGGTTTCTATCCTTCAGTTTGTTAATATGGTGTATCAGATTGATTGGTTTGCGTTTATTGAAGAATCTCTGCATTCCTAGATTAAACCCCACTTGATCATCGTGTATGATGCTTTGAATGTGCTGTTGGATTCTGTTTGCTAGTATTTTGTTGAGAATTTTTGTGTCTATATTCATCAGTGATATTGGTCTGTAGTTTTCTTTTTTTGTGACATGTTTGTTTGGTTTTTGTATCAGGGTGATGGTGGCCTTGTAGAATGAGTTTGGGAGTGTTCCTCCCTCTGCTATATTTTGGAAGATTTTGAGAAGGATAGGTGTTAGCTCTTCTCTAAATGTTTGATAGAATTCACCTGTGAAGCCAACTGTTCCTGGATCTTTGTTTGTTGGAAGGTTTTTAATCACAGTTTCAATTTTAGTGCTTCTGATTGGTCTGTTCATATTTTCTATTTTTTCCTGGTTCAGTCTTGGAAGGTTGTACTTGTCTGAGAAATGGACATTTCTTCCAGGTTGCCCATTTTATTTGCACATAGTTGCTTGTAGTAATCTCTCATGATCCTTTGTATTCTGCAGTGTCAGTTGTTACTTCTCCTTTTTCATTTCTAGTTCTGTTGATTTGAGTCTTCTCTCTCTTTTTCTTGATGAGTCTGACTAATGCTTTACCAACTTTGTTTATGTTCTCAAAGAACGAGCTTTTAGTTTTATTGGTCTTTGCTATTGTTTCCTTTATTTGTTTTTCATTTATTTCTGATCTGATTTTATGAGTTCTTCCCTTCTGCTAAGTTTGGGGTTTTTTGTTCTCTTTCTCTAATTGCTTTAGGTGTAAGGTTAGGCTGTTCATTTAAGATTTTTCTTCTTTCTTAAGGTAGGATTGTATTGCTATAAACTTCCCTGTATAGCCAGTTTCTTTAGAGTTTTTATAATGAATGGATGTTGAATTTTGTCAAATTTTCTGCATTTATTGAGGCGATCATTTGATTTTTACCCTTCATTTTTTTTAATGTGGTGTATTACATTGATTTGTAGATATTGAACCATCATTGCGTCCCTTGAATAAATCCCACTTGATCATGGTGTGTGATACTTTATGTATT
The DNA here is from genome assembly GCF_005190385.1 of Monodon monoceros. Lineage (NCBI taxonomy): Eukaryota > Metazoa > Chordata > Mammalia > Artiodactyla > Monodontidae > Monodon > Monodon monoceros. The sequence continues at coordinate 12,363,832 of NW_021703782.1, read as the reverse complement.
GTTGAATATGGGTTGGTAATATTTTTTTGACAAATTTTGCATCTATGTTCATCAGTGATATTGGCCTTTAATTTTGTTTTTTGCAGTGTCTTTTTCTGGTTTTGGTATCAGCGTGATGGTGGCCTCATAGAATGAGTTTGGAAGTGTTCCTTCCTCTGCAGTTTTTATAGTAGTGTTAGAAGAATAGGCATTAACTCTTCTCTAAATGTCTGATAGAATTCAGCTGTGAAAACTTCTGTTTGTTGGGAGATTTTTGATTATTGATTCAATTTCATTACTAATGATCATTCTGCTCAGATTTTTCTATTTACTCCTGATCAGTGTTAGAAGATTGTATGTTTCTAGGAATTTATCCATTTCTTCTAGGTTGTCCAATTTGTTGATGTATAATTAGTCATAGTAATCTCTTATGATCCTTTATGTTTCTGTGGTTAGTTGTAACTCCTCTTCTTTAATTTCTGATTTTATATGTTGGGCCCTTTCTCTTTTCTTCTTGACGAACGTGGCTAAAGTTTTTTCAGTTTTGTTTATCTTTTCAAAGGACCAGCTCTTAGTTTTATTGATTTTTTTTTTCTGTTGTCTTTTTAGTCTCTATTTCATTTATTTCTACTCTGATCTTTATTATTTCCTTCCTTTTACTAACTTTGGGCTTTTTTTGTTCTTATTTTTCTAGTTCCTTTAGGTGTGACGTTAGATTGTTTATTTCAGATGGTTCTTGTTTCCTGAGGCAGGCCTGTATTCCTATAAACTTACCTCTTAAAACCAATTTTGCTGCATTCCATACATTTTGTAGTGTTGTGTTTCCATTTTTTGTCTTAAAGTATTTTTTGATTTCCTCTTTGATTTCTTCAGTAATCCATTGGTTGGTTGGTAGCATGCTGTTTAGCCTCCACGTGTTTGTGTTTTTTGCCAGTTTTTTTTAGTTGATTTCTATTCTTATACCATTGTGGTTTAAAAGATGCTTGATATGATTCTAATCTTAAATTTACTGAGACTTGTTTTGCAATCGCCTAACATGTGATCTATCTTGAAGAATGTTCCATCGCTCTTGAAAAGAATATGTACTCTGCTGTTTTATGGAAGGGATGTTCTGTATATACCTATTAAGTCCATAGATGGCATAATGCATTGTGCAAAAGGCCAGTGTTTCCTTCTTGATTTTCTGTCTGATGATCTGTCCATTGATGTAAGTGGGGTATTGAAGTCCCCTACTACTATTATTATTATTATTATTATTATTATTTGCAGTACGCGGGCCTCTCACTGTTGTGGTCTCTCCCGTTGCGGAGCACGGTCTCCACACGCGCAGTCTCAGCAGCCATGGTTCACGGGCCTAGCCACTCCGCGGCATGTGGGATCTTCGCGGACCGGGGCATGAACCCATGTCCCCTGCATCGGCAGGTGGACTCTCAACCACTGCGCCACCAGGGAAGCCCCCTACTATTATTGTATTACTGTCAATATCTCCCTTTATGTCTCTTAATATTTACTTAATGTATTTAGGTGCTCCTATTTTGGGTACATAGATATTTACAAGTGTTATATCCTGTTGTTGGATTGATTCCTTTATCACTATGTGATCCCTTTTTTGTGTCTTATTACAGTCTTTGTTTTAATGCCTGTTTTGTATGACATAAGTATTGCTATCCCAGCTTTCTTTTTGTTTCCATTTGTGTGGAATATCTTTTTCCATCCTTTCACTTTCAGTCTGTGTGTGTCTTTAGATCTGAAGTGAGTCTCTTGTAGGCAACGTATACATGGGTTTGGTTTTTTTTTTAATCCATTCAGCCACTCTATGTCTTTTTTTTTTTTTTTTGTGCCGTACGCGGGCCTCTCACTGTTGTGGCCTCTCCCGTTGCGGAGGACACGCAGGCTCAGCGGCCATGGCTCATGGGCCCAGCCGCTCCGCGGCATGTGGGATCTTCCCAGACAGGGGCACGAACCCGTGTCCCCTGCATCGGCAGGTGGACTCTCAACCACTGCGCCACCAGGGAAGCCCTACTCTATGTCTTTTGATTGGGTCATCTAATCTATTTACATTTAAAGTAATTTTGGTAGTTATGTGCTTCTTGCCATTTTAAAATTGTTTTATGGTTTATTTTGTAGTTCTTCTTTGTTTCTTCTTCCCTTGTGATTTGATGACTTTCTTTAGTGTTACGTTTGTATTCCTTTCTCTTAATTTTTTTGTATCTGTTATAGGTTTTTTTGTGTGTTTCCCATGAGGTTCATATATGAAAGCCTATGTATGTAGTCTACTTTAAATTCATGGTCACTTAAGTTCGAGTGCATTCTAAAATCACTACATTTTTATTTCCCCCTCCCTATGTTTTATGTTTTTGACATTATATTTTACATCATTTAATTTTGTGTATCACTTAACTAATTATTTTAGATATGCATGATTTTACTACTTTTCCCTTTTAACCTTAATACTAGCTGTTTCTATTTATGGCCTTTTTGTTTCTATTTAAAGAAGTCCCTTTAACATTTCTTGTAAGGATGCTTTAGTAGTGATGAACTCCTTTAGCATTTGCTTCTCTGGGAAACTTTTTATCTCTCCTTCAATTCTGAATGATAACCTTGTCAGGTTGAGTATTTTGGTTGAAAGTTTCTTTCCTTTTAGCCCTTTGAATATATTGTGCTAGTGACTTCTGGCATGAAAATCTCTGCTGAAAGATCAGCTGATAGTCTTATGGGGTCTTCCTTGTTTTTCTCTTGCTGCTTTTAAGATTCTCTTTTTATGTTTAACTTTTGACATTTTAATTATGTTTCTTAGTGTGGATCTTATTTGGTTCATCTTGTTTGGGACTCTGTGCTTCCCGAAATTGGATGTCTGTGTCCTTCACCAGGTTACAGAAGTTCAGGCATTATTTCCTCAAATAGGTTTTCTGTCCCTTTTTCTATCTTCTTTCCTTCTGGGACCCCTATAATGTTAATGTTAGTATATTTGATGTTGTCTTAGAGGTCCTTTAATCTATCCTCATTAAAAAAAATTTTTATTCTTCTTTTGGTTGTTCCAATTGGGTGATTTCCACTACCCTATCTTCCTATTTGCTGGCCTGTTCTTCTGCATTCTTCAGTCTGCTACTCCCTCTAGTATGCTTTTTGTTTAAGTGATTGTATTTTTTCATTTCTGATTGGCTTGTGTTTTTTTTTTTTTTTTTTGCGGTACGTGGGCCTCTCACTGTCGTGGCCTCTCCCATTGCGGAGCGCAGGCTCCAGACGCACAGGCTCAGTGGCCATGGCTCACGGGCCCAGCTGCTCCGCGGCATGTGGGATCTTCCTGGACCGGGGCATGAACCCGCGTCCCCTGCATCGGCAGGTGGACTCTCAACCACTGCGCCACCAGGGAAGCCCTGATTGGTTCTTTTTAATATTGTCTGTCTCTTTTTTGAAGTTCTCACTGTGTTCATCCATTATTCTCCTGAGTTTGGTGAGCATTTTTATGACTATTACTTTGAACTCTTTATCTGGTAAGTTGCTTATCTCCATTTCGTTTAGTTCTTTTCCTGAGGCTTTGTCTTATTCTTTCATTTAGAATGTACTCTCTTGCCTCATTTTGCTTAATTCTCAGTGTTTGTTTCTATGTGTTAGGTATATCAACTATATGTAGATATATATAGTGGCTTTATGTAGAAAGTGTCCTGTGGGGCCCAGTCTCTCAGTTTCCCAGAGCCAAGTGGTTCAGGAGTATCCCCTGTGTGGGCTGTGTGCACCCTCCTGTTGTGCTTGGGCTACAATTGCTGCAAGTGTATTGGTGGGTGGGGTTGGCCCCAGGCCATCTGTGAACCGTGCTCATGAATGGGGCTGGCCCTCTGGAGTGGGAACCATTTTGGAGATGCACTAGTGTTGGCCAGGGCTGCCTGCTAGGTGGTGTGGGGTTAGAGTTGCTTTGGAGGAGCCAGCTGGGGTGGGTCCTCAGGAAAATGACAAGGTGGGGTGCACAGTGTTAGCTAGGTTGATTGAGAGTGACAGAAATGGTGCCCGCCAGTGCCAGCCCAGCTAGGTGGAAGGAGAGTAAAAAGAAAAAAATCGTGTCCACCAGCACTTCCATCCCTGGAGAAAGTTCTACCAGATCTCTGCCCCTCCAACAGCACACACCCTAATGTTAGTATGTCCTTTTGGTATGGCCCAGGTACTTTTCAGGCTGCTACCTCTGCCCTGGGACTCAGAACAAGTGAGTTTGTATGTGAGCCCTTCAAGAACAGAGTCATGGGGACGGGGGCAGGGTAATTAGGGAGTTCGGGATTGACATGTACACACTGCTATATTTAAAATAGATAACCAGGGCTTCCCTGGTGGTGCAGTGGTTAAGAATCCGCCTGCCAATGCAGGGCACACGGGTTCGAGCCCTGGTCTGGCAAGATCCCATGTGCCATGGAGCAACTAAGCCCGTGTGCCACAACTACTGAGCCTGCACTCTAGAACCTGTGAGCCACAACTACTGAAGCCCGCCTAGAGCCCATGCTCTGCAACAAGAGAAGCCACCACAATGAAAAGCCTGCGCACTGCAGTGAAGAGTAGCCCCCGCTTGCCACAACTAGAGAAAGCCTGCGCGTAGCAATGAAGACCCAGTGCAGCCAAAAATAAATAAATAAAATAAATAAGTTTATTAAAAGATAAAAATAAAATAAAATAGATAACCGACAGGGATCTACTGTATAGTACAAGGAAGTCTGCACAATATTATGTAACAACCTAAATGGGAAAAGAGTTTGAAAAAGAGCAGATATCTAGAAGAGGTAAACTTATAGAAACAAAAAATAGAATAGAGGTTTCTATGGGCTGGAAGCAGGGGTCGTTATTGTTTAATAGGTATAGAGTTTCTGTTTGGGGTTATGAAAAAGTTCTAGAGATGGATGATGGTGATGGTTACACAACATTGTGAATGTTGTTAATGGCTCTGAAATATACACTTAAAAATGACTAAAATGGTAACTTTTTCCCATGAATATTTTACTGCAGTTAAAAAAACTGTCTTTCTTCATCACAAACCAGTTGAGGCTGCAGTAAGCAGAAGTCTGGGAATGTAGGATAGTGAGCTAGCCGGAGCTGAATGTCATCTCATATCATGTCATTTCACCACACAACAAACAGATGCACTTGATTTTCTCTTTCTAACACTGTCTACAAGAAAGTTATCCCAAAGATGAAACAATCAAGGATCCCAAGTGTGCTAAGCTCCTACTGTACAGGCCTCCTGCATATACACAAAAGAGGGTGGGAAGGTACAGAAGGTAGATGGGCAGACTGTGCAGCCAGTTATCCAAGGCTGAATCCTTAATCCGTCACAGACTTGCTTTTTGACTCTGTGTGGGTTGCTGCCTTTCTCTGTGTTTCCTTTCCTCATCTATAAAACTTAGATAATATTAAAACGCATCTCATAATTTGTATAGAGCATTTGTTATAGTGCTGGCAGTGTGATTACATGCTATGAGTGATGTGGAAATATGAGTGGCCTCTGCCTGAATCAAGGAACTTATTTCCTTTTTGTTAATAAATTTATTTATTTATTTTTTGGCTGCTTTGGGTCTTCGTTGCTGCACGCTGGCTTTCTCTAGTTGCGGCGAACGGGGGCTACTCTTCGTTGCAGTGCGGGGGCTTCTGATTGTGGTGGCTTCTCTTGTTGTGGAGCATGGGCTCTAGGCACGCGGGCTTCAGTAGTTGTGGCATGCGGGCTCAGTAGTTGTGGCGCATGGGCTTAGTTGCTTCGCGGCACGTGGGATCCTCCTGGACCAGGGCTCAAACCCGTGTCCCCTGCCTTGGCAAGCTGATTCTTAACCACTGCGCCACCAGGGAAGCCCAAGGAACTTATTTCTTATGGGGAAAACCAGACTTAGACTGAGAAACAGTTAGCAAACATCATAAAAGAGTATTTAATTTGCTGGGGTGGCAATAACAAGTATCCCAGAGCACTTTATGCTTCATTGAGTTCCTCCATGTACATGGGTTTGTTTGATCCTCGCCACATCTCTACTGTTTTTACATGTTCGAAAGCAGAGACTTTACATATTACTGTAGAAAGCAGAGACTCAGAATGATTACCTTGCTGAAGGGTTCACAGCTTGTAAGTAGTACAAAGAATAAGAATCTTAGGAACTCAGAGAAAGGAGAAAACTGTGTGTTCTAAACCCAACAAGGAAGGCTTTGTGAAAGTGTGACTTAAAAATAGCCTTGACTAAGAAGAGAATAATGAGAAGACCATCTGGGGCTGACACATGGATTAAAGTGTGAACACATTTTTTGAGAGTTGTGCAGTGCACAACCTGTGTGGCCAGACAAGGCAGCCCTGCCTGTAAGGGGAATCACAGGAGCAGGAATGAGCAAATTGTCTTTGTGTTACAGGAAGGAGTCCACGTTTGACTACCGTAGGAGAAACATTTGGTGGAGTGAGCAGTCCAGTGTGATAACAGTCTGATTGTTTTAATGTTTGGATTATGTTTCTTTTTTTAAAAAATTTTATTTTGTATTGGACTAGAGCTGATTAACAATGTTGTGTTAGTTTTAGATGTACAGCAAAGTGATTCAGTCATACATATGTTTCTAGATGCTGAGAATTCCTACAGTGGAAGGAGCTTTGGAACAAGAGACCTGTGGCTTCATTCCTGACTTGCCCCCAGTCAACTGTGTGACCCTGGGTAAGTCATTCCAACTCGCTGGGCTTCAAAGTGCCCATCTGTACACTGAAAGGAGTTGAAATGTTTCCTCCAACATTCTGTATTTATGTCTATTAAGAAACCAAAAATATTTTGTCACCTGGCTCTCCTGTTTCTCTTACTGAAAGAAGGAGGGGCGTAGGAAGGGCTCCTTTCCCAATTTTCTTCTACTCTAAATACAAGCACTCCTTAACAGGGAGGGAAGCTCTCTAAAGCCCTATTCTCTGAAGTGTTTTAGAGGAGTTAGTGTAAAAATGACATCCTTCTGTCATTTTTATTTTTTAGAAAACAGGATGGGATAGACTCATGCTTTTCTTTTCCGGCTAATCAGCCTCTCTACTTCCTTTCCCCTGTATGGGGGCAGCAGACCCCCAAAACTCAGGCCTTCAGAGCTGAGTTTTCTACTGACATTGTTACCCAGCCTCTCTGTGGAATCAATCTGAAATGATAGGAGCTCTTCCGTGCTTATTCTGCAGCCCCCAACCATTTGGCGGCCCAAAGTAGGTGCGAAACAGTGTATCCTTGAATTGGGTTCAATCAAATATGTAAAGGGCCAAGGTACTTTTCATCATTTTACAGTTGGAGGAACCAAGGCAAAGAATGAGAGGGTGACTTATGTGTAGACTAAAGGTCAGGTATGCTAGGAATGAAAGTCTTCCACAGTAGTACAGCCTGCTCTGCTAACCAGGTGACAATGATGAGAGTCCCTTGTGCAGGGAGTGAGGCTCAGGCTTTGCCAGGGCCACCAGATGGGTTTGGAAGCCAAGGAGAAGAGAAGCATTTTACTCTGCACACGTAATCAGCATTTACCACCACTGGCTTACAACAAGAAACGTTAAACAGTTTTCCACATTTCCTCTAAATGAATGGGACTCCAAAGGAAAACCCTAAAGGGAAGTGTTGAGAAATCGGTGGCAGAGGAATTCAACTATGAGGAGAATGAGCCAGCTCGTTGTGTTTGCTTATTAATAGGTTCTGTGTCGCCAGCTCCAGGGGGAGTGGGCTCTTGAATAGCTGGCAGGGAAATGCATTCAAGGGCTCCGCTTGATGGAAATAGGGAATAACGGGAAGGGAAAGGAAGGGAAATAACTTCAGAAAAGATTGGAGAGCTTGTCCTCTGGAATGAAAACAAACGGCTGCTAATTTGACTGCGTTTCTGCTGAGGCTGGTGAGAGCTGAGCACAGGGCTGAGTCATGCAGAAAGTTGGAGCCTTGCTTCTCACGCGCTGCATTTGCGACTTACACGTAGCATATATTCCGTCTCATTCTTTGAGATAAGGCTGCATTTAAAACCTAGCAGATTTCGAAAGACGATCTGCTAAGGCTGGGGTGTGTATACAACCCAATCCGTTGTTGTGGATTAATAAATACATGAGAAGGATGTTTCTCTTAGTGAGGCATTATCCAGGTGCAATATAGAGCAATGTCATCTTCCTGCAGGAATGTTCATTTGATCACCTAGTCAAAAAATGTTTATTTATGTCTGAATTAGGCCTTGCGCTGTGCTGAGGATATGAAGCCAATTGAGTGGTGCACCCTATTCTTAAAGATGCTTGTGGGAAAGAGAGAAAACAGACAATCACCATACAGAGTGATATAGCATCAGGGTACAGATTTGTATAGGGTCTTAAGGAAGGGGTGCCTATACCAGGCTGGGTAGGATGGAGAGGTCAGGGCACAGCAAAAGTTGCCTGGAGGAAGAGGCCTTTGGAGGAGAATTAGGAGTTAGTTGGCAGGTTTTTCTTCCCTAATAAAGCATCTGTATCTTAAATACTCCGGGACCTGTTGGCATTGTCTGCAAATTATTTTCTGTATTACGTGCATCTGCCTTTCTTCAGAGGGTACATAATTTTCATCGGGTTCTTAGGGGCCTAAGACCATCTCTTTCTCCAGTGAATTATTTAGATTAACTGTGCAATACTTTTGAATATTATGTTCAACTAATAGACATTCTATTTCACCATGAATATTTATGTATTTATGTGTATATATTATATTTGCGCATGTATGTAAGGAACTATAGCAAACATCAGTGTACTTAAATCTTTGTGCACACACAAGTATTTTCCTAGAAGAGTTATTGCGTCACCAAAAAATGTGAATGTTTTAAAACTTTTGCTACATATTGTCAAAATTCCCTCTTCAAATTTGTACAGGTTTACAGGCTTACCAGCAGAGGGCTAGGGCCATTTTCCTGAACTCTTGGCAACACTATTTTTATTGCCTTTTAATGAAGAAAAATTTTAAATGTAAAATGGTATGAAATGTAGACACCTAAAAACTTATTTGCTCAGATTTAATAGATGTTAACAATTTGCCATGGCGTTTCTGATCATCTAATGAAGAAATAGTGCAATAGGTATAGCAGAAACCAACTCTTCTACTTCAGCCTCCCATTCAGCTCCTTCCTGCCCCCAGTATTTTTTAAGTGCGTGTTTTTATACTTTGACTTCTCACAGATAACTCCAACGATATACGATAATGTTTGTGCCTTAAAAATACATATTCATGGTATCATGCCAAATATAGTTATTGAAATTTCTTTAAAAAATTTATTTATGCCCTCTGTACCTCTTCACTTTTCATTCACTTCTTTCCCCTCCTTTCCCACCATCCCTTGACTTGAACAGTTTTTTTTAAGTCCCTGCCTTACCTCTACTGGCTTAGAAATTATATGGATATTCTACTCTCACAGGGATCACCCTTAACAATGTTTTAAACAGCATTAGTGAGATATAATTCACAAGCTATACAATTCATTCATTTAACACGTGCAATTCAGTGGTTTCTGTTATATTCACAGAGTGGTGCAACCATCGCCACAACCTAACTTTACAACATTTTTATCAACCCAGAAAGAAACCCCATACCTGCTGTCAGTCACAGTATCAGTCATTCTCCCTTCCCCTCTGCCTTTGGCAACCACTAATCTATTTATGGTCTCTATGGATTTGTCTATTCTGGATGTTTTATATAAATGGAATCATACAATATGTGGTCTTTTGTAACTGGCTCCTTGCACTTAAAATAATGTTTTTAAGGTTCATCCATGCTGTTCTATGTATCAGTACTTCATTCCTTTTTATGGCTGAATAACAATCCATTGTATGCGTCACCTATATTTATTTTGCCATCCGTCAGTTGGTGAACATTTGGGTTGTTTCCACTTTCTAGTGATTATAAATAATGGTGAAATGAAGATTCATGTGCAAGTTTTTGTGTAGACATATGTTTTCAAGTGCACCATTTTACATTCCCACTAACAATGTATGAGGGTTCCACTTTCCCCACGTCCTCACTAACACTTGGGATGACATTTTTCTTTTATAACCATCCTAGTGGATGTGAAGTGGTACTTCATTGTGGTTTTAATTTGCATTTCCCTAATGGCTAATAATGTGGAGCATTTTTCATGTGCTTTTCAGTCATTTCTATATCTTTTTTGGAGAAATGTCTGTTCAGTCCTTTGCCCATTGTTAAACTGGGTGGGTTATTTATCTTTTTGTTATTGACTTGTTAGAGTTCTTTTTATATTTTGGATATCATAGATCACGTATATGATTGCAAATATTTTTCCCTTTCTGTGGATTGTCTCTTACTCTCTTGATGGTATCATTTGTGGCACAAAAGCTTTTAATTTTGGTGAAGTCCAATTTATCTAATTTTCTTTTGTCACTTGTATGTTTGGTATTGTGTCTAAGAAGACTTTGGGTAACCCACATTCAACACGATTTATTTTTGTGCTTTTTTCTGTGTTTCATTGTTTCAGCTCTTACATTTATACCTATCATCCATTTTTGAGTTAATTTTTGTGCCTTGTCTAAGGAAGGGGTCCAAACTCACTCTTCTCCATGTAGATATTCAGTTGTACCAGCCCTGATTCTTAAATTTGTAACATGCATATTTGACTTAAGAAAACCTTAGGATTACCATTATGCCTACTCTCCTTCCAAAAAAAATCAGGATTTATACCACTTTCATCCTGATTGTTCCTCCCTCTTCTGTGGTATTGAGACCTAGCATTTTATGTCCACCTTGTTTTTAAAGCTCCAAGAATTCTTACTGTTAATGCTTATTTAATGTCCTTGCCCACTGTTGTTTTTGTCTTCCACTTCTTCCTCCCTGGTTCTTTTTTGTTCTTAACAGAAGTCAACCATTGGTGGCTATTACAGCCTAGGTGAGTCTTTACCTAAAAATGTCAGTAGTTGGACCTTATTCAATATGAAAGTTTAATTGGGTATCTCACTTTGAGGATACCTCATTGTCATATGGCTTCTAACGTTGCTGCTGAAAGTTGAATAACAAGAAACGGTCTTTTCTTTTTATGTTGCTTTTTAAAAAGATTTTTTTTTTTTTACTTTGCATTTTCACTGTAAAATATCTCAGGTGGATTTCTTTTCATTGTCCTGCTTAAGGAGTCATTGTTTTGTGAAAATAGAAACAATCAGAAGCAACCTTCTCCAAATTCTCATGACCACATCTACCTGCTTACCTGCATCTCTGTCCACACACACTACCTTCTCTTTTGTTACTTTGGAAGAACAGGCTGAGAGCCACCCTTCGACTTATACACTTGATGTAATCTCTTCCTGTCTACTCAAAGGCACCACTCCAGGAACCCTACCCTCTCTCTCCTACATACACATTTTCATCTCTCTACTGGACTTTCCCATCAGCACACAAATAAGATTTTATTTATCCCATCTTAGAAATAGACTCTTTCTTGATTTCACTTCCCCTCTGGCTTCACCCCATTCTCTTTTCTCCCTTCCCAATAAAACTCCTTGAAAGACTTGTCTATATTTGCTGGCATCAGTAACTCTTTTCCCATTTCTCCATGCGCGCATGCTAATCAGGAGGTCACGAATGACTCCCATGTTGTTAAATCAAATGGTCAGTTCTTAGTCCCCAACTGACTTGCACCCTGAGTGGCATTTGACACAGCTGTTCCTGATTGAAAGCCATCCTTCACCAGGCTTTCAGGCCACCACACTCTCCTGGCTTTCCTCCTGCTTCACTGCTCGCCCCTTCTCGGTCCATTTGTTAGCTCCTCACCATCTCCTTAACTCCCTAGATTTGGAGTGTTCCTGATTCAGTACATGAACATTTTCTCTTTTCTGTTTGCACTCACCCCCTTAGTGATCTCATCCATACTTATGGTCTTACAAGTCCTCTGTAGCAAGGTCTGCAGATCTGCAGTCCAGGGGCCAAATCCAGCTTGCTACCATGAGCTAAAGATGCCTTTTACATAAGAGTATGCAAGGGAGATCACATGTGGCTTGCCAAACCAAAGGTATCTACTGTCTGGCCTTCTATAGAAAAAGTTTGTCATCTCTTGATCTATAGCATGACGATGACTTCCAAATTTATATCTGTGGGCTGAACCTTTCCCCCAAATTCCAGGTGAGTTTATTCAGCTGCTCACTGGATATCTCCACATGAATGTCTTCAATGTACCTCAGTATTGACTCATACAGAACTTTTGTGTTCTGTCCATCTCTTTATGGCTACAGTCTTCCTTCCCATAGTCAGTAGCAACACAATCCTTCCAATTGTCCAGGTCAAGCCCCCGAGCATCACTGTTGACTCTTCTCTTTCACTTGTGCCTCATGTGCAATCATGTTTAAGATGTGTTCAGATTCTAACCACTTTTACTGCCTTCACCCAGACCCCATTCTCCCTTACCTATGTATTACCACAGTCTACTAACTGGTCTCGCTGGCTCCCCATCAGCCCATTCCCTACACACTGGTTCAGGTAAAAGAGAAGCCAGATGATGTCATTGCTTTGCTCAAAGCCCTCCAATGGCTTTCCATCTCACACCAAGTGAAAACCAAGCCCTGCCATGGCCTCTGTTACCTTTCTGACCCCTTCCCCTACCACTGTCCCTCCCCTTCACATCATGACAGTCACAGCGGCCTCCTTGCTGCTCCCCAAACACATCAGGCTCACTTCTGACTCAGAGCCTTTACATTTGCCGTTCCTCTGCCTGAAACATTCTTCCCCAGGGTATCTGCATGGTCCATTCCCTGACACCCTTCAGGTCTAAATCAGATATTACATTTTTTGTGCCCTCTGCAACCTTTCTATTTAAAATTGCAACCTCCATAATCATTCCTGTCCCCATTCCCTGTTTTAGTTTTCTCCCTACCAATCCCCACCACTGAACATGTATGGTAGCTTATGTTTTTGCTCACGATTATTTATTTTCTCCCCTGTTAGAGGGTTACACACACCTTCCCTTGCCATGCTTGTCTCTAGTGCAGAAAATGTCCTCATTCTAGCGTTCAGTTTGGGTATGTGACTTGCTTTTACCAGTAGAATGTGAGCGAACATGCCACTTGTAAGCAGAAGGTTTACATACAACAGCGTGATGAGCTTGGTGTTTTATGTTTTTGTCCTCTGCCACTATAATTGAGTGTCCCACATAGGGGCTCCTCCTTCAGTGTGTGTCCTGGAATGAAAGGACACGTTGGATTAGACCTACAGTCAGCCCACAGCCTGGAGCCAAGCCACAGGCAATCTGCAGCACTTCTAACCTTAATGATATATACATGTCATTGCAAACCACTGAGATTATGGGATTGTTTGTTACTCTGGCAAAAGCTTAGTAATACACATACTCCATATTGTACTTAAGAAAAATGATTTCTCTTTTCCTCTTGAAAGTATATGCCGTGAAAGGATTTTGGGGTTTTGTTCGCTGTTCTCTCCCTAGTATCTAAGAGCCCCTGGCACATGGTAGAGTTTTATGAATATATATGATTTGAATTAATAAATGCTGGAAAATTCTTAGCCATTTTTCTTTTAAATATTGCTTCTTCCCATTCTCCCTAGTTTATTTTCCTGGAACTCGTATTAAATGTATGTTGGACATTCTCATTTCATCTTCCACATCTCTTAACCACTCTTTTATTTTCCATTTCTTTACATCTCCATGCTTCATCATGGGTAATTACCTCAGAACTCTCCTCCAACTCTTTAATACTCTTTTTATCTGCGACTCACCTGCTGCTTAATTTATTCTTTGAAATTTTAGCCTAATGAAAATGTTTTTTATTTCTTTAAGTTCTGTTTTATTCTTTTTTCAAATGTACCTATTATGTTTTCATAATGTCCTTTTCTTTCGATATGGTTTTTATACTTTCTTGAATCATTTTGATAATTTAAAACATATTAACTTTATGTTCTTCAGTTGAAAAAACTCCTATAATCTGAAGTTTTAAGGGATGGTAAATATCCACCTTTTTTGAGTTTGTGATTTTGCTCATGGAAGATTATTTCCACTTGTGGTTTGTAATATTTTGGAAGCTCACATCCAGTGAGCAGTTAAAAAAATTCTTGTCAGATCCACATATGTTCTTTAAAAAAATCACTGGCTTGGGATTTCTTTTACCAAGAAGATAGTAATAATTTGTACTCCATACCTGCATATGGCATAGACTTGGGTTTATACCTTCTTTCAGGAGTTTTTTTTTTTTCCCCCCGCCAGAAACCTAGTCAGATGCTTTTTCTTCCCTTAGCTACTGGATGGAGTTTTTTAGTCCCCTCTTTATGGAGGGGGCAGCCTTTTCAGGGTCTATCTCTGGTATGTTCAGGGATCTTTATCAGTGTGAAGTCCCCCTTAACTCTTAGGCCTATATCCTTGTTTGAGACCCCCCCGACCCGTCACCCTACCCCCCTCCCCAGCCCTGAGGAATCAGCTTTCAAGCTTCCTTTTCTAGCTTTAATTTTTCTGTTTTCCAGAGAATATGTATAAAGGTCTTTCTTGCCATGAGATCCCTTAAAGTATCCATCTGTATCTTTTCTATATTTTTATTACTTCAGTTTCTTTACATAAAAAGTTTCACTCACATGAAATTTATTTTGGTATGTGTTGTAAGGTAGATTAGCTAATTTTACTTCTCTCCCAAATGGTTAACCAATTGTCTAAACATAACTTATTGAATAATTCGTTCTTACTCTGCTTTTACCTTTATCATAAATTCTTATGTGAGCTTCAAGGCTTCCTGTTTCACTTTAATGATCTGTCTGTCATTACCTGTGCTATTATCATATTCTTTCAAGTAGTGTATCTTTCTAATGCATTTTAATACTGGGTAACTCAAGACAATTTGTAGTCCTGTTTTTTCTTGACTAGTGACAGGTGTTTATTCTTTTCAGTGAACTGGAGAACTATTTTATTCAGTCACAAAATATATATTTGAGATTTGATTGGAATGAATCACATTTAAAAATTAATTAAAGATAATGGCATCTTTATGATATTGAGCCATCTCATGAAGGAACAGTTCATCTTTTTTCATTCCAGAATTTTTTCTCTTATGTAATTCGATACAGATTTCAATAGTTCCTCATATAACATTTCCTGTAAAATGTATTATGAGTATTTTTTGTTTTTCTTTCAAATGGCTTTAAAAATTTTAATTGTGGTAAAATGTACATAACATAAAATTGACCATCTTAACCACTTTTTAAGTGTACAGTTCAGTAGCATTAAGTGTATTCACATTGCTGTACAATCAATATCCAGAACTCTTTTCATCTTGCAAAATGGAAACTCTTTACCTGTTAAACAACAACTCTCTGCTCCCCCATCCCCTGACAACCAGCCTTCCACTTTCTATGTCTATGAGTTTTCCTACTCCAGGTACCTCATATAAGTGGAATTAATATGGTATTTGTATTTTTGTGACTGATTTATTTCACTTAGCATAATGTCTTCAAGTTTCATCCATGTGGTAGCATATGTCATAATTTCTTTCTTTTTAAAGGCTGAATAATATTCCATTGTACATCCATACCACATTTTGTTCATCTCTTAATGGACGCTTACATTGCTTCCACCTTTTGCCTGTTGTGAATAATGCTGCTACGAACATGGGTGTGCAAATATCTCTTTAAACCTCGCTTTCAATTATTTTCTATTTATCTTTATTTCTATTGGAGTATAGTTGATTTACAATATTGTGTTACTTTCAGGTGTACAGCATGGTGATCCAGTATTTTTGCA
This sequence comes from Monodon monoceros, assembly GCF_005190385.1. Classification (NCBI taxonomy): domain Eukaryota; kingdom Metazoa; phylum Chordata; class Mammalia; order Artiodactyla; family Monodontidae; genus Monodon; species Monodon monoceros. Next base: position 12,348,163 of record NW_021703782.1, on the reverse strand, counting down.
GATTATATTCCATTTAGGTTATTACAAGATAATGGTTATAATTCCCTGTGCTATACAGTATATCCTTGTTTATCTATTTTATATTAAGTAGTTTATATCTGTTAATCTCATCTGAGTAATATTCCATTATATATATATATATATATATATATATATATATGTATACATATATTTATATTAAAATCTTCTTAATGCAGTCATATGTTGATGAGCACTTGGGTTCCTTCCATAGCTTGGCTATGGTAAATAGTGCTACTATGAACATTGGGGTGTATGTGTCTTTTTGATTCAGTGTTTCCATTTTTTCTAGATATATACCCAGGAGTGGAATTGCTGGATCATATGGTAGCTCTATTTTTATTTTTTTAGGGACTCTCCTTACTGTTTTCCATAGTGGGTGCACCAATTTACATTCCCACCAACAGTGCACAAGGGTTCCCTTTTCTTTACATCCTCTCTAGCATTTGTTATTTGTAGACTTTTTGATGATAGCCATTCTGACAGGTGTGAGGTGATACCTCACGGTGGTTTTAATTTTCATTTCACTAATAATTAGGGATATTGAGCATTTTTTCATGTGCGTGTTAGCAGTCTGTGTGTCTTCTTTTTAGTGCCCATTTTTGATTGCTTTTTTTTTGATATTGAGTTTTTGATATTGAGTTGTATGAGCTTTTTGTATATTTGGGATATTAATCCCTTGTTGGTTGCATCATTTGCAAACATTTTCTCCCATTCCATAGGTTGTCTTTTCATTTTGTTGATGATTTCCTTTGCTGTGCAGAAGTTTTTAAGTTTAATTAGGTCCCATTTGTTTATATTTGCTTTTATTTCTTTTGCCATGGGAGACTGATTGAAGAAAATATTGCTGTGATTTATGTGAAAGAGTGTTTCACTTATGTTCTAAGAGTTTTATGGTTTCAGGTTTTACATTTAGGTCTTTAAACAATTTTGAGTTTATTTTTGTATATGGTATGAGGGAATGTTCCAATGTCATTGTTTTATATGTGGCTGTCCAGTTTTCCCAGCACTACTTGTTGAAGAGATTGTCTTTTCTCCATTGTACATTCTTGCCTCCTTTGTTGTAAATTAATTGACCATAGGTGTGTGGGATTATTTCCAGGCTCTCTATTCTGTTCCATTGATCTATGTGTCTGTTTTTATGCCAAGACCGTGCTGTTTTGATTACTGTAGCTTTGTACTATAGTCTGAAGTCTGGCAGGGTTATACCTCCAGCTTTCTTCCTTTTTCTCAACATTGCTTTGGTAATTCTGGGTCTTTTATGGTTTCATATAAATTTCAGGATTATTTGTTCTAGTTTTGTGAAAAATGGTCATTTTAATAACATAAATTCTTCCAACCCAAGGGCACAGATGTCTTTCCATTTCCTTGAATCATCTTCAGTTTCCTTCATTAATGTTTTATAATTTTCAGAGTATAGGTCTTTCACCTCCTTGGTTAAGTTTATCCCTAGGTATTTTATTTTTTTAATGTGATTTTATGTGGGATTGATTTTACTTTCTTTCTCTGATATTTCATTATTAGTGTATCAAAATGCAACAGATCTCTGTATATTAATCTTGTATCCTACAACCTTGCTGAATTCATTTATTAGTTCTAATAGTTTTTGGGTGAAGACTTAGAGTTCTCTATATAGAGTATCACGTCATCTACAAATAGTGACAGTTTTACCTCTTCTCTTTCAATTTGGATACCTTTTATTTCTTTTTCTTATCTGATTGCTGTGGCTAGGACTTCCAATACTCTGTTAAGTAGAAATGGTGGGAGTGAGCATCCAGGCCTTGTTCCTAAATTTAGTGGGAAGGCTTTCAGTTTTTCACTGTTGAGCGTTATGTTGGCTGTAGGTTTGCTGTAAACGGCCTTTATTATGTTGAGATACGTTCCCTCTATACCTACTTTTATAAGACGTTTATCATGAATGGATATTGAATTTTGTCAAATTCTTTTTCTGTATCTATTGAGATGGTCACGTGGTTTATGTTTTTCCTTTTGTTAGTGTGGTGTATTCAGTTCTTTTGGTTATATGCCCAGAAGTGGAATTACTGGGTCATACAGTAATCCTATTACTATGAATATTTTATATTCTTGTTGTTATTAGTAAGCTTTTCTTTACATCATATTCTGTGATTGGTTCTTGAAGCGAAATCTATTGAGTTTTGTGTATTTCTGATATTTATATCAGTGATTCTCAAGCGTACCTGCACATTAGGATCATATGGGGAGCTTTTATTTTTTTATTATTTTTTTAAAGAGTTTTTGATGTGGACCATTTTTTAAGTCTTTATTGAATTTGTTACAATATTGCTTCTGTTTTATGTTTTGGTCCTTTGGCCCCGAGGCATGTGGGATCCTAGCTCCCCCCCTAGGGATTGAACCCGCACCCCCTGCATTGGAAGGCGAAGTCCCAACCAGTGGACTGCCAGGGAAGTCCCCGGGGAACTTTTAAAACATACACAGAGCCAGGCCTCCCTCAAGAACAACTAAATCAGAATTTCTGGAATGAGCCTCTAGTACTGGTAGTTTTTAAAAGCTTTCTAGGTGATTCTGAAGTGAAACAAAGTTGAGAAACACTGGTCTAAAGTAACTTATTGAAGTCTTATTAGATCTAATCATTGTTTAGTTGATTCACATAGATATTTTAGTAGACAATAATGTCACCTGCAAAGAATGATATTTTCTAGTCTTTCCTATGTTTATACCTCTCATTAAAGTGTTTTTTGACTTCCTGAATTGACCAAAACTTCCTCAACAATGCTTAATGAATCCTTGTTTTTATTCCTTATTATAAAAGAATAATATAGCTTTCTTTGCTTTAAGTATGATATTAGATGCTGTTTCAAAGAGGTATTTTTCTTATGACCATTTCTGTAGTAAGATATAAAAGTAGAGAGGATTTGAAGAGTTTACATATTATCCATACCTGCATTTTTTGGTATTTTAGTATATATTTTCCTGAAGCAAGCATAATTTTTTTAAAAAAGAAGTCAAATTATGAATGTGTCTTCTATTCACTTTACTAATAAATTTAGCAAAAATGGATGTTGACTTGTCAATGTATGTTGAATTTTCCTTCATTTCCTCTCCCTCCCTCCCTCCCTCCCTCCCTTCCTTCCTTCCTTCCTTCCTTCCTTCTTTCCTTCCTTTTATGATGTTTATCACATGGTTCATCTTATCGGCCCAATTGATTTTTTGGAGCATATTAATGGATGTGCTAATATTGAAGCCATGGGTTAGGGATACTTTATAAAGATGCTCTTTTCTTCCCCTTCACTTGGGTCTGTGACCCTCTGAACTGATGGTGTACACAGCTGCTTTGCTCCTAAAAGTCTCAGCCACCTTGTTTCTTTTTACCTCTGCCCCTACCTACAGGGCCTTGTTTGCTGGGACTTGCCCTTCTAAGATGCAATGTGTTACCACCTTTGTCCATATTTTGTTTCCAGATGTTTTTCTGGGAGTTGCTATATCTGAATGATTGTAAAACAAATATTGGGTGAGAGTGTGTGACAGGAGAATGGTATTCTGCCAAGACTAAAAGGCAGCACCCTCCTGATAGAGGGCTAGCCCCCAGTTTTCTGGGTCTCTGAGTCAGGAGGCAATGGTGAGGGAGGAATGACTTATCTTCCTTGCCCTTCCCTCCTTCCCTCCTTCCTTCCTTCCTTCCTTCCTTCCTTCCTTCCTTCCTTCCTTCCTTCCTTCCTCCCTTCCTCCCTTCCTCCCTCCCTCCCTCCCTCTCTTCCTTCCTTCCTTTCTTCCTTCCTCTCTTTTTCTTTCTTTCTTTCGTCCAAATAATCACCTTTTTATGAGGCAAAGACTGATATTCATGAGGCAATAATTGGGCAGATTATACTCAGTAAAACTCCATTTGTCTATAGGTCTGAGGATTCCTTCCAATTTTGACATTGTTTTGTCTGGCAGATTTTCTTTTCTTTCTGTCTTGTTGTGAGTTTTCATCCCTTTTCCCCTCCAGAAGAGACTGGGAAACAAAGATCCAGATTCAGATACTACTTTAAACCAGAAATCTAATATCATTTTATCTTCATTGTGCATTTTAATCAGGAGAGTGATGTGCAGATTTGGATTAAAGGGGAGACAGGAGAGGAAGCACAGAGACTCGCAAGGAAGTTATGCTGGCATATTAAACTCTTTGAGGACATTTTAATGCAGCATAAAGTAAGGTTCCACTGTGAATGTAATTTGGATATAACCAACCTCATGTAGTAAAGAGATCACTGGATATGCTATCAGGAGATCTGAGCTTTAATCATAGTTCTAACTAACCCTAACTACCTGTGCAAACTGGAAGAATTCTCTGAACTTCTTTAAGTCTCAGTTTCCTCATGTGAGAAGATCAGAGTAAGATTCTTGGCACTGTCCCAACATTCTAGGCTCTGCTATTCCATGCGTAGAAATGAATGGGGGTGGACTCTGAGTACAAAGATTGCCTGGAGATCAGCTGGAAGCAGGTGGGATTTGTGATGGGGAGAGCAGTGCAGCCCCTGAGGGATTCCTGTAGGGTATCGGTGTGTGCCATTTCTGGTTCACATGCCAAGGTTGACAAAATAGTTTGTTTCCAGAGGAAGGAGTAAAGGAGGAGACGTTATTAGAATGGATTTTAAATTTGGATCTGGTATATTATTATGTATGTGGACTATCTTTGCAGTAATTCATTGGAATTTTCTACGTAAAACATGATCTTCTCGGTGGGGTGGTGCCTGCACTTTACATACATGAAGTCATACAGTTTTCATAGTAACTCAACTGGGTAGACACCATGGTGACTCGGTGAGGTTATGTAATGCGGACAAACCTGCCCAGATTGTGAATGGACGGACTTCGGATTCTGTCTACATCTGCGTTAGTCCAGAGCTTGTGGTTTCCCCACTAAGCTGAGCCACACTAACCCTCAGGTCCCGTAGGTGTAGTGGTGTTGATAGCAGAACCAAAGAAATGTGATCCGTTCTGTGGGCTGGTAAGACGCTATGCACTCCTTGAGGTCAGCGGCTGTGTTTTATCAACTTTCTGAACCCAATGACTAGCACAATTACCAGAGCCTATAGTAGACACGTAATAAATATACTTAAGTGGAATTGAATTACACACAATACCGAATGGAGATCTGAGGGTGCTCACTGTGTCTTTCTGGACGCTCTGTCTGAATTTGTCCGGCAGTCTTGGCGGGAATTCCTCTGTCCAGGTGCTTGTCAGGAAGGGAAAGGCATGGACTTGAAGGATTTGCTTACAAGTTAATTTGGAGATCAGCAAGATGGAGTCTCAGCACTGAGGGGAAAGAGAGTGATGCCTTTAGGCTGGCATTTTGAAACCAAACAATTAAGTTCATTAACAGTAATGGAACGTGGAAGGGAGCAGCAGGAAAAAGTACAAGTGTAAAATGAGTGATAGCTCCCCCCTCACCCTTCTCCCTCCCTCCTCTCTCTCTCCCTCTCCTCTCAGAGTGAAAGTTGCTGACCCTCTGGGCTTTGTTTACCCCTGTGAACTGTGAAACTACTGCGTTCCTGAATAATAGCAACTAATCATGGGAAAAAGACCTTTAAAAAAGGCCTAATTTAAAGCAGCTTGGTACAAAAGGGCAGATCTTGCATTTTGAAAATGTAACTGGATCAATGCAGACTCATAAGACCTCTGAGGACCAGAAGCAAATCATATTTTGTGTGTGTGTGTGTGTATGTGTGTGTGTGTGTATTTCTAGTGCAGTGCAATGCTTGGCACAGAACAGGTGCCCAAATTATGTGTGTTGAATCGCATTGGAGACACAAGTCTTGAGCTACAGTGTGAACTGACCTCTGTGTTGAAGCTCCCATTCTGATCACTGTTGTCAGCTGGGTTTGGCTTGGCAGAATGGAGGGGCTGGACAAAAAGCACCCCACGTCTCTCAACCAAAACAGATTCGTGGAAGATTCACCAGCAACGCAAGTGCAGAGCCAGGGACAGGACCGGAGAGTGGGAGGGAGGGGGGCCAAGAGGAAGGTAAGCCAGTCCTGCATGAGTGGTGTGCACGGCGACATGCTTCTAATAGGTGAAATAAAATTGTAGTCACCCCTGTAAAAGATTTCTGCTGCAATTTATTAATCAGGGTCTAGGGAGATCGATGACACGGAATGATTATGTAGCATTAGGCTAACCCCCTGGTCCTTCGGCAGAGGTGCTCTCTGGATGGGGTACAGATGCTCACATCTGCTTTTGTTAGAGACCCAAACTCCTGCGTCCTGGTGTGAAGTTAATGAAGTCCCCTGCATTATTCTCCACATTCCTTCAGGAAAGTAAATCCTATCTGGCCAACCTGGAAATCCAATGAGTTAATTAAGGGAGAATTGTCTATGATTTCCTTTTGCGTTATAACTGCCCCCTCAACCCTTACCCCCCCCCCCACCACGTGGACCTGGTCCCCCTCCTCCCTGCAGACCTAAGCAGTGAAACTGCCTCTTGCCCCATGTGCCAGAATGATTAATGGAGGGACTACAATGAGGTCAATTAGCCAGGGTCGGCTTGAAGCTGAAAGGTGGAGTGTGTTTCTTTATTGAACACTGCATTCACACTCTAAACAGTGACCCGCGCTGCAGTGATTTATTATGAGGGCAATCCTCTGATCACTTACCTTCAGTGCTTATACCTTGGCTTTGAAAACCGGGCTTTCACTGTCAATTAACGCCAGACAAGGAGATCCATTCAAAATCTGAAGTGCATACCTAATAACAGGGTGGGGGAGGGGCGGTGCAGGGGAGGGCATGGAGGGAGGGGCCGGGATGTTGGCTCTGCTGCTTGCAGGACACCCAGCCTGCGGAGGGGTTGGGCACGTCTGGTTGGGCTTTCCCATGGGGACAGAAATGCTACCCTGCCTAGCAACGCCTAGTCCCAGAGGGTAGCTTACGCCCCAAAGGGCACACTCTTCCACTCAATTTTGTAGACATCACAGCGCTGCCGGAAAAACTTGGCAGTTCCTGGGTATTCTTAAAGCAATGTTTGTTTCTTGTATGAGCCTTTGAAATGGGATTCCAACCGGAGTCATTTGCATTTGGGGGTTTTTCAGACAAAGACTATTAGCCTCTCTGGGTAACATGATGGGTTGATATCTGTATTAAGAATGCTAGGGCAAGAAAAAACCCCCCAATTTTCCAGGTGTGGTCCACGCTTCTTAGTGGACACACTGTGTTTCTTCCCACGATCACGCTCAGCATCCTCAGAACGTGCCAGCAGTGCGGTCACCCTCGGGACTGTCCCAGGACATTATGTGAACTGGGAAGAGTAGGGTCCTCATCCTTAGGTCTGAAGCATCCCCGGAAGGCTCTCCCCCAGTGTCAGCACGGATCACACCTTGTCTCCTCCAAGGTGACAGAGTGTGACACCTTCTTAGTGAGACCTTCCCTGACAGTAGTTCCCCTCTCCCCTTTCCCACTGTGTTTTCCTCCTTAGCTTTTGTCATCATCTGACATACTCTGTTTTTCACTAATGTATTTGTTCATTGTCTGCGTCTACCCCAGGAATGTAAGCTCCATAAGGGCAGAGAGTTGGGGGCCTGTTTTGTTCATTATTGTGTCCCAGTGCCAAGAATAAAAGAACGAATTCAGGAAACCTCCCTTAACTCTGCAATATTTCCCCAAAGACAGTGTGTTTTATTGGTTTCCCAGACTGGTTCAATTTATGTTTTAAAACTATGTTTTATTCTACATTTAATTTGTATTTTCCAGACCCTTCTAGAATTGACAGAGCTAGCGATAATAATAATAATAATAGTGTTATATTTGATTACAGCTCCTTATACCTGTCAAAGCACTTTGGCATGCCTGTTTTTCTCTCCAAGCCTCAGTTTCCTTCTGTAGGATGGGGATAATAACTCCTTCCTGGTAGCACCTTTGTGTGGATAAACTGAGCTGATGTATGTTTTCCATCAGTTAGTAGTAGGTGCCTAATAACACTAGCTCTTGTTACTTTGCATCTGAAAATCAGAGCTATCCTCCCCATAACATACACAGAGTTGGATAATAAATTATCCACACCTTGGATGTGAAACACCTACAGTCAGAGGCATTAAATGACTTGCCCAGAGTCACCCCATGAATCCATGTGGGAAGTGAGTCGAAACCATTGCCTTTAAGCCTTTATGTTTCTTGGCCATAAATGGAAACTCCTACTCTTTGTTTTTATTTATTTAGAAATAAAGAAGTTACATTAAAAAGTAAATTATATTCAGCCTCAGAGAACTAAAGAAAGGCTGCTGATGGCATTGAGGAAAGAGGCAGTTTTAAGAATATGTAGGAACTCAAATGTTTCCCCATCTGGATAGAAGTGATACATTCACAGTCCCAACACAGGGCCCTGGGCAGCTCCCACGTCACTGACCTTGACTTCACTCCTTTCTGTCCTTCCCGTGAAGGCATATTGGGATGAGAATGACGGGAAAATTTTGAGTTCCCGAATTTACAGGACAAATTATTTGCAAGCCTGTGTATACATTAACAGACGCAAATTGCCCTTCCCATCCACCAATGGGGACTAACCCTCTTTCCCTTCTCTGGGCTTGAAAGTCATCCTCACCTTGAATTTCCTCTCCAAATTTGACTTGTGGAAGGGGCAGCACAGCAGTGAACAAGTTCCTCTCCTGGCAATTAACAGTGATATCTCTCCACTGATTTAGAACTAGACAGCTTCTATAATGAGGAAATAAAAAGGATTAGACCAACCTTTCCCCAAATCTGTCCTGGTTTCTCTGCCCCCTTCCCCCAGGAGAAACTAACAACAGACGTGTGAGTTGGGAAAGACCATTTTGGTTGTTTCTTTCTTTCCCAGTTACAGATTTGTTCCTGTGGAATGTTTCTGGAAGTTTCTGGAAGCTTCATCTGCACTGCATCCCCACTCCCATATGAGCGGGGTCCTAGGGGTCCTGAGAGTGAGGAGAGAGGTTTGGCCTTTGCCTACTGGGTATCATCTGAGAAGAAATGGAATATGCATCCTAAATAGATTAGGATAGAACAGAGAGGTCTAGAGCATCAAGTCCCAGCAAGGAGGCTGGGATTCAGGGGAACCCAGAAAAGGGTCCACGAGAAGGAATGGGACCATGAAGGCCATTGGTTGGCTCACAGGACTGATGCTGAAAGCTTGGCCTCTGTGCCCCAGTGCTGAATCAAATCTTGGAGACAGAGTTTTGGGTGAAGTAGAAAAGAATAGCTATATTGCTTTGCCAGGCAAAGGGGGACACAGTGGGCTCCAGCCCCGAAAGAGTATGTGTCCCAACCCCGGGAGGATTTGATGAGGAGTTTTATAGCAACAGTTCAAGGGTGGGGTTGCTGATAAGATTAGGGTGTGTGTGGGGGGGGGGCCTGCACTCCTCTAATCTGGTCTCGGGTAATCTTGATGAGTTTCTCTGGTTCCTTTAATATAGCCTCGGGTGGCCTTTCTCTGGTATGAAGAATGCTGACATCTTAAAGAGCTTAAAGACATTGTTCTGTGTATCCCTTGAGGTGGAACCAGGACCCTCCCCCAAGACTGCACTATTGTCTCCTGGCTGCCCCTCCCTTGTCTTTACATCCCTTCCCTTCCCGGATTAGCAACTGTTGAAATCTGCCCTTTGGAACTCAAGGAATGTCATGGAGGCTGGAGTCAAGAAACAAGAATAGAAAGGCTTCTGTGCCCAGAAGCCCCACTGGGTCCTGCTCAATTTCAGGACTAAAGGAATTAGAAGTAGAGCTGGACAGGGCATTTCTCCTCTTTGATTCCTCCACCCCCGCTACTTTCTTCTTCCATCCTGCAGTTGCAACAATTTAGGTCTAGGGGCAACTGCTGTTGGCAAAATGTCCCTGTTCTTAGAAAGCCAAGTGACAACACAGATGGAGTATAGGGCAGCTTTTCTCCATTTATGTGCATAAAATGTTCAGTTAAAAAAAGGTTCTGTTAATTTGGAGAAATGTTGGGTTCCACAAAGTTAGGTACCTTTCTTTATGGGCAGATTTCTCAGGCTCTTGTAGGTGCTGCATTGAAGGCTATCCTATCTCTTAGACCTTCCCTGAGTTCCAAAGAGTGGATTCAAGCAGTTACTAATTAGGGAAGTGAGGGAATACAGTAACAAAGGAAAAGCAGTCAAGAAACAATAGTTCAGTGATAAAACAGAGTCCTACTTCCTCTTGAAGGGATATGCATAACAACCTGATACATATCTTTGAGTTCTGCAGGAACTAAGGCCCCCATCCAGGTGGAGGAGAGTAACTACATGCTGAGACCCAGACTGGTCAGACCCAGAGGGCTGATGATTGAGATTCCTGGAACACCTTGTTACTTTACCACCAACCAATCACAAGGAGTCATACCCCATGCAGCCTTCCCCCCAAGTTTTGCCTTTAAACTGAAAACCATTGGGGAGTTCAGGTCTTCTGAGGATGGGCCACCTATTCTTCTCGCTCGGCTCTGCAGTAAAACTTTCTCTGCTCCAGACTCCAGTGTTTTGGGTTGTTTGGCCTCACTGTGTGTTGGGCACACAAACTTGAGTTCAACAACATATACACATCTGTGTCTTCACCCGGGTACACAAGGTGACTAGGCACGTGCACACATAGACGTCTGCATCCCAACTTCCTAAAGTCACGGAAACGTGAAACATGAACACATGTGGTCGTAGATATAGAATAGCCTATAATGAGAGTTAAGAGCAATCCTACCGACAATTGGAACATATTCTCTACCCAGTTGTATAAAATGAAATGGAATGATCACAGACAAAAAGTGAACTAGTCTCAGAATCAAAGTCCACGTCAGCGAGAGGAGAAAAATCTACCACTTATCATGGGATTGGTCGTAGATTGCTTCTTTCCTAATTTAAACCTAACTCTTAAAAGTTAAAAATGAGAAGTGTGTGGAGGGAAGAGAAGTGGATTAAGAGTCAAGAGACCTGGGTTTTCATCCCAGCTCTGTGGCTAATTAGCTGTGTGACCTTGTCAAGTGATTTAATGTCTCTGGATCACCATTTGTAAAAAGAAGGGAGATGCGGCAGATAATCTCTAAGGTCCTTTTCAGTTCTAAAAGGCTGCAAGTTTAATAACTAAATGAGCTCTTTAAGAGAACTTGATGGCTTCTAGAAATCTACAGTTTTATCTTTCCTGTTATCACAAGCACCTATCAAGAGCCTGTTTGCACATGCCATCATGCACATTAGCATATGCACCTCCGGGGGTGGGGTGGGTGGGGGGGTGGGGGGGTGGGAGACTTGCTGGCCTCTTCCAGGTTCCAGCCTCTCCTTGCTTTTGCTAACTCCTTTCTCTCTCGGGACTGGAGTCCTGCCCGGAACCTCAGGCCTGAAGCTAGGGGGTCCACACCCTCCTGGAACTCCACCTCAGGTGGCTCCCAGATGCCCCGTGGCCATGTTTTTCCCTGGCTAAGGGCCTCTTGGTCACATATTCTCAGCTCTTGCCTGATTAGATATCCCTCCATTGGTAGCACCTGCTCTGTGCTCTTCTTGGCCTTGGGCTTCCCATCTAACCAGCTTCCTGAGCACCTAGTTTCTATTTTGACAACAGTTGCAGTTGTTCTGGGCGGCATATATAAGTCAGGGTGGCAAGAAGCATTAGATAACAGGGAGGAAACCCCTTGTCTTGCTGTTGTCAGGAAATAGGACTTGTCCAGCTGTCATGGGATACTAGTAAATGATTACGCTTTAGCAGGACTTGGCTTTACTGCCTCTGTACCCCACTGACACAATGCTTCCGTCACCCGTTCTTTTCTACATCCACCCGTCCTCCAAGATCTGCCTTGAATCTCATCTCAGACTTCCAGGACTACAGGAGGAAGTAATCCCCCCTCCTCTGATGGTGTATCCCACCTATTATCCAGCCTCCCCACTTTCAGCAGAGCTGACTTAACTCCTGCTTCTTCAGATCTCAGCTGAAAGGTCATTTTTCCTCCAGGAAGCCCTCCCTGACCACCCAGACCGATCAGATGCCCCTGCCATATATGCGCAGGGCTGCCTGGACTTTTCTTTCATCTCCCTTAGCAGGCTGATAATTACATATTTACTTGAGTGAAGATTTGATTCACGATGCTCTCTCCCATGAGGACAGGCTCGGGCCTTTCCTACTCACCACTCTTCCCCGAGGTCCGGCAGAGCACACCTGGATATGCACTGTGACCTTGCTCACTCAAGCTTCTCTATAAATTCCAGCTACTTAAGGTCTTTTCTCTTCAGCTAGTCTGCAGCCAAGCAGGTGATTGGTCAGAGACAACCTGGAAAGCCAACCACGTTGCCATAAAGCTTGAGACTGTGAGCCACGTGGCAGAGCAGTTCTCCTGGGTTCCCTCACCCTGCTGCTCTCTGCCCGGGCGCCCCCTTCCCAATAAAGCCTATTGCTTTGTCAGCACATGTGTCTCCTCAGACAGTCCGTTTCCGAGTGTTAGACAAGAGCCCACTCTCGGGCCCTGGAAGGGTAGAAGAAGGTTTGGTCTTGGGCCCAATTCCACACAGTCTGCATTCCAAGGAGGGTCGCTCAACTTCCCCGAGCTTTAAGTCCTTTACCAACTATTTAATATTTATTTCTTTAAAATTTAAGATTTATTTTTGTTACTTTTAATTGTAGTAAAATAACATAAAATTTACTGTCTCTCCATTTTTAAGCATTCAGTTCAGCGGCATTAAAGTACATTCACATCGTTGTGTAACCATCACCCGCATCTATCTGCAGAGGTCTTTCACCTTCCCAAACGAAAACTCTGTACCCACTAAACACTAACTCTCCATTCCCTCCTCCTCCAAGCCCTGGGCAGTCATCCTTCTACTTTCTGTCTGTATGAATTTGACTATTCTAGGGACCTTATATAAGTGGAATTACACAGTATTTGTCTTTTTTGTGACTGGGTTATTTCACTTAGCGTGATGTCCTCAAGCCTCATCCACGTTGTAGCATGTATCAGAATTTCCTTCCTTTTTTACGGCTGAGTAATATTCCATCGTATATATACACCATATTTTATTCGTTCATCTGTCCATGGACACTTGGGTTGCCTCCACTTCTTGGTTATTGTGAGTAATGCTGCTATGAACACGGGTGTACGTATATCTCTTCCAGGTTCTCCCTCCAGTTCTTTTGGGTATAGACACCCAGAAGTGGAATTGTTGGATCATATGGTGGTTCTATTTTTAATTTTTTGAGGAACAGCATAATATTTTCCACAGCAGCTGTGCCATCTTACATTCCTACTAATAAACGAACAGTGCACAAGGGTTCCTGTTTTCCACACCCTCACCAATGCTGTTTAGTTCCTAGTGTTTTTTTTTTGACAGTAGCCATCCTAGTGAGTGTGAGGTGGTGGTCCTTTCCCTTTAACATAATGCAATGGCTATAGTAGTGCCTGGTAAACAGGACAACAGTAGACACAGGTAGAGGGGTGATCATTTCTGAGGACTCATAGGATATTCAGTCCTTTCCAGGATCCTGGACCCAGGCTTCCATTCCTTTCTGGATTTTGACCAAATAACGAAATCTCTTTTTGTGTCTGTTCTCTCTGAAAAAGATGGTGGTGGGGCGGGAGTAGAGGCGAATGAAAATAGCTGCCTTCTCTCCGCAGGGTTGATGAAACATCAACTGGGATAATATATGTGGAAACACTATGAAATGAAAACATCTATTTAAATCCAAGAGGTTGTTATTTACTGTCTTAAAATCTTATTTGCCCTGCTCTAGCTGCCTGCCTTTAGCACACTCCACAGGAACCATGGGGACTAGTCTCATCACAGAATGTGATGATTAAATTCAGAAACTCAATCTGACCCGATCTGTTTTGGTTGGCAGTCTCCTGGTGCCGTTGTCTCCTTTTGGGCTGAAGAAGCTTTATCGATGAGCTGTGAGAACGAAGTCTGTTAGAGGCTGGCGGCAGGCTGTGCCTTCAGAGAGGGAAGCCTAGCTTTTGTTAAATCTGCTGACTGATTCCTTGTCAGTTTCAGATGATTTAATGGCCATGCACTTCAACTGCCCCCAACCAGACATCGATCTGGGACTGTGTAGGAGAGAAACAGTGAACTGTATATGGCCAGATGGAAGGGAGCAGGGCAGACAGCAAAGAAGTGTCTACCAAAGGCCATGGACTCATTCTTAAGCATCAGTGCAACCTATCTATTGATGTATCTTATGGGAAGCCCTAAGCGTAGGAGTTAAACATGTGGACTCTGTAGTCAAGCAGACTTGAGTTCAAATCCTGGCTCTACTCAGGAGCCAGGGGAAGTTCCTTTTCCTCTCTGTGACTCACCTTCCACATCTGTGCAGGGATAATAAAGTACCTACCTCCAGTGGTTATTGTGAGGATCAAATGAAACATACATAAGTGTTCAATAAATGTAGGTTATTATTATTCTTATTAGTAGATACATAGCATCTCCTGAATCCATTCAACTCTTTTAGTTGTTTGATATTATTGGCACTTCTAATCTCCATGTTCTCTGAAGCAGCATGGTGAAATGGCAATAGATCATGAAGGTAGGTAGGGGGACTGGATTCTGGTGGATCTGTCACTAAACAGCTCTGGGACCTTAGGCAAAGTCACTTCTCTGGCCTTGCTTTGCTGGTCTGTAAAGTGAGGGTTGTGTGTGTGTTCGTGACATGTAGATGGTACAAAGAAGTGGCAGCTGTGGGAAAGCCAGAGTCGGGGAGGGTTGGTGGGAGGACTGGCAGAGGCAGGGGACTTCGCGTCTGTAAAACCCTAGCGATGGGCAGTATGGCGGTGGGGCAGGGTTGAGAGCTGTGGGCAGCCTCCTTGGGCGTGCAGGAGGAAACGGAAGACGCAGGGCAATAGCACTTGGTAAAGGTCGTTGAACAAATGAACACCTGAATGACCGAGTCGATTATAAAATAGATGTTGTAAGCCAGGGTCTGGACCAGGTGGGTTCTGCGGATGGTCCTGGGCACTAGGTGGACACAAGGGTTACCTCTCTTCAATCCTTGGGCCTCCCGGCACCTCCAGCTCTAGGAAAAAGAGGAGAGAGGGAGAGAAGACTGGGCAGCAGCTCTGCAGTGACGGGGGCGGGGCGGGGAGTCCCGGGACACCCAAATCAAGTGGGTTGGGGGCACCACCCCACCCGCTAGGGGGATGCCAGGCCCAGGTTGGAGGGGCGTCCGTAGCTCTCGCTGATTGGCCGGTGGCGGGCCAGGGGCGGGACCGCGACTCCGGGTCCAGTCGCCAGGGCGCTAGTTCCAGCTCAGGCTAATTTCCTTAGCGGAGAGCTGATTTTGATGGGCCCCAAACCTCACACTGAGGCGGACTCCAGCTCTTTAATTTCTGGCTGGGAGTCAGCGATTAGACAAACGCTTCCCATAAACTCGTTTTCTGGACGGGACGTTGCTGCATATGCTGTCACCACCCGACTCCCCCGCCCCCATGTGCCTCCCCCTTGCCCCTTTCCTTCTTTACACCCTGCCCCCCCTCCCCTTCCCCTACCCCCTTGGCCATTCTTTCCCCTCTCATTTCGCCCCCTTCCCTCCCTGCCAGCTCCACCCTGGTTTTGAAAGAGGCGTCCTCTTAGGTTGAAATCCTGGCATGAAGAGGCAGCGTGTGACCTTCCCTGATTACCACGCTGTCAGTGCTGCTGGGGGCGGCGGGAAGGCTCTCTCACACTCTCTCCTTCTGTCTCTTAAAATAAAAAAAATTAAAAAAAAAAGAATTACCCACCTCCCCTTCCAAATTAAAAAAAAAAGAGAGAGAGGGATGAAGAGAGAGAGAGACAGAGTGAGAGAGAATTTGACGTTATTGTATAATTTAAAATTGCACAGCCTAGAGCCCACAAAACCGAGCATGTAATTACACACTTACTAGAGGTAACAGCAGTGCTGATAATTATTCTTTACACAGGAGAGACCCTGCTGATATCCCACAGTCAGAAAGTGGGAACTACAATATCTTTAATACCATCCTCAGAGACCCTCATAAGCAGAAGAGAAGTATGAGAAGGCTCACAGGGTCCAGAGCAATATCTTCATCGCGCCAGAATGTCAGGGGCTTTAGCACAACAGAAATCAATAGTTTCTAGTACATTTTTGGTACATTTTTTTTTTTTTTTTTATGACCCAACCTGAGAAAGTACAGGGAAGGCGGAGGTACTGAACAGTGGGAAACAAAACCTTCGTAAGGGAAGGCCTGTCTGTTTAGATAGGTCACGCCACGTCAGTTTCTGAGACACATATTCTTTATCAGACCAACAGAACAGTGCAGCTGGAGCAGGGCCCTCCTCCTGGAATGCATTTGGTCATCTTTTCATTTAAATCATAAACTATTCGCCTCTCCCCGTGTCCCCCGATTAAGGCAGCATCTTTGCTTATTATTGCTATAAACTTACAGAGTCTTACATCTCAAAAGAGAGGAGATAAATATTTGGGTACTTGTTTCTGGGCACTCGACCCTTTTCTTCCCCTTTCTCCCTCTATACAGGAAAGGAGTTGGTTGCATTTTAAAAACAAGGAAAGACCAAGCATTAGTGGAAACATTAAGAGGATTTAAAGCAATAGCCCGTGAACTCAGCACAGTGGGGTGAAAGGTTTTCGGGTAGAGAAATCAAAGTGCAAGTCTAACACTGTACGGTGCTTTCAAAAGGAGACTACTTTGATTTTAGCAGCTTGGTACTAACCACAGAAGCTGTGACACGTGGCTACCTATTTCTACTCTACAACCACCACCAAGTCTCTAAGTATGTCGTTTGCTCTTTAAAACATGCTGCTTTGATTGCTTGTATGTTGGGCTGACATTCTGACTTGACCGTGTGCATGATTTCAGCTGGGCTAATAAACCATTTTAATTGAGTCCATTGCTCAGTAGGAATGACAGCCAATTTTTGCTGGAAGCTTAGGGGAAGAGCCCTCTTGATTACTCACTGCGTGCCAGACATTGGGTTAGATGCACTTGTGTACATTAATCATTTAAGACACACTCACTCTGTGGGCTATGTAGTAGCCTCCCATTTTAAAGGTGAAAAGACTGAGACTCAAGCAAGTGAACTTGGCCAAGGTCACACAACTAATAAAGACTGAAGAGCTAAGACTCAAATCTATTCAGGGGTGTGGTATACCATTTCATTCTGTAGTTCAGGTGATAATGGCCAGTGAGTCTCAAAGGGTGTGCAGCTCAGAGCAGGGAGCCCCTTGGAGATGACTTTATAAAGTCTTTTAGTGAGGACAGCGCAACAACAAACAAAGAAACACAGTGGCAGAGGACCCTTTGGTAACTACCCAGGGGTACAGTTACAGATTCTGGGGGAGGCCAACTCCAGGATGGTCTGCACCTGGTGCCCAAAGAAAGCAGCAGGTAAGTGTTGGGTGACCTGAAGATGGGGAGTTAGAGAACAGGCTAGATGTTTGCAGTGGCTGAGCAGAAACAAAGATATTGGTGGAAGTCCAAGAATCTGCAGCGATGAACTTAGCTCCATCCACTGGATGGAGTCTTGGATATGCAAGACCATTCGGCCCGTTTCAGGTGAACAGTTGGCAAGCCAGCCAGCTGTGCTTCCTGGCTTTTCTATAAGATCGGAATGAGGGTAGGGTGTGGTTAAAGGGCCCCGAGGTAGGTTCCTGACACTGCTGATTAAAGGGGCTGTACTGGCGGGTGCAGGGAAGAGGTGTGTGAAGGCCTTGCCAGTGGCGACCACAGACCACTGGCTTTGTGCTTCCCACAGTGACTGGCTCTGGATCCTCTGAGATGCCTGCTGGTAGACAAAGGGCATGGGATACTGATTAGGCCTTGTGCCATAACCTCAGGACCGCCTCTGAACACGCCTGTGAGGAAATCAGAATTTGTCTTCTGGTTGGAATCTCTGCTTTCAGCTACTTCAGGAACCCCAGCTCGATCGGTCTCACAGCTGTAGTTTTCCTGGGATAAAGGGACAGTGGATGCTACTAAAGGCTTCTAGTCTCAAACCAATGGCATGATGAGGGGGACGTGATAGTGTGATCGATGTTTCGGGACAGGGACAGGGGCCTTGTCCAGCGTCCTCTCCACTCAAGTGATTGGTGTGCATTACGCAGCTGGCCCTTGGTAAATCCATCCCTATCTGTACTTTGAGGGCACAGTTTTCTGGGGAAGAAATGCAAGAGGGTTGCATGGTTGGTAAGGGAGGGAGCGTATGTTAGGGTCTGGTACCTGCTAAAGATCTGGGGCCCAGAAGCTCAGCAGAGCAGGAAGGTTGACCCTTCCAAGCAGAGCAGTCCTAGATGCGGCTGCTCTAGAAGCCCTGGCCATTTGGGTCTTAACTCTTTTATATGTTCTGCCCAAATAGGCAGTGGCCTTGGGAGCCAGGACAGCGGCAGGAGTTAAAGAAAGAAACGGGGCAAGATGCGTTCCTCTTGGGGACCCGTGCTAGGAATGTCTTCAGGTCTCCGTGGGAGAGCGCTATTTGGAGACAAGGCCTTTCAGGATCCCCAACTTAGGCTACTGGCTCATAGACCAAATCGTCTCTCTTACACCATATTCATGGACATCTATGAGAATTATCAGAGCAAAAGCACAGGCTTAGGGGTCAGACAGCTCTGGCTCTGAGTTCCAGCTGGGTGGTTTATCAGCTGTGGGACTTTGGGTAAGTTATCCTTTCTGAGCCTCAGTTTCTTTATTTGTAAAATGAGAACAAAACTCTTTCCTTTGGAGTTGCTATGGGGAATAAATAATAAGTGCCATTGCCCCTGGCACAGTCACTTGTACACAGTAGAGACTCAATAATGCTTAGTTCCTTTCCCCTCTTCTTCCTCCACCCAAATTCTGAAGCTGCAAAAATTCGGGGAAAAGAATAGTGAAATCACACATCCTATGAAACCCCACTTGGGGATGAGTCTCAACTTCCCAGAGCATCCAGGACGACTGCTCACCTCACGGGCAGGATCTTTCAGTCCCACAGGGGTCCCTGTTGCCATGCTTGTTTCATTTCCAAACCCGCTGGCAAATGAAGGCCATCACAAATGAGAAAACAGTGTGGAACAGTAACATGCATTCAAAGAAATAAAACTGCTAATATCTCTTTGCCTACCTCCAAAATAGAGAAGGCATATGGAGAGGAGTTATCTTAGAATCCCTCATTGTTTTTGCTGTTGTTATTGGGTGTTGGTGCCCAAGTCTTTAGATTGTCTGAAGCTGCAAGCCACTCCTTCATCATAAAGTGGAGGAAGTGAAGGTTATTCATAAGCAGAACTACCCTGGGTGAAGGGCTCCTTTCTCCATTCATCGTTCAAAAAGGTGGCGCTTCTCCCGGCCCCCTTGCAGCCTCCTTTTGCTTCCCTATGGCAGTGGGCAGATTAGAGAACATTGTAAAACACTTGACTTTGCTGCGTCTCAGGTCTTTTCATCCTCTGTCCATCTCCTGCCCCCACCTACCCCCAAACCCTCTCTCCTTTGTGCAAATCTGTCTTCACCACAGGAGCACATGCTGTGTCTTCTAGCTACAACACTACTTGCTAATTCAACGATTCATCTTTAATGAGGCCCCCTGCCAATGTTTAAATAGCATTCAGAACAAAGAGAAGGCAATATTTCCAAAACAGCTGCTTCTATAGCCTCCTTGTAGCTCATCTCTTCAGAAAATGAAGAAAGGTACGTTGACAGAGGTAGATGATGGAAAAATACAGTTATTAAAGATAGAGCTATCTATGTATCTACAGATGGATATAGATATAGATAAAATACTTGCCTCTGTGATGCTGGAAATTTTAAATATAAGCACTCTCAAAAAGTTTTGTTGGCCTCAGATAGTACTGCTGTAGGCAGGTTTTTCTTATATGGCTTTATTGTTTGTTTGTTTTTCCCAGAATTATTTGGAAAATATATGCAATAGTGGAAAGAGCGTGGAATTTGGAGTTAAATGTAGGCCCATCTTTTTCCTTTGTCACTTCCTAGCTGTGTGAGTGGGCAGATCCCTTAAGCTCTCTGCCCATGTATTGTTTTACTGATAAAATGGAGATAGTATTATCTTCCTTTCAGGATATATATCAAAACGCGTAGTTCAGTGTTTGGCAAATAGAAGCCACGAGATAAATACTAGTGTCATTTTCTTGTTTAAATTTAGGCCCTTCTAGGACCCTAAGCAGTGGTCAGAGTCTGAAGGCTCTGTCTGTGTTTACAGAAGCTTCTTCAGTGGACCCTCACCAATAAGTCTTCACATTAGCCACCCCTCAGATGTACCTCTTCCATCCCACATCAGAGTCATCCTTTGAGTAAGGAAGTGGAGGGTGGAACATCATCTAAAGAAAGTGCCTGGCAAGAAGTTCACATGTGCCTTTCACTTTTTTAAAAACAAAGGTTGAAAATAACTGAGAGTAGAAAACAAATAACAAAATGGACTCAAGGAAACCAGAAGGAAGGAATGAATAAATTCTAATAAATGAACTCTAAAACAGGAAAATAGTAGAATTTATTTAAAACAATCCGAGAAATGGTTCTCTGAATGGGGGAAAAGGGCAAAGTTTGAAAAAAAAAAGCCTGAGTCAAGAAAATAGAACTACTCGACCTTAGGCCTGAGATAGGAGATATAAACACAAATAAACTTTTTAATTATTAGCAAAGGGTGGAGCAGATGTTCACAGAGAAGTGTGGAAAGATCCCAAGAAGGCAAAGAAAGGGATTGGGAGGGAGGAAGAAGCCAGGCCCAGTGTCTCCCATGCTGGCTGCCCTGCTGTTAAAATCTTCCAATTTTCCATCTGATGCTTTATCTTCCCTTTTTGCTTTCACTGTTTTGAGGCTGATTTCTACTACTTGCAATTAAGAGAGCATTACTAACGTAACTATGAAAATAGCAAGTTACAAAGTAGTTTGTGTAGCATGATCCTGTTTTTGTTAAGTAAAATATGTGTAAATATCTCTAAAATAGAGCCTGGAAGTACACATCCTAAAAATGGTAACAGTGGGTAAATTTGGGTAATGGGATGGTGGGTGCATTTTCTTGCCTGCTTTTTGCTTGTATAATTAATGACATGTGGGCTGCTCTGTTCAGCCTTCAGGAGCAGATCAGTATGGTCCAGCCAGTGAGATTAGCTGGATATCAGTGATTGCCTTGGGAGTTCAGAGCCTGGCCCTCGAGGGAGGGGACACAGGGCAATGATGTTTCAACAGCAGGAGGACGGTGTGGCTGCAGAAAGGACCAGAGTGAGGTTGGACAGAGACCAGTGGGTGATGTAAACAGACAAGAGGTTAAGGGGCAAGAGGGAGGAGCTAAGCAGGTGAATCCAGTGTTCACTGAGAAATCCCTAGAGAACAGAGCCTGATTGCCAAGAAAAAGGCAATGCCGCCACAGCTGTTGTAATCAAGAATCATTTAGTTGCAAGGAACAGAAATTCCTTTATGCTTAAACTTTAAAAAGAAGGTTTCCTAAAAGGATATAGGGACATCTCATTGACCTCCAGTGCACGAATACAGCCTGCTATCCTCTCCATGTCTGTCCGTCTGCCTGTCTCTCTCTGTCTGTTGACCTCTCCTCACTTCCCTCTGCTCTTCTGTCTATCATAGCCCAGATGTCTCTGCAAGCTTTAAAACCACCTCTAACAGAAACTAGAGCGAGCCGGCCTCTCCCATTCTGAGCTTCCAGAGCGCATTCCACTGTGTTGCTGTTTTCTGTTTTTGTTTTTTCCTACCCTATGAGTTCATTGACGGTAGGAACAAACTTTTTTCCGTTCTCTTTTGTCCATCACCAGGAAGCTGCTCGATGGATAAACATTTGTTTTGAGTAACAAATATGACGGTGTGAGTGTAAGTCTTTTATAAACTGAAATGCCACGTAATTGTAAGATATTTTGTTATGTTCATTTAAGGCAGCCTTTATTATATTCTTATTTTAGGCCTGTTCCTAGTAGAATGTTCAGGCAGGCCAGTAGCAGAACTAAAATTAATTTTACCCACTGATCTCCTGAGAAATGTGAAAGTGCCTATCACCATGCCTGGCACATAGTAGCCTCTTAAATTTTGTTAAATCCCTGAAGAGGGTCTGCTCTCCCAAGAGAGCCGGGGGAGGATGCACCAAAGAGAAGCAATGTTCACAGTGTTTTTCCATGGCCCCAGGGTCTCCCAGTAGCTTGACATAGGCTGGACCATAGCCCATTAAGGAGCCTTAATGACCACATCAGCCTCCATCACATGGCTTCATTGTACTTATTGGACCTTTCTCGTCTTCTTCCATGATCACAACCCTTTATGCCCCAAAACTACAGCTCTAAGTACCCCTCTTTGATGCCTGACCTTCCACTTGGCAGGGCTTATACTCAGAATTCTCTACACTAGCTTATAACATGATCGCATTTCTCCCATGCTGTTCTTAGATGATTCTACCATGTTTTTATCTGGAGTTGCTTTATTTTGGATTGTTTTAATTATGTAATACGACCTCAATCCTTTTAGAAGCCAGGTTAGGTAAAAATAAATCCCCGTTTAAATAGCTATCCCACTACAGCCTTTCTCAGTGGCTTTTAGGAACATTTCCTGTTGAGCAGGACTCATCCCGGCTATCAGCTCGCACCTTTAAGGCCCTATTCCCCATCATTTTCTTCAGTGAGACATTAATTCAACAAATATCGATATTTGGTCAATAGTAACATATGCCAGGTCTCTGGTGTTGCTTGTTTGTTTGGAGATTATTAAACCAGTGCTTTCAGGGAGCTCACAATCTAGATGAAAGACAGAGTAAAATGTTTCAATTCAGCTGTGGCAGGTGTGGAAGCTCACGTCCAGCCCCTTTGCCTTTCTCTGATAGAGAGTTTGGAACACTGCAGACGAATCTTCCACATTCCCTTGCAGCCAGGAGTGACCGTGTTCTGGCTACAGTTGTGGCCGATGAAACATAAGTAGAAGTGAGGCGTCCTCACCGTCCTTCCCCTGCCTGGAACAAGCGTGGGGCCCGAGGCGTCTCTAAGGCTGGCGGAAAGGGAGAGGGGAGAGCTTGGTTCCTTGATGGCACACAGTAGCCCTGGACTGCCTGTGCCGATGTGTTGTTTCATGAAAGAGATCAACTCCTTACCATTTAAGCCGTTGTTTGTTGGTTTATGGGAGCTTGCAGGCAAGAGCAATCCCAATGCACACATCTACCTTCTCAAGAGAGCTTGGTTCCGGGTAGCTCCCTCCCTGGAGGGAGTCTGGACCGTCCACTTTAACGCAGATCATGCCAGATGGGCTAATCCTAAATGAAGTGAGATATCTGGAACCTAGACTCCTTACTGTGCGAGACCATTCAGAGTCCCTCAAACACACCACCCACGTGTATTTGGATGCATTACCTCCTCCACTTGGAGCTTACTTCTTCTCTACTTTGGGAAAACAATCCTCTCTCTATCCTCCGCATTCCAATGTAAACATTAAATTCAATTAGTTCTAAAGCTTTTTCCAACCCAACACCCTCACCCGCAGGAACAAGTCATTACTCCTTAATTCTGTTTTCCTGCACTTGATCCACATTTCTGCACAAGTGTAGCATCTTGCGTCTTCTTATTAGTTAGCTATGTGATCCAGGTAGTATAAGTAGAGCCATGGGACCACCACCAGGGAGATAGTTCACTAAGACGTGTGCCTCAGGACTAGTAAAGGGGTTCTTCCAGAAGCAGGCGAGGAGGCCCAGAAGAGGAAGCACAGGACAAGAGCAGATGAGACGGCAGTGTTGCAGAGGAGTGGGAGAAAGCAGGGACCCATGACTCGGGGGTTAAATGGCGTGGTGTAGTCTGCCTATTAAACGATATCATGTATGATTTTTTGCTGTTAATTAAGGTTCTTCCCATAACTATAGTTTAATCGTCCCTGCGTGGAGGGAGTTTGTACTGCCCACTTCAATGCAGATCATGCCAGATGGACTAGATGGGTTAATCCCAAATGAAGTGAAATATCTGGGCACCCAGCAATAAGAAGAAGATGCAAGATACTACACTTGTGCAGAAATGTGGATCAAGTGCAGGAAAACAGGATTAAAGAGTAATGACTTGTTCCTGGGGGTGAGGGTGTTGGGTTGGAAAAAGCTTTAGAACTAATTGAATTTAATGTTTACATTGGAATGTGGAGGGTAGAGAGAGGATTGTTTTCCCAGACAAAGTAGAGAAGAAGGAAGCTCCAAGTGGAGGAGGTAATGCATCCAAATACATGTGGGTGGTGTGTTTGAGGGACTCTGAATGGTCTAGGACAGTAGAGACGTGGGGAAATGGTGAGAGGGCACCTGAGCACGAGGCTGAAAAGGGGTGTTTGGACCAGAGTTTGGAGAAATGGAGAAGTTTTGAATATTTTTAGAGGTGAATAGTAGCCAATCAAGGACAGAGAAAGAAAACTAGACAGTATATTAAGCAGGGAAGAGGATTTATATTTAGTAAATACCAGCAGCTTGGCAGTACTACCCTCTTTAAGTTAGTAAATTTTTTTCTTACAATCAACCTAGGCAGTAGGTATTATAGTCCCCATTTTATAGCTAAATGAAGAAAGACCAGTCAGGTAGCTAAGGCAATAACCTACACAGAGATAACTGGGAGTCTGAACCAGGGCAGGAACAAAGAGAATGGAGAAGAAGAGACAGATGTGAGAGATGTTTCAGGAACAGAGCCAATTACAGAGGGTCAGTAGGTCTACAAGTGGAGTAGAAAAGAAAGTTAGGAGAGCACGAGAAATGTTTCAGTGACAGAATCAATAGGACAGAGACGTTTTATAGATAGATCTAGTAGGACCTGGAGAGAACCAACAGGGCATGGAATCAGTCAGATCAGATAGAGTGGTTCCTGTTGTCAAATGTTGTCTAGGTCAAGGAGAAGTCAAACTGATAGAAATTGAGTGAAGGGGTCACGGGACCTGGAAGAGACAATTTTCTCTAATAGTTGAGGCAGAAGCTAAATAACAGTGTTATGACGAGCGAATGGAAGATAAGAACGGGGACCGGGAAGACATGCAGCCTTGTTTCCAGGAAACCTGGTGGTCAACAAAGAAGAGGCTGTGTGGAAAATTAAGTGGGAGGTGGGCGTTAAAGTTGAAGAAACATCCTTTGAAGGATGAGAGACTTGAGCTTGTTCAGAAGGGAAAGGGAGGGAGAGGGAGAGACCCTTGGGATAAGAGGGAAGGGAGAATAATAGTCCCTCCCATTTGTAGAGAATTTTATAACTTTTTACAGTGATTTGCATTCAGTATCTCATATGGGGCAGATAGAAACGACATCACCATCTATTTGAGGCTCAGAGAGATCAAGGGACTTTATCAAGAGAAAAGAATAAGGATATGAGATCAGGACACGTGAAACTGGTTCAGCTTTTGACTTTTTGTTTCTGTTTTTATCCCTTGCTTTCCATATGAGGGGAAAGACGACTTTAAAAGTACTATTGAGTAACAAGGACATGTTCTGTGGAGAAACACATTCATTGCCTAATTTAACCACCAGAATAATCATGTGAGGCTCATCAAACCAGCATTCTCCTCATTACATTGTTGAGCGAACTGAGGGTTGAGGAGGCCAGGTGACTTCCGTAAGGCCACATAGCCAAGAAATGGTACAGAAGAGCCTCAAACACTTGACCTCTGACTCCTAGTCCAGTGTTCTTTGCCCTGAGCCTTCTCGTTGACAATGCAACTTCCTCCTGAACTTGTGGATAAGAAAGCCTATGTGGGAGCTCGACAGTGCTTCTCCCCCATATTTCTGATTCTCCTCTCCTTCTTGGGACATTGGACGAGTGTACATCTGCATCCCCTTGGATTAGCCATGACCACGTGACTTGTTTTGGACAGTGTGGTATAAACGAGTGTGTAGTTCTCCACACTAGCTACCTTGGCAACCCTGGAAGAGAGAGGACTGTAAGACGGAAGCTGCCTGAATGTTGAGTCAACGCTTGGAGAATTGTCTAGAGAATCGCCTGAACCCAGGGCCAACTTAGAGTGACTGAGAAATCAACTTAAGGGCCTGATATTTGGGGATTGTTACAGCAGCATAATCTAGTCTATACAATTGCAGACCAACAAAATCTTCCCAATGGAAAAAGAATACCCTGGTGTCTCATAGGTAGTCCAGTCCCAAAGAGGCAAGAGGCAAGCATCTTCCCAGAATAACTAGGAAATAAACATCAGTAAGTCCCTCTAGTAGTTAAAATGCCGTCAGAACTTTTTTTTAAAAAGGCTATATTGGATGGCGAGTTTTTATTATGAGGTTCAGTTGTAGGCTTGAGGAGAAATTGTTTTTACAGATGTTCAGGGTGTGTTATAAGGAAATGGCCTTTTACAGTGGTTCAGATTGATGGCATCTCTAGGGATCTCCTCTGACTACACGCACAGAGGAAGTAGGGAGGGGTCTGGATAGGCACAAAAGGACACGATGGAGTTTGAGGAAAACCATGAAAGGGAGGCAGCTGAGTCCACGGAATAGAAGAAGATTTGGAGTCACATAGACTTGGGCTTGAGTCTTGGCCCTGCCGCTCATGAGCCATTTAAATTACTTACCCGGCCTGTCAGAACGGTGCTGTATAAAATGAGGCTAATGATACTTGCCTCACAGAGCTATAATGAAACTTGATAGATTCAGTGAGTCACAATTGTTATCATTACTTTTGTTATTATTGTTACTACCTTACAGTGGGGACCCACTGGTTCAGTTGTTTACTTTTTCTTCAGAGGCTTCACAGGCTCTGGGCAAAGGGTGTATGGAGCTGGGAGAGAGGATTCGAAACCTCTACATGCCGTCTACTTTTATTTCTTCCTTTGTGACAGTGCTTTGGGGTGGCGAGATCTTGGGAAGTGCATTTTGGGGCTGGAGGTGCCTTTTTTTTAGAAGTTGCTTTTGAGTCTTGAAAGCTAAGAGGAGCTGGGTGAGGCTGAGGGGAAAGGAGCCGAGGGCTGGCTGCTTAGAACTGGCTCCACGATAATGGTTCTAAATGGGATGACAAAGAGCCCTTTCAACAGACTGGCCTCCTGCATTGGTCCAGCCTAGTTGGCAGGAGAACCCATCCAGGGTAGGATCCTGGTCAGCATTAAATAGGACTCAATGACTGAGGGTCCTGTCTGACCCAGCTCTCGGGAACCTCAGCCAAGTGCTGGGCAGGGCATTGGATACAATCAAAGAGACAGGAAGGAAGCCCCCAATGCACTGACTGGCCAAAATGGAGAATTGGTCTGGTGGGTCCCTATCTTGTATTCCATCACGTCAATAATTTTTTTTTCCTCCTGCTTGGAAAATTATCCAGTCTTGAGAGAGAACATTGGAATCCTTCCTTTAACTCAGATTTCTCAAACTTTATTTACTGACATACAGTTTTCATGGTTGTGTGTGTGTGTGTGTGTGTCATGCAATAGCTATCCTATTATTCACTTGATCATTCCTTAAAATTGACTCATTTTTTTTAACACCTACTTTCATTTGATGCTGAGCAATCATATCCATGAAATCACAGCTTTTGCATGTTTTCTTTTCTAACGCACATGACAATAAATGTGTGACACATTTTTTCAAGAATATTCACTCAGGCCGTACCGCCAATCATCTGGCAGAGCTCTAGGCGTGCCCAGGCCACGTTTTGGGGTCCGCTCTCTGGAAGACGAGGGGAGCAAGGGGGGGGAGGTCTCCCCGCGGGAGTGGCTGGAAGGGGGGCCCGCACGGGGCGCCGATGTCCCAGAGGTTCGCCCCGCTGGGGCGGTCACCATCTTGGTTCCGGCACCGCCGCCATCTGCTCCGAGCGAGCATCCTTTTGTGAAAAGCTGTGGGAGGATCAGCATGGATGATTGGCTGGAGCCGTGCCCAGAGTGCCCAGATGTACACGCGCCCGTGAAGAGGGGGCACAGCTGGGGTTCGCTGCCTCCCCGGAGGCTGGGCTTTGCTGGGGAGGCTGGGCTATGCCTCCCCCTCGGCTGCGGGGCCTTGTGCCGGGCGGGCGGCGTGGGGCAGGCTCACCGCGCGCTGCGGCTCCCGCGCCGCTGTCTGCCTACCCTGTGCTGCCCCTGGGGACCCACGAGTGCTTCCGTGGCAACAAAACCATGGATTGTGCTTCCAGAAGACGTCTCAGGCTCATTTGCGTGGAGTTGGGCTGGGGGTGTGGAGCGTGTGGTGGTCACAGAGGAGGGGCGAGAAGAGGGAAAGGGAGGATTTGCATGGAATCCCCCATTTTCCTTGAATCCCAGGGACTTCATTATTTCAGGCTCGTGAAGGGCGTCTTGGACACTGGGTCTCATTGAGGGGCAGTGTTAGGAAGGGGTTCCCATTAAATCTGACGAGGGTTCGCACAAATAGCTGAATTCCTTTTGGTCTGGACGGTTCTCCTTCTCGGAGGTCTCCCTCAAAGCAGGGAGGTGCACCAGGGACGCAGAGAAAGGCAATGGAAGGGTGTGTGTGCTGTATTGTTTCTCCCAGGCCTCCGTGTAGGACCCTGGGCTGTATGTCAGGACTAGGCTGAATCTCCCTCACAGTCCTTTATCCTCTATCAGGCAGGGCAACGTAGCCTCAAAGATAAATACATTTTGTGAACTCCTCTATGTTTCTTTCAACATCCAAATATGAATCTTGGATTTTCTGTCTGCAGTGGAACAACAGGTTGGACTCCCAGCCAAAAGGAGCCAAAGAACCAGAGTAGGTGCCTCAGTGGGGAGAGTGGAGTTGGCATATGTTGCCCTTCCAACGCCTAGCTGGCAACATGGTGACAGAGAGACACAGAGGGAGAGAGAGAAACATCCAATGGGGAGAGAAAATAGGAGGTTAGAGCTGCTCAAAGCAGCTCAGGGATTTTTAATACCCTGGTTTAGTGGAAGGAAGTGAGAAAAGATGTCAGGACCCTGGACCCGGATACCTCACATAAGTGTTGCACTGGGATTAAGATACAACATTTATGTGCCCTGTGAACTTTTGTTCCATTAGGTGTTCCACCCAGTAGAATTGTGGTCCAAAAGGGTGTTCTGGGATTTAAGCAATCTAGGCCATGACTTCTCCTCCTTGGGGATGGACTGTCTTGCCTCCTCCAAAGAGAAGAGAGAGGTCTTACCCAGCCTACCCCTCTTCCCCTTAAGAAGGGAGATGCAAAACTTCTACCATAGAGTGGTTTGGCTTCCTTCTAGTATGTCTTTCTTCTTTCTGCTTTGGACAGTGACTTTGGGTTTGCCCGGTATATAAATGTTAGTCATGGTGCATCTGGGGATCCACGGGTACTAATAAAAATAACTTCAGTTGACTAGTATGCGATGCCTGGAACCTTGCCCATGGCTCTTGCTGTTCATTTAGAACAGTACCAGCACACATCTGTGCTCTAAAGAAGTTATAGTTGGGTAGGTGTCTCAGACTACAGTTCTATGTCACCTCTTAAGAAACTAGAATGTGTCACCATGTGGCAGGAGGCTGAGCTCTTAGCAGTGTGTGAGGCCTTGGGGTGCTTGGCCCAAAGCAAGCTAAGCAAATAATTGTTGAATGACCAAATAGCTATTTTTCCGTATTATATTCTACGATTAGAATTCCTCTAGGAGTAAAAAGCATTTGGACAACAACTTTACAATACCAACATTTAAAACTGGGGATTATCACAATATCTTCAAAGAAAAATAAATAACGAGTGGTCATCATACCATTCTCTATGCATTGAATTTCCTGTCTTTTCAGAGCTGTGGTTCTTTCTTCTCTCCTTTTGCCTCCTCCACCCTCCCCCTACCCTCCAATGGTGCATGGCATGCATTTACTTCCGAAATGAAGCACATTTCAATTCTGTTTCGAGAATTTCAGCATATCCCTGCGCGTCTCTGGAGATCCATAGGATGGCTCCTAGCCCCAGATTGCAGCTATCACAGTATAACATCAACCATCCTTCAAGCCCGGCTCCATGGAGCTGCCTGCTTCTATCACGTCTGTGCTCCCGTTGGCATTGCCCGCTTGGCACTCACCCAATCCGGTCTGACACTTGCTGCTGAGGATGGGGAGGGGACCCAGGCAGGCTTCCAGTTCTTTCATGAGCTGGGTGCTGCAGGTAACCAGCAAACTGTTCAGCCCTGTTCTGAAGGCATCAGAGGTCCCCAGCATGGGGACTGGGGTGCTGAGCCACGGGAAGTGTATAAGCAGAGAGTGACGTGGAAAGTAAATTAGCTCCTGCCATCGAGTCCTGCTGATAGAAGCTCTTGATTTTTTTCACCCCTCGAGTACCACTTACGTCCCTGAGCTTGCTTCCTGACAAACAATGGAGACGATTGTT
Source organism: Monodon monoceros (assembly GCF_005190385.1). NCBI lineage: Eukaryota > Metazoa > Chordata > Mammalia > Artiodactyla > Monodontidae > Monodon > Monodon monoceros. Next base: position 12,318,044 of record NW_021703782.1, on the reverse strand, counting down.
CATTTGTTTGCTAGGAATGGCTTGGGCTTTTCCCCCCTCTCAGTTCCAAAGGCTTGACGTGCTCAGCTGTCTTCTCTCCAGAAGCCTGCCCCCCTTGGCTTTAGTGTCTTCTGTGTTTAATTGCAAATTATTGATTTGAAGGGAATTAATTTTTAGCTCTTGCCAGATTCAGTTGCTCCTGGGTTGGACTCCCCAGCAGGACACCCTAGGGATCCCAGCTGGGGAGGGGGGAGGACGAAGGCTCATGAGGAGCTGTGCTGGGCGGGAGACCACACGCCTCTACTTACAGACTGATCGGATGCCAGGGCTGACGTTGTCTAGCCCAACATTTTCCTCTATTTTACCAGAGAGGAAACCGAGGCCCAGTGCTTGGCAAAGCTTTTATAGCCAAAGAGAGTGGAGCTCCTGATTCCTAGGTTGGCACTTCCACAGCAGTCCGTGACATGTATGGATTCATTTACTCCTCACAAAAAAACACAAGTGGTGGGGATCTTGTCCTAATGCAGATTCTGATTCAGTAGATCTGGGGGTGACACCCAAGATTTTGCATTTCTAACAAGCCCCTTCCAGGAGATGCTGATGTTACCTGTCCCAGAAGCAAGGATCTAAACCACATCATCAGGTCCTAACCTTGTCAGTGGAATCACCTGGGAGTTTAAAAAATTACTAATGTTTATATCCCACCCCCAGGAATTCTGATTTACTTGTGGACTGCCCCAGACAGTGGGACTTTAAGAACCTTCCCAAGTGCTTCTCCTGTTTAGCACATCAGTTTCATTAGGGAATAATGAACCCCCTGAGCCTTCCTAAATTGTGTACAAATATGCATTCATTTGCATAGAGGTGTCCTCGTACATAAACGTGTGCCTGATTTTCACAACATCGGTGAACCAAAGGAATAAAATAATAGTTACAAGAATATAATAAGTTTTCCCTGAACACCTATTCTGCACCTGGCACTTTACATGCATTACCTCAATTAGTGTATCACCAAAACCCTACAAAAAGGTGATGCTTAACCCCTAGGAAAGGTCAGCTGACTCCAGTCCCCATTCTTCTGTCAGGTTTGGCATAAACATGCCCACTCTATTCATGAGGCATCTGAGACTTAAAGGTCATCATTCCCATGTGTCATGTGGGGCGACTGCCCACCCAGGTGGGTGAGGAGGTGCTGGGTTCATTTTGTGATTGTCAAGATGGGGCTTCTTTGTGGGAAGCGGTGGCAGCAGGAGCCAAAACATCGACGACCAGAGGAAGCAGCTGCGGAAACACAGAGCCGGGAAGCATTAGGCAAGTCGTGGCCCGATTTTGTTGAGCTGGTTCATTGGTGTGAACTTCACAGTTGTGCAAAGTAGAACCTTTTTCTCCGTAGTCATTTGGACATCGTGTGTGCGCACGTGTGCGGGCGCCTGTGTGCCTTGGTCCTGTGCTGTGTCCCCCGCAACTCTTCCCACCCCTGCAGGTTCCTGCAGGTGTCTCTGCATCATCCTTCTCTCATCTGTGATGTTCTATAAGTGCCCCCACCACTCGGAAGCAAATACTGCTAGAGGAAGCATTTCCTGCATCCTGGGCTCCATTACGAGCGCTTCACATATATGAACTTACTTAGTTCTCATAAAATCTTAAAAGCCAGACATTATTATCACCCCTCATTTTACGGAAACAGAGAGAGGTTAAGTTACTTGCCCAAAGTCACATGGTAGGAGCGGTGATTCAGTGTCACTCTGGCTCCAGAACCCACACTTTTACTGATCTCACTAATTTGAGATCCTGAGTGTCAAGGAGGAATACTGCACTCATGAAGGGATTTGATTAGATGATTTCTTAATACTTTTCAACTCTGACTTTGTCTCCTCCTATCGTGTGGACCAGTAGCATCGTGAATAAATCCTCCACTCTCCGTGGTCTGTACTTCCTCATTTCTTGCACCACTGGGGCCGTGGATCTGTTCATACCTGTGACACGTGCCTGTTTTTCCCTTACTACATCCTCTATGAAGACAGAATACTGTATTCTCCTGCGTAGATCTCCAGTGCCTCACATATCGTAGCTGCTCAGCCAGTCTTAAGAAACTTGAATGTCACTGAAGTGAATAGTAGCCCAAAGACTAAGTTTTCTTGATGAAAGGAAAGGGAGGAGTTAAAATAGAAGGGAGGCGACAGGCTGCATGGAAGACAGTTCCAGGATCAAGTTCATCGTTTTCCTTAAGTTTGATTCATATTAACCTTCTGATCTGTAGTGCTTTGGAAGCAGATCTCCAACAGAGCATATCTTAAATTTCTCCATCATCACAACGGCTAAGGCTCTCTAAGCCAAGCTGCCACCTTGCATCTTTCTCCTTCTCTTTCAGTTTCCCAAAGCAGTGGAAGGGGCTATGGACTCAACATGTCCTGAGCAACAGAACGACTCATTTTACATGGGGCTCTGTCTCCTCGGTCCCCCTCTGCCACAATTAACACCTCAGGGAGGGAATTTAAAATCAAGTGCTTCTTTTTCAATTACCAGTTAGAAAACTGTGTAATAAAACACCACGCCAAACCTGCTTGCTCTTTTAGAAAGTCTGATTAATTCATTCACAGAGGTTGCATCTTGCCTGGCACTGTGTCACTGGCTCATTTAAAAAGGTGCTAAGGCTTGGAATCTGTGAGTTACCACTTGAACAAATCCATTTTCATGTCCTGTTTTTGGAGGCTGACAGAAGAGCAGTGGAGGCTGAGATAGCCTGGGGACAACACAAATATCCTATGATCCAACAAGAGAGTCTGCTTTTGGCTTCGCAAAGAATCCACCATCCACCAGTCTATCTTCCATACTAATGCATATATGTGGAATATAGAAAAATAGTACAGATGCATCTATTTGCAAAGCAGAAATAAAGACACAGATGTAGAGAACAAACGTATGGACACCAAGGGAGGAGAGGGGGAGTGGGATGAATTGGGAGATTGGGATTGACATATATACACTATTGATATGTATAGGGTAGATAGCTAATGAGAACCTACTGTATAGCACAGGGAACTCTACTCAGTGCTCTGTGGTGACCTAAATGGGAATGAAATCCAAAAAAGAGGAGGTGTGTGTATGTGTATGGCTGATTCACTTTGCTGTACAGTAGAAACTAACACAGCATTGCGGAGCAACTATACTCCAATAAAAACTAAAAAAAAAAAAAAAAAAAAAAAAAGAAGAATCTGTCATCAACTTCACCTTCTACCCTGGGAAGCAGGTGGCCTGGGTCTAGGCCCGTCTTGGCCAGTGAATGGTTGTGTGACTTTCAGCAGTCACCACCCTTCCCTTTTTAAAAATTAAATCATAATTGACATGTAATATTATATTAGTTTCAGGTGTACAATGTAATGATGTGATATTTGTATATATTGTGAAATTATCACCACAGTAAGTCTGGTTGACCTCCATCACCACACATAGTTAAATTTTTTCTCTTGTGGTGAGAAATTTTAAGATCTACTCTCTTAGCAGCTTTTTAAAGAAATAATTTTTATTGGAGTATAGTTGATTTACAATGTTCTTAGCAACTTTCAAATGCAGTTGTCCCTCGGTATCTGTGGGTGATTGGTTCCAGGACCCACTGAGGATACTGAAATCCGGGGATGCTCAAGTCCCATAGTCGGCCCTCTGTGTCCCCTGTATCCGTGGATTCCGTGGGAACCATGGATCGTAAACATAGTACAGGATCTGAGGTTGGTTGAATCCACAGATGTGGAACCCATGGATGTGGAAGGCTGACTGTACTTACTGAAAAAAATCTGCATACGAGTGGGCCTGCGCAGTTCAAACCTTGTTGTTCAAGGGTTAACTGTATACAATACAGTATTATCAGCCACCATGCTTACCCTTTGTTTTTTTGATTCTTTAGTTTCTCGAATCTTTCCCCCTAAACTCTAATATTCTAAGTTAGACCCATCTCCAGCTATCACTTTGCTCACCAAATGTGTTGTTATCTTTAGCTGATTAACCTAAAACCAGTTGGTTTCATGGCATTTCATTTATAATATACCTCCTTGACAAATTTTTGGTGAAAGAATTTGTAGGGAGGACAATAAAACAAGTCAGTTGGTTCACAAAATTTGGCATCTCCTTGCTCCCCCAAATAGTTTGTGTGTATTGAGAGAATTCTAGCCCACAAGGTGTTAATCTGGATGGGTTTCCTCTAGGGCTTTGATTTCTCTAACCCGGTCCTCATATTGCAATAAGAAACTAATGTGTATATTGTTTAATTGTTTAATTCCCTGTAATATCTTCTCATTAAAAATCTTCCCACATTGCCAATCAAGTGCTTCTAAGTAGTTTTTTTCCTACTCAAGGGCACAAGATATTATAGTCACGTGCTGAGACTCACTGAGCCCCTGGAGTGGGGGCATGGCTGGCCCATGCCTGAGCACGTGAGTCCGCACGTGAGGAAGAGAAAGCAAAAGCCTGAGGGAGTCCATGTGAGCTGGAAAAAGCACATGTGCAAGGCAAGTCTAGAGCCTGGCAAGAGGCAGTGAAGGTGAAACAAATTGCTATGAGCCCAGATAAGCGTGGGGATCAGGAAGCTGGGAACCAGTGTCAAGGCCAAGTGTGGATCTGGACAATAGAAATAAGGAGAGTGCAGGGTTTATAAGGGGCTAAACAGCTGCCAAACAGGTGACTTCTGTTTCAGGATGGATACTTGTTCTTTTGTCTCCTTTTGCTCTTGGCACAGTAAGTGTGGCTTTGGACATCTACACCTTTTTCTCTCCATCCCTTGAGAAGAACAATTGATCTGAGACTTTCAGTGTCTAAATCACATCAAAACAGGACTTGAGGCAAAGCTTATGTGGTCATGCCTTATTGAGGAAGGGGGAGTAGGGTGTGCAACACCAGGGCTGGGAGGGTGAGGGAAGTAGAGAGGTGAGGCAGGAAAAGAGAAGCAGTCATGCAGTCATGTGTCTATCTTTGAACCATCTGTCCCAAATGCTGTGCCTTGGAACCTTTTGTTAGAGGGAGGTAAAGAGAGAAATTTATCTGCCAGATACATTCTCATTCTGTCTCTTGTTGGTGAAAGTTCATCGCCTACACTTCAGGGCTTTTGCTATTTGGCCTCATCGAGTGACAGCTGAGGAAGAGAATCCCATGCCCAGTGGTTACAGCACTTCCTCTGAATCTGGATGTGGTGGGAGGAGGCAAAGTCTCTGTAGGTATAGGCAGGCCCCAGCTGGGCACTTGGGGCTTCTGTGGCCCCTACCATGCAGGCATGATGGCGGCCACGCTAGAGCCCAACACTCACCTGGGGAGGTCTAGACAGTGGGTGGTACTATGTGAAGAGGCAACAGTGACCGGATCTGGGCTTTTCCATTGGCAAGTGTCAAAGGACTGGGGTCAGAAGAGGCTGAGTGAATATGAAGAAGAAGTAAGTTAGGTGCCATGTTCTTAGATAGTTAGGAATTTGGGGACCATGGTGGTGGGTTGGCAGGGGAGGGAAGAAATATGCCTTTGACTAGGAGAACTGACCTGATCTTACAGGTGGCCCTAAGGATATTCAGTCTCCTAAATGACAGTGTTCAAGGAGTGGTGGAATTCTGAGTACTGACTAGTTTCACTTTGTTGTCCATGGGGTCTTACAGACCCTCTGCTGGCACTAGCCCAATTCCCTGCCAGGAGGCTGGGAGTGGTTTGGTCTCAGTGAAGCTCATTTCGACGGAAGCAATATCATCTGGAAAAATCTATTGTACACTCATGAGAAAATGAGAATGAAAAAGGCAAGTGTCATCTTTGTATTATTCTAAAAATAGTTTTGACGTTATGGACCTCCTGGGAGAGTCTCTAGGAACCCCCCAGAGGTCCCTGGGCTATACTCTGAGAACTGCTGACTTATAAATAGGGTGAACGCATGTCCCAGTTTGCCTGGGATATTCCCAGTTTATGTTTGTTGTCCTGTTAATATAGTTATTACAAGCATCCCTCTTTACTCTTAAAAGTTTGGATAAAAACTATACAGACACTATCTACAAGTGACAGGTGTAGAGTATCTGTTTAGGCAGTTTTCCTATGCAGATCATAAGGAGGATGTTTTTTCGAGAAGAACAGAGTCTAGACTGAATCACTGATGTGTTTTCTAGGGACAAAAACCCAATAGCCTTGCTCTGAGTTAAGCTCCATTGGGATGGATAAAAAAATTCACATTTTTTGATGCGTACAGAGTTTCATTTGGGGGTGACAAAAAAGTTCTGGAGATGGATGAAGATGACGGTTGTACAGCAATGAGAATGTACCTAATGCCAGTGGACTATACACTTAAAAATAGTTAAAATGGTAAACTTTATGTGGTGTGTATATTACCACAATAAAAAGTGGAATAAATTTGGGGGTGTTGCTCAAGGAGACTGTCAGCCTTATCCAACTTTATCCCGAGTCCAACACAGTAAGAGAACAATGGACCACCAATTGCTGAGAAAGGCAGAGGGACCTGAGATGGATAGAGGACAAGCAGAGGCCTCTCAGTGTCATTGAGAGGATTTGTCAGTGTCCAGACATGGCCTGTATCAGCCATAAGTCTTGTTGGGAGTACTGACCTCAGCTGGATGCAGTGGGTCTAGAGGCTGCCTAAGAAAGACCAGGTGGGATGATGGCCATCTCCATGAATGCTTGAGGAGAACAGAGGACAGCTGTACCAGATGAGCCCCTTACTCTGAATGTTGTGCACACTTAGCCCACCTGGAGCTCACCCCCAGGGAAGGGGAAGAGCAGACTCTTGAATAGCCTGACAAAATCCTGACTTGACCAGGGCAATGCTATCCAATAGAAATACAAGGCAAGGCACATAAGGACTTCTACATTTTCTAATAGTTTCATTAAATAAAGTAAAAAGAAACAGGTGAAATTAATTTTAGTAATATGTTTTATGTATCCAATATATCTAATATATTATCATTTCAACATGAAATCAATATTAAAAATGATTGAGATAGTTTACATTCTTATTTGTACTGAGTCTAGGAAACCCAGTGTGTTTGTACTTCTGGCATATCTGAATTTGGACCAGCACATTTCAAGAGCTCCTTAGCCACATGTGGTTAGTGACTGATACATTGGACAGTGCAGGAGTAGTGCAGGAGTAGAGGTTAATCCAGAAATAGCCAAACCAAAAAAAAAAAAAAAATCACTAATATGACAGGATTTACTTGGATGCGGTTACATTATGATTTTTTCTTTCGGCTGCACTGCACGACTTGTGAGATCTTAGTTCCCCAACCCGGGGTCAAACCTGGGCCCACGGCAGTGAAAGCACAGAGTCTTAACCACTGGAGCGCCAGAGAATTCCCTATCTACATTATGTTCTTAATCAGTGAAATGGAAGTGGAAGTGATGTGTGTTTTTGCTGAGGGGAGAAGCGTTTAGTTGCCAGTGATTATAGTGCAGCTCTCTACAATCACCCATGTGGTGAGTGTGAAAACATTTACCTCCATCAGATTGAGTCCCTGAGTAATTAAATGGTAGAGCCACCTAACTACTTATGTTGGACAGGTAATAGGAGAAAGCAATAAACTGTCTAAGATTCAGGAGATGTTTGTTACTGTAGCATACTTTAGCTTGTCCTGACTAATACATGTGCTTCCATACTGTTTTGACTGATTAAAATTTTAAATATAAGCTTATAATAAAAGGGCATGTCTTCTATTTTAAATATTTACAGCATTTCCAGTTGAAAGATAGGGGAAATGTGCCACTTATGAATGCTGTGAACTTATTTACCTAGGTATTTTAATGAAGAATGTATGAAGGGAGATATTACACAAACAAGTAGGATATGTGTAATTGTTAAAGACAGCCCCAAAAAAGAATTTTATCTATCAGTGTCTGTTGAGAGATATAGGCAGGCAAACTAAAAATTTAATCCTGAAGTAGCAATGCCAAAAATTATTTCTATTTCCAACAATAATCATGATCTATGAAAGAAAAAAACCTGGCATTGGTGAGTGCTTTTCTCTACAGAGTTTGAAACATTTTCTACTTATTTAGAAACTGATGCTTTAAACATAAGAGGGTGTAGAGTCATGGACAATCTGAATGTTCTACCCATTCTTAAATAAATGGAAATAATAAAGCCCAATTTTTACCAACTTCCTCAGAATTTGTACTTGTCAGCATTACTCATTTATGGAACATGTATGAGCTCATGTAAATCTGTTTAAAGTGTTTTAAAACTATATATAGAATCTTAACATTGCAAAGACTTGTCATTATAAAACACAATTAGAATGTTTCATAATGAGTACTAAAAAAGTTCTCAATTCCTAAACCTTCTTTCCACGGGTCAAACTTTTAAATTATCTATCTCATTTTCTTTGAAACTCCCTCTGCATGAGTACACTTCTTTTAGGGCAAAGAATTACCTTCAGTTCTTTCTTAGTATTCAGATAGATACAAAGAAATGAGAGCATTCCTGAAGACTTTACTTTCTCTATCCTGAGAACCTTTTTCAGTTGGCTTTGGGGTAAATTCCATTTTGTTGAGTATTTTTCAAATACTCATTATGTATATAGTGTGCTTGGGTGCTGTGAAGAAATGATGGATATATTTAGGATGCCATAGGATGTTACGGAAAAACATGAACGAACTTTTTTGCCAACCCAATAGAAGATGTATTACCTAACTTGAAGAAACTTAAAGTCTTGCTGAGACTCAGACACACAGACAGGGAGTGACCAAATGACTAATAAGGTAGCGAAAGAATGAAGGGACAGGAGGAATGGAAGACAGGAGAGTGTAGAAAGCAAGAACTGGCAGGGAGCCTGGGCACTTAAGTTTTAGCCCTCGTTCTCCATATGTAATAATAGTACATTTGTATGAAATAATACACTTCATAAAGTGTTTTCACATATTACCTCATTTAATCCTCAGAACAAGACTGCGAAGCTGATATTATTATGACCCTCATTTACCACATGAGGGAACACCGATGATCTCAGACTTTCCTTAATAACTGAAGGAAGTAGCCAGCATCCCCAGAACTGAGGGAACAGAAGAGGTGGTGTTAGGTTAAAATGGTGACTAGGTAACAATAATAACAGTAAGGAAATTTCATTCAGCCCAATAATCAGTCATGGGAAGGAACCTTTGACATAAAGTGTGATATAGCAAATCCTGAAAACTCAGGACCCACACTGGCATTGTTTGGAATTAGTGAACAGAAGAAAAGGCAAAAGATGTTTTCTAAAGGCTCTAGACCTGAGAGCCTTTAGAATGCTCAGGAAGCAAGTGGCTGGGGCATGCTATCCTGCTCTACCAGGAACACTTACTAATTCATAATTGAGGTTAGTTGTATGGTTTATTATTTGTGCCAGATTTTATGCTTTGATTTCTGTAGTTATCATATATGGATTATAAACTCCTGCTTATAAACCCCACCCCATATCCACCCTTACAGAAGTGACTTTGTGACTTGTAGTGAAACATATGTTGAGAGGTGGAGTATAATAGCTCATTACTGAACTCTGCGAGAAAATGGGCTTGCCTAGGAACTGGTGATAAATGCCCAAGTCTAATTTCAGGTTCAGTTGCTGATGTGTCTGTTGAACAAAAGCAGATTGTTATTAGCACATCTCAAGACGTCAGAGGTGGAATAATAGGATTTTAAGGAATAAGTGGAAGACTCCTGAGTATTGATATTTTGCATCTAGAGCTGTGTATGTTTTCACAGTAAAGAAATACCTCCAGAGTTTATGTGAGATATTTCTGACATAGTATAAATACCCACTGCTTTAGAGGAACATGTGTTGTTTCAGTTCATGCTGTGCTAAGGGCTCTTGACTGACAACTTACGTTGCAATATACTCCTCACAGTGGAACAGGGGATGCAGAAGTACCCGTGGATGCTGATGGGCATATCTTGCCTGTTCCTTGCTAAATTACTAACCTGGTTACTCTCCACTAGTGAATGAGTCCACATTTAATTCTAGTTGTCTGACCTAATAGTTTTTGTACCAAGCGTGAGGGTCAAGTGTTAGAGGGTTATATGGCAAAATAACAGCAAGATCAAAGAAATCTCTCTATTTGGAACCATGAAGTATGTAGCCCATAGTTGCTGATGCCCTGCAATTCATGAGGTGATCATTGTACCACTGTGGGAGGTTAAGGATTGCCTCTGTCAATGGCAGCTCCTTAGAGAGATGTGAAAACATTAAGGAGTTAATGCATTAAGAGGCCAGGACAGCATCTCCTCATTGACTTAGATAAGACAGTGAAGAAAGAGGTAGTTCTAATAGAGGGAATCAACAACTTTGAACTTAAAAGAAAGCTAACTTGGTGAATGTGATCCTTCAACAAGAAAGTGTTCTTAGGTAAATGAGCTAAACTGACAGGACTCCAGGTACAGCAACTTGATGAGTTGGTCCAGCAGGTTAATATGTAGCCAAATAAAGTCTCATGGTCAAGACCAAGTAATCTATAACACTAATCACAAGGGCGAAAATGGATAGAACTACTCAGCTGCTACTATGCTCTCCTTTTCTCCATCAAGGAGAAAATGGAATGGGGAATATCCACAAAAGAAAAGTAAAGACAAAGAGAGAAGAAAACTAGCCAAGTCATCTCCTACATTTTGGAGCTTTCATGCAGAAATGATTTTCAATGTCTGTCAGGGGAAAAACCAACCCTGGAAGCTCTTCTACATTTTGGAGCTTTCATGCAGAAATGACTTTCAATGTCTGTCAAGGGAAAAACCAACCCTGGAATCTTATTCCTTGGATGGAAGGAAGGAAGGAAGGGAGGAAGGGAGGAAGGGAGGGAGGGAGGGAAGACAGAAAGAGTGCTTTGATATAGTATATACCAGGAACTGATACCAGATAGATTCACATAGGTTAACTCACATTTACATTTCACAAAAACCTGAAGACTTAGCTTTTGTTTTTTCCATTCTTAAGGTGAACGATGACATATATTGTTATGCTTAAAGTAAACCAGCTATTAAGTTTCAGAGCTGGGATTTAACCTGAGTCTATGTGACTTCAAAGCCTATGTTTATTCTATGTAATTTTAATAGAGAGTTGTAAAACTGAACGTATGGCCGTGGACTAGCATGGGAAGGTTCATAAAGGAATGGAATAAAACTTCGTAAAGGAAGGAAATTTCGACCTGAGTATTCAAAGGTGTTGGATATGATTAGGCTAAACAAAAAGGGAATTCATCAAAAGTGGTGCTTCAAGAGAACTGTATAGCCTTACATAATTTCATGGAAAAAAAGATAGCTTCAAAATTAATGACCTGAGTATCCATCTTCAGAAGCTATATAAATGAACAAGAATAAACTCAAAGAAAGTAGAAAGTAATAATTAAAGTAAGAGTAGAAATGAATGCAATAGACATCAATAACAAAAAGTCAAAGATAGTTAACAAAGCCAAAAGCTGATCCTTCGAAACTAAAAAACTAGACAAATCTTTGGAAAAGCTTTTCAAGAGAGTAAGAGAGAATACAAATAAATAACGTTATCAATTGCAAAAGAGTACATAACCACATATATAGTAAAATTCCTGTAAACAACTATGTGGCAACATTTTGAAACTTACCAAGACCGTATACAGAACTCCTATAAATCAATAAGAAAAACACAAACAATCCAGTATAAAAATGGGCAAAAGACATGAAGGGGCATTTGAGGATAGGAAGTCCATGTCAGCAATGAACACTTGAAGGTATGTTCAACACCATTAGCAATCTAGGAAATGTGAATCAAGGCCACAATGAGATACCATTTTACCCCTATTTAATTGTCTAAAAATAATAATACCAAGTGCTGTGAAGGATGTGAGTCCATAGGATCTCCTCTACATTTTCTGTTGGAGTGAAATGGCAAAACCACTTTGGAAAAGTTTGTTGTTATCTTCTGATGTCAAACACTCACATATCTTATGACCAATAATTCTACTCTTTGGTATATACCCAAGAGAAACTCCTGCACATTTACAGTAGGAAATATGTATGAGAATGTTCATAGGAGCACTCTTCACAATAGCAAAAGCCTGGAGTAATGCAAAAACCCATCAACAGGAGAGTAAATGAAAAACCTGTGGTATAGTCACCCAATGGATAGCATATTACATATCAGAAAAAAACAAATGACTACACCATCAACAATATTATGCTAAATTTTAAAAAGTCTTCCAAAATTACATTTAACCTATTTTCTTAAAGCTAAAACCACAAAATCATACACACACAAATATGAAAAAGAAATACATGAAGGATATGAAAAGGAAAGCAAGGGCATGAATCCACATAGGAATCCCAACGATGGTAATTTCAGGTGGGAGGAGACAGCAGAATGGTATGTGGAGGGGGACACATGATTATGCATAAGTTATTTTTAAGGTCCTGACTTTAATTTTGAATTGTGGTTTCATGTATAGTTACTACAGAATTAAAACAAACAAACAAATGTTGGGTCATGCATAGATCAACGATGAAAATGTGTTATGAAATAAGATTCTGATTGATCCATTTAATCAAAATTAGGGAAGAACAAGGAACACTTTATAGGTGCCTGGAGGAGTTCCATCCATAGAACTCTCTGAGATGTTGGAAATGTTCTTTGTCTATATTGTCTAACCCAGTAGCCACTAGCCTACATTGAAACGTGGCTAGTGCAGCTGAGGAACTCAATTTTCAGTGTTAATTTGAATTAATTTATATTTAAATTTATTTTTAAAAATTTTAAAATTTTTTTATATTTAAATTTAAGTGGCCACACAGTACAGTTTTCAGTGGTGGGAAAAAATAAGCTCAAATATCAGTGAGCAAGATGGCATGCCTTAAGTAAATGGTTCTCAATAGAAAGTAGCCCAGAATAAGGTTGACCAAAGACTTTTAAGTTACCTGCCTTGTGGGAAATCCAGTTCAACGTCTCCAAAGGGTAGATTATGTACTTTTCTTTCCTCTTCTTGTCTTTCTACTTAGAGTAGTGTGAAAAGCCTTTTTTAATATCACAAAACTCAACTACCTGTTACTGTATTCATTTTTCATTCATTCGTTCATTCATCAATTTTAATTTCTCCCTTCTCAAGTCTCCTGTTTCGGTAAACAAACAAGACTCCTGAAGACATAAACCAGTTATTATTTGAGTAAAGTCTAAGGCTGCCTGTTTAAATGTATTTACCTCCTCTTGTTAATGCCATCATTCAATCACAGTTTAGTAGCTTCCAAGTGAGAGGATTAGAAGTGTCATGGGAATTGCTCACTCAAACCAGGAAATGTGAGGTTTTTAGTTCAAACAGTATCTGAAGGAAGCTGGTAAGCAACAGCTGAGAAGATGAAAGATCAGATCAACGCCTCCCTTTGAAGTAAAGACTACTCAGACTGCGAGTATAATATAATGTTCTTTACTGCCAGAACTCCAAGTGGTTGTTCCTGACGCATGCTTTAGAATGTATCATAAAATCTATAAAAATATCAACAAGATGCTTTCAAGTGACACGAAACAGCTAGAGTGCCCTATTTGCAGGGACACTGCTGTTTAAAGGCAATTTGCTGGATTGCTTTCCATCTGGGACCAAGGCAAGTGCCTTCCAATCTCTCTTTCTCCCCACTCCCCCCTTCCTTCCTTGCTGCCTCCTCCCATCCCTAGTTAGAAGCTAAGATTCTTAATGTTTCAATTCTGCTTCCTTTGAGGGCCAGGGGGAGAAAATGAAGCTTTTCTTGGCTGGCTTCTCAACTCTCCTAAGAGATTCAGAGACAAAAAGATTGCTTTGGGAAAATAATAATGCCAAATGAGCATTAAAATAATAAATGGGTTTTCTGGAAATTAGGTTCTCAGAGGTCATGCAATTAAAAGTTGGGAGGAAAACACACCTCAGGCTTGATTGGAGGAGACAGCCGAGAGCCAGGGCAAATACTTCCTCCATACTTAAAGTTCCATTCAAGGTTTTAAGCGCGGGAGCTGGTTGATTAATCTATTTGCATACTTCCAGGATGTGATAACAAGCCAGAGTGTAGTATAATTTCGTAGGCACTGATTATTAATAATAATGAGGAACGTGACCAGGGCCCTGAATATCGAGAGGTCACAGCAGGGCACAAGGCAAACGTGAGTCAGCAGCACAACATTTTTTGAAAAACAACAAACAAAGGCTCTGAACTGCCTGAGGAGATGCATGGATGCCTTTCCTTTTATGAATGTTGATATATTAGACTTTGTCACGGCTCAGCTAAAATCAAAGAACTTATGTCACATGTACTGTCCTCAGAAAAGCTTTATGGAAATTCAGGAACTCTTGGCAACTTGTGTTTATTCAATAAATGTGCTTCCCTTGTGACTAGTGGGTCTCTCAGTAAGCAGGATGTGTTGTGATGTGTCACCTCCTCCCAGCAACCTGGTTGATATAGCCAATAAGTACAGGAACGGGTCACCAACCCAAATCTGACTTCACTTTTGCTCTGTGTCGCGTCTCTGCATCTCGTCGTTCTTGAAGATTCATCCTCTATGACTTTATCATCTGTCTGAAAACGATGCCTACATTTGTTTTGACAGTTCTGACTTCTCAAAAACTCCCATCACATCTCTGTAAGAGCGTAGGTAAATGTCTCCTTGGATCTTCCACCTCTGTGCTACCTCTAAACCTTGCAGTTCTGATCTGCAATGCATTTGTTTGCCACTCCCTCCCTTCTGGGCTATGAGGGTCCCACCGGAAATGAGCTAGGTCTTATTCGTCTCAATATCTTTAGTGTCTGGCATGTAGTCAACTGCATACAAGTGTGTTTAACTGCATTATTTTCCTGCTTCCACCTCAAACTCATTATGTCCCAAACCAAACCATCATCATCTCCATCCTAGCTAAGTAGCTTCTCCTTTTCTCTTCTGTGTTCCATTAAGGACTTCCCCATTCTCACAGTCCTGCAAACGTTGTAGCATTTGACACCTGCTTCTCTTTCAGGCACCGAGTCCTGTCTCTCACCTGTTCATTATATTCCCTAGTCCTCACTCCCATTACACTATATGTGGATTATTTTACTTTTCCTAGAACTGGTGTTCTTGCTTCGTCCTCTTCTCTTCCAATCCATTTTGAACATTTCTTCACAAATGCCAGATGTGTCTTCTTAATACATTGCCTTTATTTCATCACTGCCATCTGAAAATTCTTCAGTGGCTGGTAACCCTAGGATCACTTCTCACTATTTAGTTCTGTGAATCAGGGGGGATGCTTTCAACAGCAAGTAAAACGACCCTTGTACTGGTTTAAAGGGTCTAGAAATCCCTCCTGGAAATCTGGAGTTCAGAAGTAGGATCCAGTGGCTCAGGATATTAAGCATCTAGTTTTTTTCCCATCTCTCCAGCATTGGTTTCATGCCAGGCCTGATCTCTCTCATGATTTAGTGATGGCATCAGGAGCCACATCAGGGGCCACACGTGCCCTCAGTAACTCCCAATAGGAGATTTACTCCTTGTGACTCTTTTTAAGGATAAAGAAAAACGTTTTCCAAAAGCATCCAGCAGATCTTTCCTTTCATCTCCTTGTCATGTGAAATTTGCCGTGGCTTACAACAAGGGTTTATTTCTTGCTCACGTCCTATATGGTTTGAGTGCAGTTCTGCTTCCTATCATCCTCACTTGGGGATCCAGATTGAGGAGCAGCCCTCATCTGGGACGTTGCCAGAACCACACCTGGGCTCACTTTTATTTGTCAAAATGAGCCTCATGACCAAGCATAACATCAGTGGAGCCAGGGAATCAGTGGGGTCCACAGAGAAGGGAGTATTACAAGTAATAATAGGTCTACCACAAGTTCTCCAACCTAAATTGGGTCACGTACTGCTTCTTGAACCTGTCAACAGCAAATGAGTGGAGACTGATTATCCTTATGCCAAGGCACACCCCTTGAGCTGAGGTCTAGTCCCTAAGAAGTTTTAGTGCAGCCCGACTGGGGAAAAGAAGTTTGGGACTTACCATTATATGTATATATATTCAAGTCTTTAATCCACTTTGTCTTGATTTTTGTGTATGATGTAAGATAGTGGTCCAGCTTTATTCTTTGGCATGTGGCTGTCCAGTTTTCCCGACACCATTTATTGAAGACACTGTCTTTTCCCCGTTGTATATTCTTGCCTCCTCTGTCTTAATTAATTGACGTACAAGTGTGGGTTTCTATCTTGGCTCTCTATTCTGTTCCACTGACCTCTGTGTCTGTTTTTATGCCGATACTCTTTACAATTCTTTTTAAGTTTATTTCTAAATGTTTTACATTTCTGTTACTAGTCTGTATAGAATCTTCTCTTTAAAGTTAAAAAAAAATCTTTTTCTATTAATTAAAAAAGTCATACATATTCATCATCAAAAATACAAAACCAAAAAAAAAAAAATACAAAACCGTGCTAAATTAAAGAAAAATAAAACATTCATAATCTCAGCACTCAGAGATAATTCCTGAGAGTTTCTGTGTGTGTTTCTTTCTAGATAATTTCTTCTATGTGCATATTTATACACACTTTTATGCCCCACACAGTGGTTTCATGCTCTATGTAAATTTTTGTGATTCTGTTGGTTTTACTTACAATCTATAGCCAATATTTCTCCATGGGAAAACAATACTCAACTACAACATTATTCTTTTTTTTTTTTTTTTTTGCGGTACGCGGGCCTCTCACTGTTGTGGTCCCTCCCGTTGTGGAGCACAGCCTCCAGACAGGCAGGCTCAGTGGCCATGGCTCACGGGCCCAGCCCCTCCACAGCATGTGGGATCTTCCCGGACTGGGGCACGAACCCGTGTCCCCTGCATCGGCAGGCGGACTCTCAACCACTGCGCCACCAGGGAAGCCCTCTTATTTTTTTTTTAACATCTTTATTGGAGTATAATTGCTTTACAATGATGTGTTAGTTTCTGCTGTATAACAAAGTGAATCAGCTATACACATACATATATCCCAATATCTCCTCCCTCTTTCGTCTCCCTCCCACCCTCTCTATCCCACCCTTCTAAGTGGACACAGAGCACTGAGCTGATAACCGTGTGCTATGTGGCTGCTTCCCACTAGCTATCTATTTTACATTTGGTAGTGTATATATGTCCGTGCCATACTCTCACTTTGTCACAGCTTACCCTTCCCCCTCCCCACATCCTCAAGTCCATTCTCTAGTAGGTCTGTGTCTTTATTCCTGTCTTACCCCTAGGTTCTTCATGACCTTTTTGTTTTTCTTAGATTCCATATATATGTGTTAGCATACGGTATTTGTTTTTCTCTTTCTGACTTACTTCACTCTGTATGACAGACTCTAGGTCCATCCACCTCACTACAGATAACTCAATTTTGTTTCTTTTTATGGCTGAGTAATATTCCATTGTATATATGTGCCACAATCTTCTTTTTCCATTCATCTGGTGATGGACACTTAGGTTGCTTCCGTCTCCTGGCTGTTGTAAATAGAGCTGCAATGAACATTTTGGTACATGACTCTTTTTGAATTATGGTTTTCTCAGGGTATATGCCCAGTAGTGGGATTGCTGGGTTGTATGGAAGTTCTATTTGTAGTTTTTTAAGCAACCTCCATACTGTTCTCCATAGTGGCTGTATCAATTTACATTCCCACCAACAGTGCAAGAGGGTTCCCTTTTCTCCACACCCTCTCCAGCATTTATACTTTCTAGATTTTTTGATGATGGCCATTCTGACTGGTGTGAGATGATGTCTCATTGTAGTTTTGATTTGCATTTCTCTAATGATTAGTGATGTTGAGCATTCTTCCATGTGTTTGTTGGCAATGTGTATATCTTCTTTGGAGAAATGTCTATTTAGGTCTTCTGCCCATTTTTGGATTGGGTTCTTTGTTTTTTTCATATTGAGCTGCATGAGCTGCTTGTAAATATTGGAGATTAATCCTTTGTCAGTTGCTTCATTTGCAAATATTTTCTCCCATTCTGAGGGTTGTCTTTTCATCTTGTTTATGGTTTCCTTTGCTGTGCAAAAGCTTTTAAGTTTCATTAGGTCCCAATTGTTTATTTTTGTTTTTATTTCCATTTCTCTAGGAGGTGGGTCAAAAAGGATCTTGCTGTGATTTATGTCATAGTGTGTTCTGCCTATGTTTTCCTCTAAGAGTTTGATAGTTTCTGGCCTTACATTTAGATCTTTCATCCATTTTGAGCTTATTTTTGTGTATGGTGTTACGGAGTGTTCTAATCTCATACTTTTACATGTACCTGTCCAGTTTTCCCAGCACCACTTATTGGAGAGGCTGTCCTTTCTCCACTGTACATTCCTGCCTCCTTTATCAAAGGTAAGGTGACTGTATGTGCATGGGTTTATCTCTGGGCTTTCTATCCTGTTCCATCGATCTATATTTCTGTTTTTGTGCCAGTACCATACTGTCTTGATTACTGTAGCTTTGTAGTATAGTCTGAAATCAGGGCACCTGATTCCTCTAGCTCCATTTTTCGTTCTCAAGATTGCTTTGGCTATTCGGCATCTTTTTTGTTTCCATACAAATTGTGAAATTTTTTGTTCTAGTTCTGTGAAAAACTTCTTCTTTTCTGATTTGGATTCCTTTTATTTCTTTTTCTTCTCTGATTGCCATGGCTAAAACGTCCAAAACTATGTTGAATAATAGTGGTGAGCATGGGCAACCTTGTCTTTTTCCTGATCTTAGTGGAAATGGTTTCAGTTTTCACCATTGAGAATGATGTTGGCTGTGGGTTTGTCATATATGGCCTTTATTATGTTGAGGTAAGTTCCCTCTATGCCTACTTTCTGCAGGGTTTTTATCATAAATGGGTGTTGAATTTTGTCGAAAGCTTTTTCTGCATCTATTGAGATGATCATATGGTTTTTCTCTTTCAACTTGTTAATATGGTTTATCACTTTGATTTGCGTATATTGAAGAATTCTTGCATTCCTGGGATAAACTCCACCTGATCATGGTGTATGGTCCTTTTAAGGTGCTGCTGGATTCTGTATGCTAGTATTTTGTTGAGGAGTTTTGCATCTATGTTCATCAGTGATATTGGCTTGAAGTTTTCTTTTTTTGTGACGTCTTTGGTTTTGGTATCAGGACGATGGTGGCCTTGTAGAATGAGTTTGGGAGTGTTCCTTCCTCTGCTATATTTTGGAAGAGTTTGAGAAGGATAGGTGTTAGCTCTTCTGTAGATGTTTGATAGAATTTGCCTGTGAAGCCATCTGATCCTGGGATTTTGTTTATTGGAAGATTTTTAATCACAGTTTCAATTTCAGTGCTTGTGATTGGTCTGTTCATATTTTCTATTTCTTCCTGGTTCAGTCTCAGAAGGTTGTGCATTTCTAAGAATTTGTCCATTTCTTCCAGGATGTCCATTTTATTGGCATAGAGTTGCTTGTAGTAATCTCTCATTATCCTTTGTATTTCTGCAGTGTCAGTTGTTACTTCTCCTTTTTCATTTCTAATTCTATTGATTTGAGTCTTCTCCCTTTTTTTCTTGATGAGTCTGGCTAATGGTTTATCAGTTTTGTTTATCTTTCCAAAGAACCAGCTTTTAGTTTTATTGATCTTTGCTATCATTTCCTTCATGTCTTTTTCATTTATTTCTGCTCTGATCTTTATGATTTCTTTCCTTCTGCTAACTTGGTGGGTTTTTTGTTCTTCTTTCTCTAATTGCTTTTGGTGTAAGGTTAGGTTGTTTATTTGATATATTTCTTGTTTCTTAAGGTAGGATTGTATTGCTATAAACTTCCCTCTTAGAACTGCTTTTGCTGCATCCCATAGGTTTTGGGTCGTCGTTTTTTCATTGTCATTTGTCTGTAGGTATTTTTTGATTTCCTCTTTGATTTCTTCAGTGACCTCTTGGTTATTTAGTAGTGTATTGTTTAGCCTACATATGTTTGTATTTTTTACAGGTTTTTTCCTGTAATTGATATCTAGTCTCATAGCATTGTGGTCAGAAAAGATACTTGATACGATTTCAATGTTCTTAAATTTACTGAGGCCTGATTTGTGACCGAAGATATGATCTATCCTGGAGAATGTTCCATGAGCACTTTAGAAGAAAATGTATTCTGTTGTTTTTGAATGGAATGTCCTCTAAATATCAGTTAAGTCCATCTTGTTTAATGTATCCTTGAAAGGTTGTGTTTCCTTATTTATTTTCATTTTGGGTGATCTGTCCATTGGGGAAAGTGGGGTGTTAAATTCCCCTACAGCATTATTCTTAAAAGGCTGTATTTTATCAACTTGCAATTGCTCACATTTTTTCTTTTACTGTTATAAACAATATTGTGATTAATATTCTTGTAACAAAAATCTTTGTACACATTTTTAATACTTAGGAAAGATTCCCAGAGATTGAATTGCTGGTTATAGGGTATATTATGCATTTAAGGTTTAGTATACAGTCTTGCTAAATTGTCATTTATATACAGATTGCTGAATTGCCCTAAGGAAAGTTGAACCAAATTTACATTTGTATGAGAATAGCCAGTTGCCTTCACCATTATCAGTCATTGGGTATTGTTCTTAAAGAAAAGAAAATTATCCAGTTTATATATAGGTTTATTTACGATTTATTAGTTACAAAAAAGGTCAAAGATTTACAATAATTTTATTTGCCATCCATATTCCTTTCTGTGAACCACTCTTTCATGTCCTTTGACTTTTAAAATTAGATTCTTATCTTTTTTCCCTCTTATTCATAGAAGTATTTTATGCTTTAAGGACATTAACCTGAATCTATCATGTATATTAGAAATATATTTCTCGTATTTTTTGTTATTTTATTTGTCTTAATTTACTAATTCAGAAATTTCACACTTTATTCCTAGCTTTATTGAGATATCATTGACAAATCACATTGTGTAAGGTTAAGCTGTGTAACATGATGATTTATTATATGTATGTATTATGAAATGATTACCATCATAAGGTTAGTTAACACATCCATCACCTCAGATAGTTACCTTTTGCATGTGTGTGTTGACATACACAACATATAAGATCGCCTCTCCACTTACAGAGTAATCTAGCCTTTCTCACTGATTTGAAGTACCACTTCTGAACTTTTGATTAAACATGGCAAATTGAACACACATGGTTATCTCCTCTTTCTCCTAAAAGCTCAATTAAAATGGCAATAAAAGAATACAAAGGCTTAAACCCACAAAAATTAGGAGGGGAAATTTATAGGTGTTGAGACATGTCAACCAGAGAAGCTCACAATTTACACATGCACATGAAGCTTGCAGTTAGCATTTCTGAAAAATCAGATTCATTGAAGTATAATTTACACACAATAAAATACACTTTTTTTTTTTTTTTTTGTGGTACGCGGGCCTCTCACTGCTGTGGCCTCTCCCGTTGCAGTGCACAGGCTCTGGACGCACAGGCTCAGCGACCATGGCACACGGACGCAGCTGCTCCGTGGCATGTGGGATCTTCCCGGACCCGGGCACAAACCCATGTCCCCTGCATCAGCAGGCGGACTCTCAACCACTGTGCCACCAGGGAAGCCCCAAAATACACTCTTAAATATACAGTTCTGTGCATTTTGAAAATACACTTGTGTAACTACCCTCACAGTCAAAATATATGAACAGTTTAATCAAGCATGAAAATTATTTTTTGACTCTTGGATAGCCGACCTCCCAGTCACTGGCAGCCACTGATCTGTTTTGTGTCTCTAAAGTTTTGCCTTTAGATGTAATATCATGTAAATATAATTAATGTCATGTAAATGTAGATTTTTGATCTGGCTTCTTTGAGACTCATGCATGTTGTTGGGTACACCATTATCCATTCTTACCTTCTCATTGCAGAGTAGAGTTCCAGTATTTGGATGCACTACAGTTAATTTTATCCATTTATTAGTTGATGAATATTTGGGTTGTTTCCCATTTCCTCTCAATCTGTTGGCTTTTGTTTTCATTTTCTTAACAGTGCCTTTCAAAGAGCAAAGGTTTTTATTTTCTATGAAGTCCAGTTTATCAATATGTAATTTTGGGATCATACTTTTGGTATCATAACTGAGAAATCCTTGTCTAATCCCAAATCACAAAGACTTTCTTTCATATTTTGTTCTAGAAGTTTTATATCTGTGTGTTTTACATTTAAGTCTATAGTTTTTAAAAATTAATATTTGTGTGTGAGGTAGGGTATGGGTTGAGCTTCCTTTGTTTCCATATAAATTTCCAGTTGTTCCAGCATTATTTGTTGAAAAGACTATCCATTCTTCATTGGCTTGTGTTTGCACCTTTGTTGAAAATTGACTACATTTACGTTGATTGGGAGGGGAGCTGTTTTAGGACTCTATTCTGTTCCATTCTGTTTACCTACCTATCTGTTTTTTCATTACTAACATGCCATGCTAGTTTTTATAGCTTTATATAAGTAAGTCTTAAAGTAGTGTGAGTCCTCTAACTTTATTCTTTTTTTTCAAAATTATGTTGGCTATCTTAGTTCATTTGTCTTTCCATATAAGTTTTGGAACTAGCTTGTTGATTTCTACAAAAAAAAAATTCTTCCTGGGATTTTGACTGAGACTGCATTGTGTCCACAGATCAATTTGGAGAGAAATAACATCTTAACAATAGTGAGTCTTCAAATCCATGAATGATGGTATATCTATTAGGTTAGGTCTTCTTTGATTTCTTTCATTTGTTCAAGAGTAAACCTGTTGTTAATGCGATTCACATCTTCTATATCCTTACCAATTTTCTATCTACACATTCTGTTACTGATAGAACAATGTGGAAGTCTCTACCAACAATCATGGATTTGTCTATTTTTTCCTTTCACTTCTATCGATTTTTGTTTCAAGTATTATGAAGCTCTGTGTTTTTGGTGCATACACAATTATCTTATATGTTCTGGGTGAATTTACCCCTTTATCTTTATGCAATGTCTTTCTTTATTCTAAGTAATATTTCTTGTTATGAAGTCTATTTTGTCTGATATTAATATAGCTATTTTAGCATTTTTCAAAATTAAAATTTTTTACAATATATCCTTTTTCTTCCTTTTAATGTCTGTATGTATAAAGTGTGCTTCCTATAGAAAAAGTATAGCTGGATCTTGCTTTTTTAAAAAATCCAATTTGACAAGCTCTATGTTTTACTTTATGTGCTTAGACCATTTGCATTTAATGTAATTATTTATATGTTTGAATGAAAATCTAGCATCTTGCTAATTTTTTTCCTGTGGGTAGTCAATTTTCTTTAGAGCAATTAAAATAAGAAAATGTCCTTTCTGGAGATTGTCCTTTCTTTGTTCAGAAGCAAGTTTTTTTCTCTTTTTTTCTTTGTTCAGCTATAAGTTCTCTCTGAATAATTTCCTTTAACAATTTTTTGTTGGACAAATCTGCTTGTAATTTATTCTCAATTTTTGTTTGTTGGAAAAGTCTTTACTTCACTTTTATTTCCACTAGGTATAGAATTCTGGGTTGACAGTTGTTTTGTTTTTTCTTGTAGCACTTTAAATATGCTACTCTTGTTTTTTGGCTTGTATATTTTCTAACAAGAAGTTTGCTGTGATTCTTACCTTTGTGTAAGTATGTAATATGTCTTTTTTTTCACTGCTGCTCTCATGATTTTCTTTTTAAATTTGGTTTTTAGCAGTTTGAATATAATCTGTCTTCGGGAAATGAGGAGGGAGAATTTACCCTGCTTGAGGTTCTCTGAGTTTCTTGGATCTGTGAAGATGTCATTTATTATTCTTGGATAATTCTTGTTTATTATCTTTTAAAGTATTTTTTCTTTCTTTTCTCTTTCTGGGATTAAAATTTTAAATCTTTGGATATTGTCCCATAGTTACTTGATAGTATTTTCTGTTTTTTGTTTTTTTTTTGCGGTATGCGGGACTCTCACTGTTGTGGCCTCTCCCGTTGCGGAGCACAGGCTCCGGACGCGCAGGCTCAGTGGCCATGGCTCACAGGCCCAGCCGCTCCACGGCATGTGGGATCTTCCTCGACCGGGGCACGAACCCACGTCCCCTGCATCGGCAGGCAGACTCTCAACCACTGCGCCATCAGGGAAGCCCAGTCTTTTCTGTTTTGGTTTTTTTTTTTTTTTTTCGCTTCCTTTCACTCTGATTTTTCTTTTGTATTTCAGTTTAGGTAATTCCTTTTGACCTGCCTTCAAGTTCACTTATTTTTTACTCACCTGTATTGAGTCTACTGATGAGTCTGTCAAAGACATTGTTCATCTCTAGTACTCTGTGTGTTTGTGTGTGTTATTTCTAGCATTTATATTTGATTCTTATGGTTCCTGTCTGTCTGCTAAAATTCCTCATCTGTTCATTCATGTTGTTCATCTTTTCCATGGGAATCTTTAACATATTAATCATAGTTATTTTTAATTCTTTATCTTATGGTTCTGATATCTGTTCATATTTGAATCTGATTCTCTTGATTGCTTTGTCTCTTTTCAGTGGGTTGTTTTTTCTTATTTTATTGTGTCTAGAACAATAAAGCCTCAGGTAAACAGTATTTGTGTCTGGAAATAGGCATACTGTTTTACAAGGTCAATATACAGGGGGCTGTGTCAATCTAAACAGTAACTGAGCTAGTTCTGCATTTTATTGTTGTTGTCATCTTCAGTGAATCAAGACTTCAAATTCTTCTAGTATTACCTTATGTTTAGGGTGGAGGCTCATTTGTCGTTTCTTCTTTTTTTTCCTCTCTCTCAATATTTCTGCTGTATCCTCAGCTTTAAGCCTTCTTTATGTGTCTGTGCCTCAGAGAAGATCTCTCATCTTTCTTCTTTCCAGGCATATTAGTTTCCTAGAGCTATAATAAAGAATCACATGACTTAAAACTACAGAAATTTATTTTCTCACAGTTCCAGAGGCTATAAATGTGAAATCAGTGTGTCAGCTGGTTTGGCTCCTTCTGAGGACTCTGAGGGAGAATCTGTTCCATGCCTTTTTTCTAATTTCTGATAGTTTTCTGGCAATCCTTGGCGTTCCTTGGCTTTTAGATGCATCGTTTATTCCAATCTCTGTCTTCATTTTCACATGGTGTTCTCCCAGTGTCTCTGTCTGTGTCTGTATTTCAGTCTTTTTATAAGGACACCAGTTATAATGGATTAAGTTCCCACCATATTCCAGTACTCATGTTAACTAATACTAATATATAATATTGCTACTAGTATTATAATACCAGTATAATATAGTACTATATTAGTATATAGTACCATATAATATACACTATGATACACTGATATAATACTAAGAACTAATACATCTTAACATAATTAGTTACACCTACAGTGACCTTATTTCCAAACAAGGTCACATTCTGAGTTACTTTGGGGGGGGGCGGCTTAGGGTTTCAACATATCTTTTGGAGGACACAATTCTCAGTGATCATTGCCCTTCTCCAGTGGTTGACCTCTTATGGAGCCCAGGATAGCCTCCTGCCTCATCCTAGGGTTAGACTTTTTTAATTTTATTTTTCTCCCAGTGCAGTGGGTTTTCTACTGGATCCTGGGGTAACAGGGTTTCCTGCCCTGCCTCCAAAGACTTAAGGCTTTTCTTCCTTGGAGAGAAGTGTCTGGGAAGGGCTTTGTACTTTTTCTGCAGTGCACCCACTACCCTACTCCAATCTTCCATCACCAAGGGAGGTTTTCTCCAATCTCCACCTTTCCTCCAATCTTTTCCAGATAAGCCATGAGTAAGTCCATGGAGAAGAACGTGGGACTGAGCGCAGACTCCTGTTTTATCTGTAGCATCCAGGGGTTCTAATCTCTCTTGCTAGCCTTTAGCATTTCATTAAAAAATTTTAGCTGAATTCTTACTCACTTGTATGGTAGTGCTCTTTGCCCCCTGTGCTCTGCTATAGGTGAATCAGTACTCATGTCCCACCTCTCCGTGGAAGTGCTTGCATTTCCTTCCATTTCAGGCCAGTTAGTTGCTATGTCACCTCAGTACTCTGATGCCTTCAAGAAGAGTTGAAAATTTTGAGGATTATCCTGGGTTTTTTTTCTTGTGTTTAAGCTTTAAATGCCACACTTTCAAATAAGAACACAGGCCAAGTTTCAACGAACATATGAAAAACGTCTTTAACATGAAAAAGAGACATCAATAGACAAACAGAAAAAGGGAACTCAGAGGAAGCCAAGACAAGCAGAAGAAAACTTCAAAACAAAATAAAAGCAATATCTTTAAAAAGAGAAGATAATATATTGTATGAACAAAATGGGAATATAATAAGTATATATGTATGTATAGATAGAATATATGTATACATATGTATATATAAAACATTTAGAGAACAAAACATTATTTTAAACATCATATTAAAATGTGATAGTAGAAATAAATCATGTTGGTAGAAAACAAGGAAGGTAACATTGAGGAAATCTCTCAGAAAGACATCAAAATACAAAAAAGGAAGGAGAGGATATTAGATGACCAACACACAATGCCCAACATCTGACTAACAGAAGTTCCAAGAAGGGAGAATAAAGAAAATATAACCAGGAAATCATCAAGGAAATAGTATAAGAAAATTACTCAAACCTGAGGACATGAATTCCCTGTTTGAAACTCCTCATCAAATGCCCGGAAATGGAATAAAAAATAGCCACACCAAAATACATGACTGTGAAATTTCAAAACACTATAGTTAAAAAGAAGAACCTAAAAGTTTCCATTGAGGAAAAACCAAACAAGTCACATATAAAAGATCAGGAATCAGAATTCATTTGCGTATCTCCACAGCAACACTGGAAGCTAGAAGCAATGTCCTCAAATTTCTTAGGTAAAATTATTTGCAACCTGGAATTTCATACTCATCCAAACTATCCTTTACTTAATTGTGAGAGTAGAATAAGGACATTTCAGAGAAAGCAAGTTTTTAAACTTGTACATCCCTTAGACACTTTCTCAGGAAGCCACTTGAGGATATGTGTCACCAATATGAGGGGGTTATTTTAAAAAAGACAAAAGAAAGAAAGAAAAACACAAGATCCAGGAAGAAGAAACTCAACACAAGAGAGAATTGGAATTACAGTGATTTAGCCAGATGGCATCTGTGAAGGTTGTCTAGAGACCATTCTTTCTGGATAGAAGCAGGAAGATGGCACACATCAAGCTATTTCCAAGGAAAAATGAAAATGAAACTAATAGAATTGATTGATGTGTTTGATTTATATCAAGAGGACATTTATAATTATAGAAGAGATTTGGGGGACTTAATTAGTGATAGGTACATGGAAGACAAAACAACTAAGAAAATGGGACAACAGTTAACTCCAAGAAGCGGTGGGGCATTGTTACAAGAAGGAAAATATGATCATGGTCCACACCTGACTTTGTGAATAATATTTATATTATTATAACGTAACATTGTTTTAACCAACTGTTGTTTAATTACCATAAGGTGAGGATAGGAAACTATTGTGCCAAAGAGAGATAAATTCTCATCTTTCCGACTTGGAAGTCAATAGATAAGGTCTAAAATTGAAAATATCAAGAAATAGCAATGTAAGCTTTACACTTAGAAATATAAGGTTAGATAGTAACAGCAACACTAAAATAATTGAAAGTGGCAGCCTCTGGGGTGTGGGAATTTGGCGTATCAGTGAGACATTGCATTTCATTTGAAGCTTTGAGGTATTATTTGACATTTTAAGTTATGTACATGATTAAAACTTTATCATATATTAAGTTCTAAAACATCTTGTACAAGCTCTGGGGATGGGAAGCCTAGATTTGAATACAGTCCCACATTTACCAGCTGTGTGAATGGGGATGGTTGTTACTTAAGCTGACTGCTCTGCTTTTGTCTTGGGTGGAGATAAAAATAGTACCTACCTCACAGCAATGTTATGTATGAGATAAAATTAGTTAATGCATGTAAAGCACTTAACAGTTGTGCCTTGTATTCCACTTAGTACAGCTTTATATTTTATTTAATACAGGTTGGGAAAATTAGCTCTCATTGCTCTTCTATTTTTTTGTGTGTGTGCTAAATTTCATGCGGTTTTCTTCTTCTAAATAAATTTAAGAATCATTTTATCTTCCCCACAATAAATATATTTTATTTCTGAACTTATTTAAGCCTTTTGTCCAAGAGCAAAGACTATGACTTTCTTTGTCAAAGTCTGCACACTTCTTATTTAGTTTATTCCTTAGATATCATGAGTGTATCAGTATATCTACATCTTTCTCTCTCGCTCTTATTCTTGCTCTAAATCTAGTTTTATTTTATACACTATTGTGTATGAGATTTTATTTCTTTACATGTTGTTTATATCTCTTTGTATAGAGAAACAATCTTGATTTTTGCCGTCTTATTTTTCGACTTATGTTTCTGAACTTTCTTATCAGTTTTAATAATATCTCAGTTGATACTCTTATGTTTTCCTATCATAGAATCATAGTATCAGCAAATTATATTTTCTCCCCATTTCTAACATGAAATTGTTTTCTTTCCTTGTTTCACTTTCTGTTTTTAATTTGTGATATATAGCTATATTGTATGAAAGTTCAACTTTTGTCTAACTTAACGTTACTTTGATCTTGTTTTGTGCTTTCCCATGGTCTCCTTGTTTTCTGTCTTTTCATTTATGGTATGTTTTCTTCATTAATGTTTTAGTTAGGTTTACGTCCCATTTTTATTCAAATAGTAATAACAATAGTAACAATAACTCTATTATTGTCATAATAGTCATTTATTAAAAACTTACATGCATCTGGCAATGTTTGGCACTTTACACACTTTCCAATAATACTAATATTATTACTAACAACATCAACAACAATGACAATGATTGCTAACAATATTCAACGTTTTCTGTGGGCTGGACATGCTTTTAGCACTTTACATGCATTAACTCACTTAATTCTGTCAACACTTTATGAAATAATTGGTATTATTAATCTGACAAAACCATGCAAGGATTGTGTACATTTACCTTCATTTTATAAATGAGAAAATGTGATTCTCAGGTATGACACCAACACCTAACAATAATCCATGGTCTCTCATACTTACCTTTAAGGTTTTCAAAAACATTTTTCTGTTTTTACCTTTTTTTCTGAATCCTGTTGCTGCTTCTCCTTCTTCCTCCCCCTCTTCCTCTTTCTCTTCTTCCTCTTCTTCTTCTTCTCCTCCTCCTCCATATTTCTCATCTACGGTCACTTTCCTCATCTTCTTTCCCCTCTGTCACAGGCAGTTCCACTCTGCATTTCCTTTTCCTTTTCCTTCTTTGAAGAACAGTAGTACAACATCTATTACTCTTACACCGTTTAAAAAAGAAAAGAAGAGAAAGAAGAGACAAGGAAAAGAAAAGAAAGGACTTGTTAGAGAAGAGAACCTTTCTAAGACAGTGACTTCAGGTTATTCACAGTAACAATCTTCCTTATTCTAAGATCAGGGCTCCTTACTCTTGCAAGGGGTCTGCCCAGGCAGTGAAGACAGCACACACTCAATACCCAGTGTGTGATGGTTCCTACAGAGGGTGGATCCTCCTGGGTTCAGGTGCCTGAAAACAGCCACAGATGGTGCAGGCCATTACTCACTACCCTGAGGCAGCACAGCCCAACCCTCATTGTTCATGGATATAACAAAGTACTTAGATCAAGCTGGTGACAAAGGCATTCTCTCTGAGCACTAATTAGCCTCTGAGTAATTTCTAATCTAACTCCAATTTCAACCATATGTATATAAAGATGCGGTTTACTTTACACTTCTTGTCTTCTTTTTTCCATCATTCTTAGATCCTCTTGCCATCTTCCTCCCCCAATTCCTGCATCCTTTGAATTCTATTCACCAATTTCCTTCCATAAGATATTTTAACATTTAACTTGGGACTCGAAGGCTGGTGACTTTGGGGATCCTACATATTCTCCCACACAACTGTGTGGGGCTCTTAGGAACCAATCACTAGAGAATCCTTTTTTTTCCCAGAATGACAATACAGCTGTAAATGCAGCTAAGGCAGGTGTTGTGTCTGCTGACTGTTAACTTATTATTATTTATTTTTTATACTTCATGTTCTTTATATTTTATTTTTTTAATGTTTACCCAGAGTTAACTACAAAAGGATCATTTTGTTATTTTGAGTACCTTTTTTTTAATCACTGAAAACATGCCCGAGGTTCTCAGAGAGACTTTCCCCTCATTTGTTCCTATTCTTTTAATATCAGAGACCTTCTTGGGTTATGGATTTCTTTAGATTATTGCACTTATATTTCTATCTGACATTAGGTATGACTATTGTCACAACTTTACTTGTCACAACTTTACTTTAGGAACTTGTAGTTCTTCTTTTTCTCTGTCCCATGGGTTGACTCCTTTTTTCCCTTCTTTTTTTTTTTTCATTTTCAAAAATCTGTTTCTCAAACTGCATGACACATATTCACCATGCCTTTCATTTGCTTCCTAATTGGCATGAATTCCAAGAATACAGTGGCATTCTCTTGTAGGTTCTTCTTGCTTCCACATCCACTACCAATTTCTTTTTTTAAAAAATTAATTTATTTATTTACTTATTTATTTTTGGCTGCATTGGGTCTTCATTGCTGCGTGCGGGCTTTTTCTAGCTGCAGTGAGCGGGGGCTATTCTTCGTTGTGGTGCATGGGCTTCTCATTGCGGTGGCTTCTCTTGCTGCAGAGCACGGGCTCTAGGCACGTGGGCTTCAGTAGTTGTGGCACGTGGGCTCAGTAATTGTGGCTTGCAGGCTCTAGAGCGCAGGCTCAGTAGTTGTGGCGCACGGGCTTAGTTGCTCCGCGGCATGTGGGATCTTCCTGGACCAGGGCTCGAACCCGTGTCCCCTGCATTGGCAGGCGGATTCTTAACCACTGTGCCACCAGGGAAATCCCCCAATTTGTCTTAATTAAGGTCAGCATGGTCATTAACTCTGGCAGGAGATTGCATGGCGCTATGAAAAGGGATGGCTTTCGAAACAGGTAAGCCGAGGTTAAAATCTTGGCCCTCTACCTCTACCTAACCATGTGGCCTTGAGAAAGTTTCTTAGCCTACCTAAACCTCAGTCTCCTGATGTTTAAAAATGAAGAGAACAGCACCTACCTTGTAATATTGTTGTGAGCATTAGAGATCATTATGTAAATTACCTGGCATGTGACAGGGATACAATAAATGAAAATTACTTTTATTTTGAGTCAGTCAAATATGGGATTCAGATCCCAGTTCTTCCACTTCCTAGGACTTTTTAAAAGGAAGTTTACTTAACCAATTTTGAGCCTAAATTTTCCTATCTGTAAAATGGGGACAAAGATCCCTATCTTGTAAGGTCATGGGAAGACTATAACCTCAGACAGGGTATAAGACAGTTGCACATGCTCTCAACAAACGTTCTTTCTCTTCCACCTTGTGGACAAAGACATACTCTGCTGGACATGTCTGAATTTTACCTGATGTGTTGCTTTTTCACAGAACAAACTTCCAATAGCCCTGGTGTGAAGGGCTCACTCAAAAGGATGCTTGTTTTGGTCTCAGAGGGGAAAAGCATCCATTTTCCCCTTCTGATCAATGGAAATGTTTTCATAAAAGTATTACTTTTGATTTTCTGTCTTTACAAGTAGGTACATCTTTTAACCCCCAGGTACCCTTCGAATAAAAAGAAAGAAACAAATGAGAGAGAGAAGAACCACAACTTAGTGAAGGTGATAGGTTCAGATAATATGTAAAACAAAAGACTTAGAGAAAATGCCATTGTAATCAGAAAACATTCGTGCATTTTGATGAACCCATTTTTCACAGTCAACCAGAAGAAAAATTCTTATCCTTAT
Source organism: Monodon monoceros (assembly GCF_005190385.1). Classification (NCBI taxonomy): domain Eukaryota; kingdom Metazoa; phylum Chordata; class Mammalia; order Artiodactyla; family Monodontidae; genus Monodon; species Monodon monoceros. The sequence goes on along the minus strand of NW_021703782.1, from coordinate 12,286,364 downwards.
TCATTTTTTCAAGGATTTGGAAAATGCTAAATAAAAGGGAACCAATAAATTGGGGAAAATATTACTCTCATTAGAGTACACACAGAGATTCTTTGCTTCTCACAGGATTCTGAAAAAGAAATGCTCTTAAAATGCAGGTTGCTTCCCATCCTTTATAATCCCTAAGGAATACCTCCATCTCTGATGAACTGAAGGATGTGGGCTTTGAAATCTGACATGCCCTGATTTTAATCCACGCTCTGCTACTTACCGTTGGCAATGCATTTAACTTCTGCAAGCCTCAGTTTCCTTAGGTGTTAATAAAATGGGCAGCCTAGTTCTTCCTTCATACAGATTTTAGTAGGAACAAATAACATAATTGATGTGTGCTAAAGCATGTAGCCCAATGCCTTGTATAGAGTAGAAAATAAATGTTAGGGCCCCTTCTCTTTTTCCCTTACATCTGTCCAATAGTGTGAACTTGATAATCATAGATGATCAATATAAGTAAATAATGGAACCTGTTGGAAGAATGTATCAGTGGAATTAATCTCATTTTCAGTAGTATAAATCAATTTGAAGAAGCTATCATTTGTTGACTTAGTATGAACCAGGTGCATGTCCCTTAAGGAAGACAATATACATCTTACATATGAGGAAACTCTGGCTCAGAATTGAGAGGATATTTCCTTAAGGTTACACAACTAATGAGTAGAAGAGCCAGCATCTGAACCCAGTTCCTCCCTTGCCACAAATATTTGTCGTTTTCGTATCTTATGGTGACAGAAATAGACTATTGCTGCAAATAGGCATATTATTTGGTTCACAATAGAACTGAATCCATGATCAAATTTTTAAAATTCTTATTTTCATATATTCTCTGGAAAAACTTCAACATCCTAGGGGTACAATTTCATTTTTGTCCATTTTTGGCATCTAACTCTATTTTATTGAGTTTATGTATGTAAATGATTGGAATGTTCTACCATTAGATACAAGATATCGTCTTATTAGCAAATGAGGCCAGCCCATGGCTGAGGCATCAATACAGCATATTTACCAACGAGTCAGGGAAGTAAGAGATATATATTTTTTCCTTTGGAGTTTTGACACTTTCAGAGTTTAGGGAAGTGAACTAACATTCAAAATGTATTTACAATGTGGCAGGAACTATAGGTAGTGGCGTTGCATGTATTCTTTCATTTAATACTCAAAACAATGGGTGAGACAAACGTTATTATCTCCGTCTTAGCTGAGGAATGGAGGTTTTGTGAGCTTAAGTAACTTATGTAAAGTAGGAAATATAGCTAGGTTTTGAGCCCTGGAAAATGCACTTGTATTGAGGATCTCATTCCATGATGATGCTAGTAAATGAAGTGTTAAGAGTTCTTTGCCGTAATTCTCTGTTTACCTTGACAAGAAAAGCATCCATTACTTTCCCTGTGGTGCCCTGGCTCATGCCAGGGTCAGGCTGTCTTTCAACTAAATGATGTACAATTTGAGAAGCACACATGACTGGAACACCTTCCGCAGAACCCTCAGTCTGCAAGCTCAGAGGGGTGGGGGCGGGGAGGAGAGAAGATGGATGGAAATAATGGAAAATGATGTGATGTTGTGGAAATTTAGATTTGGAAATGATTTTTAATCAAGTTCAGTCAGGAGAGCCTCTCTCCAGGTGTAACCTAGAGGTAATCAATAACTGACATTCCCAGCCCTCTTGCCTCCCATGCGATTTTACTGAACACAGGTTTAATTGACCTGAGGAAGAACTTACTTGTTCGAAAAGCTGTGTGCACTGCCAGCAAAATAAACTTTCCTCAGTTCTTGCCTTGTGGGGAACTTTGCTGGACTGTTTTACATGGTCATTTCTCAGTAGAAAACTGTCAGGTCGCCAGGCTTTAAATGCTTGGGAAACAAGTCTATAAGGTCACTTTGATAATGAGAGACACTATAAAATGTGGTAAGGATTTACTTTCGCTGGGCTTGCTTATTCCAGAAATTGAATTGAATCAGTTACCGTGGAAGGATTCCATTGCGACCGTGCTCAAGAGGGGCAAAGTGGCACAGGACCAGATTCATACAGAAAAAAACTTACCTCCCTTATATTGTATAATCCATGAGGACCCTACCTTGAAGGAGTAGACTAGGAGTGATTGCTCAAAGAAAAATTCCATTTCTTTGTAGAATCAGACTATGCACTTTGTCTCGATGAGCCCCAGTTTCCTCATCTGTAAGATAAAAATAAGTCCTACCTTGTCAGAATGATAAAAAGACTTCTGGACTTTAGCAACTGAAGAAGGTTTAAGCTATGCTTTCTACTGATCAAATTCTTCTCCTGTACACTTAATATTTTGGTGGCCTGAAAAATCTTTTGTGAGCCTCACATTTCTTATATGTACAATGAGAGGGTTGAGCTACATTATCTCCAAAGTCCTTCCCATCTGTAACGCCAAATTACTGCACTTCCAGAAATATCCTACGAATAAGGCAGCCTTGCATTTACAAAATATCCCAGGCTCAGAGAGCTGCTTTAGAAAGCAGCCATGGCACAGAGGAAGGACCTAGAGTCAGAAGACCTGCAGTCCAGTCTCACTTCGGCCACATCCTTGCTGTGTGGACTTTGGCAAGGCATTTAACATCCCTAAACTTGAAGTTCTTCATCTATAAAAGGATGATAATAATAACCTACCACAGAGAAAGTTCGCTATAATTTTGTTAGATTGTGGAAGTAAAACTTTTTACACTGTGAAACCCTGTATACATTTAAATATTTTGACTATCATCTAGTAAAGCCCATGCACTTATTTCTTCCCCCAAATAAGAGCTTTTTAAAAAATCCAGATTTTTAAAAAAATGTCATTTTAATCAAAGTTATGTACGTTCATAGTTTAAAGCATCAACTACCTATACAGAACTTATGTAACACATGGTTCTATGCCCCTTCTCCCTACTGTCACTGATGTCCTGTCCCCAGAGGCAACCACTTTCAACTCTAAGTTTTTGTTTTTTAAATATTTACCTCCATGTATCTAAATATTCTGTGCATAGTGTCATTTTTTGATTTTTCAGTTTTAGGCATTTATAATGACCTACCAATCATGGGAGATGAGGATTTTCATCCCTATCACTCTACCAGAAAATACATGCACAGTATTAATATTTCCATTCTCTCAATACAAACATATTGTAATATAATTTTGGTTAGCTCTATCATCAGTCCTTAAGTTAAAGTGAGTACATAAACCCTATTCATAGCTGAGCCACATAGAGTACTATAATTTTTTTCTTTCCTCTCACAAGTATTTTTTCCCCCGAGATTTAACAGTTGTTTTGTTTTGTTTATCTGCTGCATTTTTTGTGGTCTTATTACTAACTCAGCCCCAAATTCTCTCTCACTATGTCTCAATGTATTAAATATTTTTTACCAATTTTATCTTTTTGGAGACATCACCGAGAGAACCTTCTCATCAAAAGATCTGGTTTTGTGGGTCGATAAGTCCTACTGCCTGATACCATCCTGGGATTACTCTTTGTCATCATTCTGGGGGTTTTCTTTGACCTCTCTCTTATTGAATTCCCTATTACTTGGGCCCTGTGTCTACATCCATATAGGCTTATTCGCTTGTTTTTAAAATGGAGCACCTTCTCCAGTAACTTTCTCTGAAATACGTATATCTTAAGAATGAAAAAAAAAAAAAAAAAATAACGTACCTGTCTGGAAATATATTTAGTCTCTCCTTATACTATGATAATAGTTTGACCAGGTTTAGAATTTAAGTTGATAATAATTTTTCATAACTTTATAATTTTGATGACATTGCTCTAGTATTACATTAAAATGATTGGGGCTATTCTGATCCTTTGTATCTTCCTGATTTTTCTTTTGAGATACTTTTATAATCCTCTCTTTCCCTTTGTGTTCCAGAATTTCATGGTGATGTGTCTGGGTCTATTTTCATTTATTGTGCTAGTGCTGGGCAGTGGACTAGATGGTCCTTATGTTCTCCAGTCCTGAGGTTTAGTGAGCCTCTTCTTCTTGGCTGTTTTTAACTGACTACTTTAATATTCCTCTTTTACAGCCCTACAGGCATATTTCTGTGACAGCTCTTACTATATTGTTTTATAGTTAGTTGTGTATATCCCTAGTATAAGCATAATATGTCCCATTATGGAAGCTCAACTGATTTTTGTTGTATGAATGAAAACAAAATTTACTTGTGATCTTCTGACAGCGTGGACATAGAAACATAGTATGTAATATCTGAAAAATTAATGGCGGCTAGAATTGTACTAGATTTCTGAAAATATACCTCGACTTTAGAGATTTTACAATTTTCCACACATTTTTTAACTCTTTGTAGTGAATGATTTTGCTATCAACCCGAACAAATTCTAGGCTGCTCTCCACAACCACTTGAAACTTAAAAGGAGAGAAACAAAAATAGTTTGAGGTTCTTGAGGTTTCTAAATACCTTTAAACATCCATTGTTATTTATAGCCAGCATGTTTATAATCAAGGAAAAGGAAATGTTGTGGAGACAGGCCCTCCTTTAACATTTGTGGGGCCCAAAACAAGCATTTAATGGTGACCCACATACATATGTCTAAATATTTAAAATTTATAACTCAGCCTTTAAAAATATTGAATAAAATATGCTCTAGCCACATACCTTAACAAGTGTACTTTCATTGGGACCTGGAAAGCTAGACTACATTTAAATTCTGGGATTCCTTAGCAGCTCAGATCTGTCTCGTCTTTGAGACGTTCAGCTGGCACACATGTAGGTACATAGACACCACAGCCCCATGACCAAGCTCTGCTCATGTGCTCTGAATGCAGGTGCCCTTTGGCCAGTGGTTGGGAAAATGGTAAGCATATTTGTGGCCCAGTCAAAATTTGGGAGGACAGTCTTGGAACAGAACTCTGTGCAAGACCTGAAAGTGGTCTAGGGGGCATTTGTGCAAGGAATTCCAGGGTTCCATGGAGAAGTGTCTAGAAGGCAGGCATGGATTCCAGGTGGGCATATCCCCTTGACCCTGTGTCCTCCTCCACAGGAGGAAAGCAAGAACATGTCCCTCTAAGTGCAGAGTCCAGGGCAGAGTCTCCTCCTGACTGGGGCTGAAGGTTGGACTCCCAGAGAGTAAGAGGAATCTGACTGTGATCATTTGATCAATTGATGGCAAATCTGAGAAGGAACACAAGTTGGTCCGTTCTATTCCTTTGACCTGTAACTATCTCTGCCAACTCCACAATCAATTCCATTAACCAAGCAGGAAGGAACTGAGCAAGTTCAGTCCTTTTACTTCTACTTTACATTAAAAAAAAATAACGGTGGAACATGAGATTTCTTGATAGCTTGTGCTGGTCCAGCCTAAATCATAAATCAGAATTTAAATGTCTCGTGGTTTGTGGTAAGTCCTAAGCTGACGTTACCCTCCAATTTTATGAAGCCTTGGAGGCTTACAAACCCAGATTCAGACTTGGTGGTTTGGGTATTAAAAACTGGTTCCTTTCCCTGGGTTTTATGTTACTACTTCAAATTCCACTAGACAAGGAATAAGGGATACAGTAGGAAAGCTCAGAGGACAAAGAATGCCCACCAGGGCTTCGGGAAGGACCCTCAGTGAGAATTTGGAAACTCAAAATATCTTTGTTCCTAATTAGACTGACTAAGGAACCTGGAAGAAGCTACATCTTGAATTTGAAAAACTTTATAAATAACTGATGTCTTCAAAACAAGTCTTTTCCACCTCAACCCATCCCCACCTCCCACCAGCTGCCTTTGTTATGCTCCAGTATTTATAAAGCACCTGTAATCGCTTTCATTTCTTCTACTCTTTTTGACAGGCTACAGGAATGCAAAGGAAAGATAAATCAAAATAGCTAAGCCATGGGGTAATTTTCAAACAGGAATTAAAATTTTAAATTCTTTAAAATTTAGGAAGGAAATATATATTTTTAAAGGAAATAAAATAACAACATTATGGATTTATAAAGTATCAAAAGAGAAAAATATATTACAACACTATTAAAAAGGAGGAGGATATACATTTAAAATAATATTGTAAAGGTCGTGAGGAAAGGAGTGCTGGGTGTGCTGCCGCCATTTCTTCCGCCTTCAGTTTCTGCGCCTTTCGCAGGGCTTCCAACAGCGTTATGTTGGGACAAAGCATCCGGAGGTTCACAACCTCTGTGGTCCGTAGGAGCCGCTATGAGGAGGGTCCGGGGAAGAATTTACCATTTTCATTGGTAAACAAGTGGCGGTTACTAGCTATGATGACTTTGTACTTTGAGTCAGGATTTGCTGCATCTTTCTATGTAGTAAGACACCAACTGCTTAAAAAATAATCCATGAGACAGATACGAAGAGGAGCATTTTAAGATGTGCAGTCTCTTTGAAAAAAGGATCAAACTCTTGAACTCCGCATCCTAGATATGTTTGTAAATAAACTTATAGCATAAAAAAATTATATTATAAAATTCTTGTATTACAAGGGAAGTAGAATGTCATTAATTCAAAATAGATTGTGACAAGTTAAGGATGCATAGTATAATCTTTAAAACAACAACTCTAAAAAAAATACAAAGGAGTATAGCTGAAAAGCCAGGAGAAGTGATAGAATGAAATACTAACTGATTGGGCTAACACTCGTTAGCCCAAAAGAAGACATGAAAGGAGGAGAAAAGAAACAAAGAACAGAAGGGACAAATAAAACAAATTAGAATAATTGTAGAATTAAACCTGGCCATATTCATAAATACATTAAATGAAACACTCCAATTAAAAGGAAAATATTTTCAGACTGCTTGAAGAAGAAGGCCCAACTATATTGTTTACATAAGAGGCACTTTAAATGTAAAGACACAGGGAGGCTGAAAGGAAAGGTTGAGAAAAGATACACCATGCAAATACTAAGAAAGTTGGTTTGGCTATATGAATATCAGATAAATAGACTTAAACACAAGGAGTATTACCAGAGATAGAGAGGGCAATTTTATAAAGAGAAAAAACCCACAATCCTGGCACAACTATTTGAATATACTAAAACCCATTAAATTGTATACTTTAAATGTGAGAGTTATATGGTAGATAAATTATATCTCAATGAAGCTATTAAAAAGAAGTTTATTGAAATGATTTTCATTGATTAATACACTATATCACAGTCCCATTGGTTCAGCCATTTTTTTCTGTTAGTCATGGAATGTGTTGAATTAAATTAGTCAACAGCTCATATATAGGGCTTCCCTGGTGGCGCAGTGGTTGAGAGTCCGCCTGCTGATGCAGGGGACACGGGTTTGTGCCCTGGTCCGGGAAGATCCCACATGCCGCGGAGCGGCTGGGCCCGTGAGCCATGGCCGCTGAGCCTGCGCGTCCGGAGCCTGTGCTCCACAACGGGAGAGGCTGTGACAGTGAGAGGCCCGCGTACAGCAAAAAAAAAAAAAAAAAAAAAGCTCATATATATATAGTCAAATGTTTATTTCTAGAGGCATCAGTCTTTAAGAGATGACCATGCTGATGTTATGTGTCTATGCATCTTTTCATTTTTTTATTCATCTCTTTATCTGAGTTATACTATGTATGGTATTTTAAATAGTTTTGGTCATATAATATCATTTTCATCTTTATAATATGTTTGAAAAGTAACAAAATATGCTCACCTTTATATTTTGTCATATTATTATCTTGATTAAATGAAAAGTTCTTACCATAGGAGAAAAAAATGACATAACAATCCTAGCATGTACACATTTAACAACAAAATTTCAAAATATAAGAAACAAAAATTGACAGAACTAAAAGAAAAAATACAAAATGTTACAATTACAGTTAAATATCCCTTTATCTAGTAATTGCTAGAACAAGTAGAAAAAAATCAGTGAGGGTATGGGAAATTTGAACAACATCATCAACCATGTTGACCTAATTGAAATTTATAGATCATTATATCCAATAACCACATAATACACATTCTTTTCAAGTGCAGATGGAATTTTCAATAGTAGAATGTATACAGGGCCATAAAGTGTCCAATACATTTTAAAGGATTAAAATCATGCAGAGTATGTTTCTAGAACATGGCATAATTAAACTAGAAATCCATAACAATAAACTACCTAGAAAATTCATCAAAATTTTGAAATGAAACATTTCATTTCATAAATTCTTTTTTTTTAAAAAACATTTATTTATTTGTTTATTTACTTCTGGCTGCGTTGGGTCTTTGTCGCTGCACGCGGGCTTTCTCTAGTTGTGGCGAGCGGGGGCTACTCTTCAGTGTGGTGCGGGAGCTTCTCTTGTTGCGGAGCATGGGCTCTAGGCACACGGGCTTCAGTAGTTGTGGCTTGCAGGCTCAGCCGTTGTGGCTCACAGGCTGTAGAGTGCAGGCTCAGTAGTTGTGGCGCACAGGCTTAGTTGCTCCGTGGCATGTGGGATCTTCCTGGACCAGGGCTTGAACCCGTGTGCCCTGCAGTGGCAGGCAGATTCATAACCACTGTGCCACCAGGGAAGTCCCTTCATAAATTCTTAAAACCCATTTTTAAAAGAAAAAATTAAAAGAGAATTTGGAAAATATTTTGAACTGAATAATAATGAAAACATATCAAAATGTGTGACTGCAACTAAAATAATTCTTAAGGGAAATAAATAGCTTGAATACATACTCATATTAGAAATGAATGAGATAAAATCAATTACCTAAGCCTCTGCCATGAGTAATTGGATAAAAAAGAGCAAATTAAATTCAAAATGAGTAGAAAAAAGTAATTAAGATGAAAACAGATATAAATATAATGGGAAAAAATAATAGAGTAAATAAACAAAACCAAAGTTGCAGTTTTGAAAAAACTGATAAACTTTTAGCTACACTGATGAAGAAAAAAAGAGAAAAATACCAGGAATTTTTTAAATGGGATAGCTTTACAGACCCTCAGATTTCAAAATAAAGGGATACTATATACAACTGTGTGTCAAAAATTGTGATGACTTAGATGAAATTTATAAATTCCTTAGAACCAGAATTTTACACAAAGACGCTTCAGGGACAGATGGTTTCATTGGTAAATTCTATAAACATTTGAGAAAACTAATATCAATCCTATTCAAACTCTTTCCAAAAATAGAGATGGAGAGAATAATTTTCACCTTATTTATTGAGTCCAGGATTATCTTAATATCAAATCCAAACAAGATGCAAGAAAGAAAATTGCAGGCCAGTGTGCTCCATGACCATTGATGGACAAGTCCTAAAAAAAATGTTAGCAAATCTAATCCATCAATATATAAAAATGATAAGGCAATATGAAACAGTGGGAATTACCTCACAAATGTTACTTTGGTTCAGCTTTTAAAAAATCTATTGATGTACAATTTACCACATTAGCAGAATATAGGACAAAAATATGTAATAATTTAAGTTGATACAGAAGAGCACCCATTCATGATAAATACTCTCAGAAAACTGGAGAAGGAAAGAAATTTTCTCAACCTGATCAAGGGCACCTATGAAATCTATGAAAAGCCTATAGCTATCACATACTTGATGCTGTATTGAAGGTTTTTTTCCCCTCAGATTGTAAACATAGGCAGGATGTATGATCTCACTACTTCTGTTCAAAATTGTTCTGGAGGTCATAGCCAATGTGCTAAGACACGAAATTGAAATAAACAGCATGCACTTTAGAACAGAAGAGATAAAACTGTATTTATTTGTCTATGAAGAAAATAAACTGTATTTGCATAGAAAATTCTTAAAAAGCTACATAAATTGAATATAATTAATAAGTGAGTTTAGTGCATTCTCAGGATACAAATGAATATGCAAAAATTAATTGTCTTTTTCATATATGAGTAACAAACAAGTGGAAGATGAAATATTTTAAAAACCACTTTCAATAGCATGGAAGAAAACATAAAATACTTAGGAATAAATTTAATGCAGAGGGTGCAAGACCTCCCTCCTGAAAACAAAACGAAACAAAAAATTTGCAGAGAGAAAGAAAAAGAAACCTAAATTAATGGGGAGATATACTACATTTGTAAACTGGGAGATTCAGTTTTGTTACAATTTCAGTTCTTTCAAAATTGATCATACAGATTTAGCACACTTCCAATGAAGTCTTAACAGTATTTTTATGTAGAAGTAGGCAATATAAATCTAAATTTTATATGGACATGTAAAGGATCTAAATATGCCAAAAAAAAAAAACCTGAAAAAAAAAAGTTGGAAGATTTACTCTACCTGGTTTTAAGACCTACTATAAAGCTACGCTAATCAAGACAGTGTGGTATTGGCAGGAGGACAGATAAATCGATCAATGGAAATGAGTAGAGAGTCCAGAAATAGGTCCATACATGTACAGGCAATTGATTTCTGACAAAGTTGCCAGGTTAATTGAATGAGGAAAGGGTAGTCTTTTCAACAAATTGTGTTGGATCAATTGGATACCCACATGAAAAAATTGAACTCTGATCTCTTCTTCACACAGTACACAAAAATTAATTCAAGATAGTTCATAGACCTGAACATAAAACTGAAACCTACAAAACTTTTATTAAAAAAAATCTTTTGGCCTGGGGACAGGAAAAGTATTTTTGACATAACACAAAAAGCATTCACCAGGGATAAAAATAAATAAATAGGACTTTATCAGAATTCAAAATTGTTTTTCAAAAATGTGGTTGACTGTTTTCCTCTCATCCTAATACGCCTACCCCTTTGCAGTGTGATTTTGCCATTCCTCACATCCAGAGACAGAGCCTTTTTCTCAGTCCCTTGAATAAAGCCTGGTCTTGTGACTTGCTCAGACCAAGAGAATGTGGCAGAAGTGATGTTTGCAAGTACCAGAGCCAACTTCCACACATGTGAGTGAGGACATTTTGAACCTCCCAGTCCAGTCAACCCTCCAGCTGAATCAAGCCTTATGAATAATCCCAGACTAAACCGAAGAGGAGATGCTCAGACAAACCATGCAATTGTGAGAAGGAATAAATCATCATTGTTTTACGCCATGAACTTTTGGGGGTGCTTTGTAATACAGCAAAGGCTAAATGAAAGAGAAATTGCTACCTGGAGGTGGGTGCTGTATAAAAAAAACCTTAAACATGTGCCAATAGCTTGGGGACCAGATGGCAGATGGAGGCAGGAAGGATGTAGAAAGGAACAGATAATGGAGACTGAACGGTCATAGGAAAGTTCTTTCGGAGGCTGGAGAAAGACTCACGTTAGGTAATGGTGGAAAGACTGGCAAATTTCATACCTGTAGCAATTTAGAAGCTAGGAATGTAGTTAATTAACTTGTAGGTGTGAACAAGGAGATTTCCAGACAGAATGTTGAAAGTATCAATGCCAATGTTTAGCTATACATAAGATACATGGAGTGATAAATGAACTGAGGAAGGAACTGCTTGGCTTTCAAGGAGAAATTAGGACGTGTAATGGAAAATTAGGCTCAGTAATGGAAAAGAAAACTAACTTGGAAATAAAACTAACTTAGAAAATAAAACTATTTCTTATTCTCAGTCTTTCCCAGCAAGGAGTCTTGAAGTAGGAAATTGGGTAAAGATCAAACTATTGGTGTGGCTATAAGACAGTTTTGTAAGAGCTCAGGACAATTTAAAGTGGTGCCTAGAAGACCCTCTCACCTTGACAAAGGACGTTTAAGAGCCGCGAGAGCCTTGTCCCCAAAGCAACCCAACAATGGCCCAAAATACAGAGAGGACTCTCAAAATTTACAGATGTAAGCTTTGGGAGCATTGAATGAATTCCAGTCAAATTCATAGGAAAGCCATAATTTTTTAAAGAGTTGTATTAGAAAGAACACCACCAGCTTCACAGACATGTGGCTCTTCTGCTTCCTCATATTCATCATTTTGTCCCCTCCAGCATGACTTCTGCAGCTGTTGCTGTAGAGAAACTGCTGTCTTGGTGGGTGACAGTCAATGCCCTCCTAATCGCACATTGAATGAACTTTTTTTTTTATTATTTCCTTGTTCTCCTTGAACTTTTGGGGAGTATTTCACACTGTTGCTTGTTTCCCTTTTCTTGATGCTTTTCTCTCAGTCCAGCACTACACAACCTAGTTCTTTTGTTTCTCCAGTTAGTTCTTCTCTGACCCCTTTATGATTTTGCTTCCGCTTGCTAAGTAAATCTAGTTCTTGGCCATCTTCTCTTCTTTCCGTATATTCATTTCCAGGCTAATATCATATATAATCCCCTAACCTAAACTATCATTTCTATATGGAAATTTAAATCTACATCTTCACACCTTACCCTCATTCTAGAACTCTAGTCCTGTCAGCTTTTAGATCAGTAAGTCTGCCCTTGAAGCCCAACTCATTTAAAGGCAACAAACTTTACTATTGTATCTCCAAGAGCCTAGCACAGTGCCAAGCATAGTGTCTGATATATGGTGGGTGTGAAATTTGGTGATTTATTGGATGTTACTGGTGGGTAGGTGGTAAGTACAAGGATGACCCGTAACATTATTTTGGCTACTGCAGAGATGATGGTTGTTAACTGAGACAGAGAATGGAGAAAGAAGAGGATGTACAAGAGGAGGAAGAAGAAAAAGAATTCTGCATACAATTTTAAGCATGTTGAGTTTGAAATCCCAGCTGTGTACAGATACCGGAGTAAACTTCCTAAAACACAGTTTAATCATGACATGACTTCCTTGTTCAAAAACCTTCAGGAGTTCGTCACTGTTGACCAAATCTGTATCAGTCTATCCTGGAATTTAAGATCCTCCACAATCTGGCCACTACTAGCTTTCCAAAATGATCTCACATCCTTCCCTTTTACCAAACATCTGCTATTCATCTCCTGGGCATGCGTCAGACAGTCCCACCTACTGAGCCATTCCTTCCATCTGGAGTGTACTCCTTCTCCAGCCTACCGGTGAAAATCCCACCCGTGCTTTAAGACTCAACTCAAATAGCATTTTATACAATTAGAAGTGTTTTTCCGATTACCCAGACAGAAAGACCTATACCTCTGAGGACAGATCAATCTCATTATATGTACTGATCATATAACATTCCTTCTTAACTCGTGTTGTAGCTATTCACATATATGTTTTATTACACCTACGAGAGTTAAAGTGTTAAGAGGGTAGAGATTGTGTTTCACTTGTATTTTCAGTCTTTCCATGTTCCAAGCCCATCATATGACATATAATAATGCTTAATAAATTATTATAAAATGAAACAATAGAATAGAGATGCATGAATAACTGAAGGCAAGAATGAATGAATGGATGAAGTAGTTGAGAATAACTCTTCTCCAGTTGCTTTTACATAATACCCTTCAGGAAATCCTTAATAACTATACCGAATGTGCCAACACTGAATGAAGCATGTGTTGAAGGAAGAGGCCAAGAAATCAGCTTGTCCGAAGGACTTTCAAAGTTTGGGCTAATTAATCCATAGCTTGGGGTTTGTGGCTGTTGGTCCCACGTGGAACTTCTGTGCCAATTAGTAGAATAGACAATAAAAATAGCCAAGTGAAATGTTTATACTTCTCCAGGTTCACTACATAATAAATTATTAATGCTTCCTGATACTACATTTTCCCTGAATCTATTTAAATGTGAATACATTGATGGAAGCAGAAAATACACTTATATTTCCATTGCTCCAATGTAATTTATAAAACTAACATTTATTACATATTCCTGATTGCAAAACAAATATGTGTTCATTCTAGAAAATTTGCACAAGAGAAGCACAGAGGTGAAGCACAAAGAGAAGCCCAAAGGTGAAATTAAAAGCACCTATAAGCTTCCTTCCGTAGTATAAATCTGTTAACATATTGGTATATATTCTTACGGGTCCTTTTTCCTAACTATGGGGTAATAGGTTTCTTTCGCTTAATATGCTTACAGTATTTTCTATGTAATTAAGCATTCTTAACAGAACATAACTTTTGATGGTTGTACATCTTCTATCATATCCTCATATCATGAGTCAGTTTGTTATTGTTGGACATTTAGCTTGTTTTGAACATTTCATAATTACACATGACTCTCTGATAAACAGCCCTGTAGCCAAAGCTTTAGCATCTCTCTCATTATATCAATAGTTTGGTAAATTCTAGCCATGGAATTACTGGGTCAAAGAGTGTGTACAGTCTTACGATTTTTAAACACATATTACCAGAAGGTTTTTTGTTTTGTTTTTTAAGAAATTTATACCCTCATCAACACTGTGAAAATTTCTATTTACCCCTACTCTTTTCACCAGTTCTATAGGTAAAAAGTTATACTTCATTGTTTAATTTACATTTATCTGAGAATGTTTGTTCAGTTTTCTCCTACCTTATATAAGCCCCCCCCCCCTTTTTTTTTTGGCTCTGCCACGTGGCTTGCAGAATCTCAGTTCCCCGACCAGGGATTGAACCTGGGCAACAGCAGTGAAAGTGCTGAGTCCTAACCACTGGACCGCCAGGGAATTCCCTTTTGTAAGCCCTTTTAATTTCTTCTTTTTTCACTTGACAGTCTATATCCCTTGTATTTTTATTGTACCGATGTTTGTAAGAGCTATTTATTTATTAAAAATGTGAATCTTTTGTCATATATTACAATAACAATTTACCAGTTTTTGTATGCCTGTGAACTTTATTTATGTTGATTTTTTACATATAGACTGCTTCCATTCATGTTGTCAGAATGTCATTATTTTCCTTTATGAATACTGCCTTTACATATATACAGGTTAATGTGCTTTTGCTTATTCTTTTATTTCATTTTTAATATTTTAATCTTTCAGTCAATTCATAGTTTACACTGAAGACGTTGAGAGATAGGATTATGACTTTATTTTCCCTCCAATAATTAGGTAACCCTCCTAGTACTATTATTGAATAATCACTTTCTTTGAACAATTTGAAACACTACGTTTATCACATGTTGAATTCTTACACCATTTTCGGCTCTCGACTTTCTATTTTATTTCATTTATCTGTATATTCTGAGAGGACACTTTTCATTATTGTAGAATTATAATGTGTATGAACATTTACTAATGTAATTTCACCCTTCTTCTTTTTAGAAGATTTATTGGCTCTTCTTATCTATTTACTTTTCCAGATAAACTTTTTAAAGGATTTACTCAAGTCCCAAAAAAGTCCTTTTAGGATTTGATTGGTGTCTCAATAAGATTCTTAAATTAAATAATGGTGAACTGACAACTTGCAAAATCCTATCTACCCAATGAGAAACATGATTTTATTCCAACTGTTCTTTCGTCAGTTAAGTTTTCTTTATGCATCAAGCAATTTTCTTATTACATTTATGTATAGGAATCTCGTTTTATTGTTGATATCATGGATGGAATTTTTTTTAACATCTTTATTGGAGTATAATTGCTTTACAATGGTGTGTTAGTTTCTGCTTTACAACAAAATGAATCAGTTATATATATACATATGTTCCCATATCTCTTCCCTCTTGCGTCTCCCTCCCTCCCACCCTCTCTATCCCACCCCTCTAGGTGGTCACAAACCACCAAGCTGATCTCCCTGTGCTATGCTTCCCACTAGCTATCTATTTTACGTTTGGTAGTGTATATATGTCCATGCCACTCTCTCACTTTGTCACACCTTACCCTTCCCCGCTCCCTATATCCTCAAGTCCATTCTCTAGTAGGTCTGTGTCTTTATTCCTGTCTTACCCCTAGGTTCTTCATTAAAAATTTTTTTCTTAAATTCCACATATATGTGTTAGCATACGGTATTTGTCTCTCTCTTTCTGACTTACTTCACTCTGTATGACAGACTCTAGGTCTATCCACCTCATTACTAATAGCTCAATTTCATTTCTTTTTATGGCTGAGTAATATTCCATTGTATATACGTGCCACATGTTCTTTATCCATTCATCCGATGATGGACACTTAGGTTGTTTCCATCTCCAGGCTATTGTAAATAGAGCTGCAATGAACATTTTGGTACATGACTCTTTTTGAATTATGGTTTTCTCAGGGTATATGCCCAGTAGTGGGATTGCTGGGTCATATGGTAGTTCTATTTGTAGTTTTTTAAGGAGCCTCCATACTGTTCTCCACACATGGATGGAATTTTAATTCATTATATTTTCTAACAGAATATTGCTGACATATTGTCTATTTATTTTGTAACTGGCCAATTTGGTGAACTCTCCTGTAAGACATAAGGTGCTTACTTCTTGGCATTCTTAAGTATTATATATCGTCTACACATATTTGTCTATTGGTTTTGCTATTCTTTTTTTCCTGATTTTTAGGAGTCCTTTTTTATTCTAGATATTGATCTTTTGGATTTTGAATGTATACATGTCTTCTCCCAATTGTCACCCAGCAATTAACTGAATGCATGGTGTACTTAACAGAATTCTTTAATTTTGATACAAAATCATCAAAATTTCACCTTAAAGTTTGTGGTTTGGGGGTCCCATTTAAGGTGCTTTCCCCCACCCTTAGGTAAAATTTACTCCAAGCTGTTCTTTATTAACTTTATAGTTTCGCATTTCACATTTTGATCTTTAATCCATTTGGAATATATTTTTGCAAACAGAATGAGGTAGGATTCCTCCATATTGTAAACCAGTTTTCTAACATCTTTCATTGATTAAATAATCCATCCTTTCAACATCAGTTTGTGGTATCACCTCTTTGTTAAATCAAAAACATGTATAAAAGAGTAAAATTTTGAGCTCTTTATTTTCTACTTATATTTGCCTTCCTATCTGATAAAGTAAATTCCCTCATGACCCTTTATATTTTTCAAAATTTAGCTATTCAAGAACTTTCATTGTTCCATATAAGTTTTTAAATGTTTGTTAAGCTTCTAAAAAAGAGTCCTGCTGGAATTTTAATGGCCTTGCATTGAGTATATAGACTGATTTGGTCAGATTAAAATCTTTATATCATGGAATGCTATCTCATCCATGAGTGTGTTGTCTTTCTATTTTATTGAAATCTTCCATTTTATCCTGTGAGTTGTAAATTTTTCTCTCTGAAACTTGTGTGCATTCTAGATACTTTATAAAATTTGTTGTTACTATGAATGATACCTTATTTTCTAATTTATTTTCAGTTTTATTATTGGTGTCATAGAGGAATATTGTAACTCTGGCTGAATTCTCTTGTTCTAACAGCTCCTATTAGGTTTTTGATATAGATGATCATATCAAAGGAAAAGAATAGAAGTTTAAATTTTTCCCTTTCTAATCTTCCACCTTTTACATTCAGTGCTATGTTAAAAGTAGTAGTAATGAAGAAAATGCTTGTTTTCTTCCTAGTCTTAAAGGGAATATGTTCCTACAAATCTCCATTGAGTTTGATGTTTGCTTAGGGTTTTGGCATAAAATCTTTATCAAGTTAAGGAAGTCCTTTTTATTCTCAATCCTCTAATAGGCTTTTTAAAAAATAAAAATTTTAATTTAACCTTATAAAGTACTTTCTCTGAATCTACTTTTAATGTGGTAAGTTACATTGATAGACTTTCTAATGTTAAATCACCCTTACGTCTTAGGATGAACTCTCTTGATTAGAGGCACACTTGTGGGTTTAGGTAGCTAATATTTTCTTTAGAATTTGTGCATCTATGCTTATATGTAAACTTGTTTATACTTTTTTTCTTTCTTTCCTTCAACCATCCCCCTCTTAACTTTGTTGGCATTATCTAGAATTTTAATTCTGGATCGTAACAGATATATGGTAAATCTATTTCAGTCAGTCCTTCATTTATATTACACTATCTTCTTGAACTTTTTTTTTTTGCTGGAATATTTTCTCTAAGAGAGTTTCCAAAAATACATTTGTAGCAAAACCCTTTATGCATAAAAATATCTTTATTACATGTTTATACTTTAATGAGGGTTTCTGTAGATATAAAATTCTAAGCTTCAAAATAATTTTAACATTTTGAAAATATTTCTCCTTTGCCATCTGCCTCTGGTGCTACAATTAAGAAATCTGATGTCAGACTGATTCTTGTTCCTCTGTAGGTGATCTACTTCTTTGTTCTGGAAGCTTTTGTAAATAACCCTTTGGTTTTGATGTTTTAAAATTTTATAATTTAAGATGTGGGTGCTTAGTGTGGGGTGTTTTTATATTTATTCTGCACTTCTTCTTAATCTGAAGTTATATTTTTTGAAATATGGAAAATTCACAGTCATTTAATTGCTTCCTCTCAACTTTTTTTTCTCTTCTTCCGGCGTTTCTAAGTATCTTTTATATATAATTTTTTGTTTTCTTAATACATTCTTGGTGTCTTCTAGGAGAGTTCTTTAATACAGTCTCCTTAAAATGATAAGCCTTTTGCTATTCACGATATCAATTGAACTCTTTCCATTTTGTTTTCATACCTAACATGTCTAGATAATTTTCCTTTATGACTTCTTCCTCCTCCGGCGTTGAATAGTCTCTCTTTCATGTTCCTCTTTTGTGTTGTGAACGGCCGCCCTTATCCCACTGATGATAATTAATGCCTTTAAGTTCTTGCTCTGTCCCACCACTTTCTCTTGTTTTAACTGGTTGGAGCTGCTGCGCTCCTTTTTATAAAGGTTGTGAAGATGGCATGTTATTGTCACCTAGCCACCTCCCAGCCTCCTGAAGGCTCTGATTCAACCACCTTGGTTTGTGATTAAAGCTCAGGTCCCAGCCTGTGCCCTTCCTGCTGAGAAAATGCTTCAGCTCTGTGTTGTCTCTATCTCTGCCCTGCTCAGCCTTTTCAGGAACTGTAATCACCTAGCTGCTGAGATGGGAATGAGTATGGGGCAAGAAAGCTCAGAGACAAACCGTAGTTGTTTCTGTTTTTCAGCTTTATTGAAGTGTAATTGACAAATACAGATTGTATATATTTAAAGTATACAACGTGATGTTTTGATATATATATATATATACAATGTGAGATGATTACCACAATCAAGTTAATTAACACATCCATCACCTCGCATAGTTTCGATTTTGGGGTCTGGGTGTGTGGGGAGAACACTTAGGATCAACCCTCTCAGCAGATTTCAGTGGAATATTTTTCAGCCTTAGAAAAGAAGGAAATCCTTCCATTTGCTACAACATGGATGAACCTGGAGGACATTATGTTAAACAAAGTAAGCCAGATGCAGAAGGACAAATACTGCATGATCGCACTTATATGTGGAATCTACAAAAGTCAAATTCAAAAGCAGAGAGTAGAATGGTGTTTGGCAGGGACTGAGAAGCAGGGAAACAGGGAAATGTTGGTTAAAGAGTACAAAAGTTCAGTCATGGGCTTCCCTGGTGGCGCAGTGGTTGAGAGTCCGCCTGCTGATGCAGGGGACGCGGGTTCGTGCCCTGGTCCGGGAAGATCCCACGTGCCGCGGAGCAGCTGGGCCCGTGAGCCATGGCCGCTGAGCCTGCGCGTCCAGAGCCTGTGCTCCGCAAAGGGAGAGGCCACAACAGTGAGAGGCCCGCATGCCGCAAAAAAAAAAAAAAAAAAAAAGTTCAGTCATTCAGGATGAATCAGTTTTGGAGATCTAATTCGAATGTACAACAAGCCCTAGTTGTTAGCTGCACTCCACTCCTGACAGGTAGATGCACTACCTTGATTTTAATCTCTCCCCTCATTGCTGGAGCTGGTGCTTGACTGATGCTGCTATATTTGTTGTTATATATGACATCATATATGACATTCTGCCTTGCAGAAGTGAAGAGACTAATGCTGGAGAGAAAAAAAAAAAAAAGAGAGAGAAGCTGAAAAAACCCTTTCCCTAATCCTACCTGTGGTACCCAGCTCTTTTTTTGTGTTAATTGCTTATTCTCATACTACCAGGACCCAATTACATACTGTTGCCCAGAAGGGTTTTTTGGTTTGCTTTGTTTTTGTCCTTGTTTGTTTGTTTTTAATGTTAACTACCTTGATTCATGAATCTCCTCCTAGCTTCTATGGCATATGCATTCACAAGGGGAGGCCAGAAACACTTCCTAGTGCTGTTATCCTGTCTGCTGTGATTTTTATATGTTCGTCTTTTACCTAGTGTTCATGGCGAATCTTGATTATTTGTAGATTAGATGTTCTATGTGGAGAATTATGTCTTTGTAGAAATAACGTCAGTGATGTATCTCCCTTTGCGATTATTAAACTCTTTTTTCCTTGTCCTATTGTATTTGTTAGATTCTCTAATAGAATATTAAGAGTAAGACTGATATTGAGAATTATTGTCTTGCTCTTGACATTAATATAAATACTATTTGCTTTAGGTTTGGGATAGATGTCCTTTATCAGCTTAAGAAAGTTTCCTTCTATCCTTAGTTTTAAAACTCGGAGAGTTTTTAGTTTTTGTTTAAATCATGAATGTTGTTGAGTGCTTTTTCTGCATTTATTGCTAAGATCATATGGTTTGCCTTCTTTTTTCTCCTTTCCTTTTCTTTTTTTCATTCTTTCCTTGTTTTTGGTTTTCTTTCTTTAATCTGTTAATTTATGTGGCAGGAATACATAAGTGGATTTTCTAATATTGAATCATCCTTATGTTCTTGGAATAATATGTACTTGGATTTGACTTGCTAATAGTTCAAAATTTTTGTATCAGTGCTCGTAAATGAGATTGTGTTATATGTTCTTTTATTTTTGCCCAGTTTGGGTCAATTTTATATTAATCTTAAAAAATGAGTTGGATTACCTTCCCCGATGAAACTATTTATTGGGTTTTTGGCCAACCCAATATGTAAGATAGGGAATACCTATTCCTTCAAACTAGAAAAACTAGGCAGTAAAACTATTAAGACTGGTAATATTTTGTGAGGTGGAAGAAACAGTTTACTGGTTAAATTACTTTAAAAGATATTAACAGGGTTTTTTTTAATTTCTTCTTGAGATAATTTTGAGAATTTAGATTTTTCTAGAAAATTTTCATTTCATCTGTTTCACAATTTATTGGTTAAAGTCGTTCATAATGTTCTCATGATTTTTAAAATCTCTGTTATATATGTAGTTATGCCCTGTTTATACATTACTAACCTTTCTTTATAACCTTTTTTTTTGGCCATTATATATTCTCTTCCTCTTGCCCCAACTCCTTTCTGACTTGGAGTTATAATTTTTGTATATAACCTTTTAGTACTTATTCTTTTAAATATGTATACCTATTCATCTTCTAATGAAAACTCTTCAGGAATCCTTAGCCAAAAGTTTTTGGATTGCTGGAGTTATCCACTCTGCACACCTTCCCCACCGTCTCCTTTGTTATTAACTGTCTGCAGTTTTAGGTTCACCTTTAAAAAATATTAAAAATTAAGTCAACTGTTTTATTAAATTTATAAACATACTTCATCAATTTCTCAGCTCACCACTGTTCCTTATAACTCACTTCATTTCTCTAGGGTCACTTGTCGCTCTTTGGTGGTTCCTTCAACATGGGTTGAGAGATGAGAACAGTTTGAGTCTCTGTATGACTGGAAATGTCTTATTTCCTCCTCACTTTTCTCTGGAAGCTTTCTACTCTTTTTTTTTTTTTTTTTTTTTCTCCTTTTGGATCTCTGGGATAGAGATTTGGAGTGATCGTCATTCATGGTTCATGACCACTAAATACTATATATTTTTGTCTAGCTATCTGCCTATCTATCTATCTTTCTGTCTTTTCCATCTCTATAAAGGTAAATATCAGTATATATCAATATCAGTTCAGAAACAGATATATAGATATAGTTGATATAGATATATTGTATTTAATATCTAACATTTGAGGAATCTTTAAGAATGAAAAACTAAATTATTACAAAAAACATACATCTTTTAATGGGCTCTTTCCCTAACCCATCCCTCCGTCTCCCTCCCTCCCAGAAATAATCCCTAATATGAATTTTGTGTTTACTTTTCCCTTGCTTTAATACATGTTTTGTCATCTATTTATCTAGGCCTTTACAACATATTATTTGATGTAGCTTGGTTTTAAATTTTATAAAAAGGGTATCTTACTAGATATAGTTCTCTGGAACTTGTTTTTTTCATGTAATATTTTAAGATTCATCCAGGCCATTGTATGTGGTTGTAGTTTTTTCATTTTCTTTGCTATGAAATATTCCATGGTATAAATTTATACAATTTAACTTTCCCCTGTCAATGGACATTTAGGATGCTTTAATTTTTTGATATTATGAATCGTGCTGCTATGACATTTTTGTACAAATTCTTGAGACGCATATACTAAAGTTTTTTCTTGGATATATATCTGGGGGTAGAATTGCTGAGTTGCAGAGTATAAGGATGTTCAATTTTACACGATAATGTCAAATTGATTTTCAAAATAACTATCAATTTACACTCCCCAAAATTACACATGGGGATGCCATTGATACGCTTGCCAAAACTCAATATAATCAGATTTCTTTAATTTTTAAAGATCAAATTAGTAAAAAATGGCATCTCAGTTTGTCTTAATTTGCATTTCCCTGATTACTAGTGGGGTCGGATATCTCTTTACTTTTTACCTAACCATATGATTTCCTTTCTGATGGAATTCAGAAAATCTTTTTCCCCCTAGTGAGTTGTTTGTTTGTTTCTTATCAACTTGTAGAAATTTTAAAATATATTCTCAGTTGTAATATTTTGTTGGTTGTATGAGTATTTTCTACCAGTTCATAGTTTGATTTTTCACTTTTTTGAAGTCTCTTTTTCTGAGCAGAAGTTTTAACAATCTTAATGTAGTTGAACCTATCAATCTTTTCTTTTTAAAGTTGGTGCTTTTAGTGTATTATTTAAGAAATCCTACCCTACCACAAGGCCAGAAAGACATTCATCTACATTTTTTTTCTAAAAGTTTTAAAGGTTCACTTTTGACATTTATATTCTTAGAAATTTTATTTTTGGACTCTCCAGTTTTGCTGGGTTTATTTTATTTTGCTCAGTATTGGTGAATACTTATAATCCAGGAACCCATGTCTTTCTTCATTGCTGGAAAACTCTCAGTGATTGTTGTTTTGAATATTGCTTCTCCATCTATACCTCTAATTTCTCCTTACAGAGCTCCTAGTTAATGGAAGTTGAAAATTCTCAATATATTATCTATCTTTCAACAGTTCTTTCTTTCTTAAAGTTTCTCTATTTCTCTATGTGTATTTGGAGAAAACATTTTTATACTTCATTCCAATTCACTGAGTCTTCATTTAGCTATATCTAGTCAAGAGATTATCCCATTATTGAATTTATTTGACAACCGTAGTTTTCAACTTAATTATTTCATTTTTTAAAAATATCCACTTACATTTCATAATTTTATCCTTATTCGTAGATATTATTTCTTCATTTATCTCTTTGAAAACCCTAAACATACTTACTTTGAAGTCTATTTCAGATTTTTCTGTTGTTTATTTCTATCTGTTGTAAATTCATATTCTGATAGTTGATTTTGTTGACTTTTTTCCTACATTTTGTGGCCTTTTTTGGAATTTATATATTTAGGCTCATCTTGAATGGGTGGATATTTCTCTCATTCTTTTTCTTTGGGATTATTCTCCATTTAGTGGCCTTGAAATAATTGTCCCTAGGCCGTCCAGAAACATGTCTTACATTGGAGGCCTAGAACTCCTGCTCTGCAGTGAAATTGGAGATGTCAGCCTGGCTTGGTTCTTTTCTTCGTCTTAAAGCTCTGCTTTGTCTTACCTTCCTTAGCCCAGGAAACATTTGGCAACAACATTTAGGAGGCCTGAAATTCAACCTAAAAGTATATTTTATTTTATATTTCCTTAATTGTTAAAGTCAAAAGTGAAATATTATCACTTGCCTCCTCCCACTTTAGATGAGGAATTTAGCATATAAATTCCTCCTTCTCTTTTACTTCTTGGTTTTGCTGATACGATTTGGGAATTTAAATCAGGATTATTGCTCTCAATTTATTATTTTTGAATAGCCAGTTCCCTCTTAAATGGGAATGCTCCAATGTAATACAGTAGGAACACCCATGATTTTCTATGCCTCCATAAATGGAGCACTGGTGATCATGAAGAATATAATTTTGGGGGTGACTGCCAATTTTCTTCTATGTAAGTGACAATTGCAAAAGAAATGAAAACAAAAGTAGCATAACGAAAATAGGCGTTCTTTGTAGGTCATTCTAACAGTTAACTTCTTTTTTCAGAGCAGCTTTTAGCTTATATCCTTATTGTAAATAGCTTACCCAGTAAGGATTGGAAAAACTCATGAGGATGTGGAGATATTTAAATGTAAAGTATTCACAGGCACCGGAAATAGAGCAAACACCAAAACCTAATGGTCTACACCATCATGGAATTTATGGTCTAATTAAACAAACTTAATCACCTATAGTTCCTTTGCAAGTTCACCTTCAACACATTTCATTCTGTCTTCCATCTCCATAGCTCTTCTCAAAGACCCTCATGACCTCCATGTTGCCAAATCCATTAGCCTTTCACCATATTTTACTTGCCAACATTCAAGAGAGTTAACTACCTATCTTTCTAAAAATCACTTTTCTCTCTTAGTCTATTTTTTAAAATTTTATTTATTTTTTTATACAGCAGGTTCTTATTAGTTATCTATTTTGTACATATTAGTGTATATATGTCAATCCCAATCTCCCAATTCATAACACCACCACACGCCCACCACTTTCCCCCCTTGGTGTCCATATGTTTGTGTCTCTAATTCTGCCTTGAAAACAGGTCCTCTGTACCATTTTTCTAGATTCCACATATATGTGTAATATACGATATTTGTTTTTCTCTTTCTGACTTACTTCACTCTGTATGACAGTCTCTCGGTCCATCCATGTCTCTACAAATGACCCAGTTTTGTTCCTTTTTATGCCTGAGTAATATTCCATTGTATATATGTATCATGTCTTCTTTATCCATTCGTCTGTCAACGGGCATTTAGGTTGCTTCCATGACCTGGCTATTGTAAATAGTGCTGCAGTGAACATTGGGGTGCATGTGTCTTTGAATTATGGTTTTCTCAGGGTACATGCCCAGTAGTGGGATTGCTGGATCATATGGTAATTCTATTTTTAGTTTTTTAAGGAACCTCCATACTGTTCTCCATATTGGTTGTATCAATGTACATTCCCAGCAGCAGTGCAAGAGGGTTCCCTTCTCTCCACACCCTCTCTAGCATTTGTTGTTTGTAGATTTTCTGATGATGCCCATTCTAACTGATGTGAAGTGATACCTCATTGTAGTTTTGATTTGCATTTCTCTAATAATTAGTGATGTTGAGCAGCTCTTCATGTGCCTCTGGGCCATCTGTATGTCTTCTTTGGAGAAATATCTATTTAGGTCTTCTGCCCATTTCTTGATTGGGTTGTTTGTTTTTTTTAATATTGAGCTGCATGAGCTGCTTGTAAATATTGGAGATTAATCCTTTGTCTGTTGCTTCCTTTGCAAATATTTTCTCCCATTCTGAGGGCTGTCTTTTCGTCTTGTGTATAGTGTCCTTTGCTGTGCAAAAGCTTTTAAGTTTCATTAGGTCCCATTTGTTTATTTTTGTTTTTATTTCCATTACTCTAAGAGGTGGTCAAAAAAAATCTTACTGTGATTTATGTCAAAGAGTGTTCTTCCTATGTTTTCCTCTAAGAGTTTTATAGTGCCCGGTCTTACATTTAGGTCTTTAATCCATTCTGAGTTTATTTTTGTGTATGGTGTTAGGGAGTGTTCTAATTTCATTCTTTTACAAGTAGCTGTTCAGTTTTCCCAACACCACATATTGAAGAGACTGTCTTTTTTCCATTGTATGTTCTTGCCTCCTTTGTCATAGATTAGTTGCCCTCAGGTGTGTGGGTTTATCTTTGGGCTTTCTATCCTGTTCCACTGATCTATATTTCTGTTTTTGTGCCAGTAACATATTGTCTTCATTACTGTAGCTTTGTAGTATAGTCTGAAGTCAGGGAGTCTGATTCCTCCAGCTCCATTTTTCTTTCTCAAGATTGCTTTGGCTATTCAGGGTCTTTTGTGTCTCCATACAAATTTTAAGACGTTTTGTTCTAGTTCTGTAAAAAATGTCATTGGTAATTTGTTAGGGATTGCATTGAATCTGTAGATTGCTTCAAGTAGTACAATCATTTTCACAATATTGATTCTTCCAATCCAAGAACATGGCATGTCTCTCCATCTTTTTGTGTCATGTTTGATTTCTTTCATCAGTGTCTTATAGTTTTCTGCGTACAGGTCTTTTACCTCCTTAGGTAGGTTTATTCCTAGGTATTTTATTCTTTTTGTTGCAATGCTGAATGGGATTGTTTCCTTCATTTCTCTTTCTAATCTTTTGTTATTAGTGTATAGGAGTGCAAGAGATTTCTGTGCATTAATTTTGTATCCTGCAACTTTACCAAATTCATTGATTACCTCTAGTAGTTTTATGGTGGCATCTTTAAGATTATCTATGTATAGTGTCAGGTCAGCTGCAAACAGTGAAAGTTTTACTTCTTCTTTCCAATTTGTATTCCTTTTATTTCTTTTTCTTCTCTGATTGCTATGGCTAGCACTTCCAAAACTGTGTTGAATGATAGTGGTCAGAGTGGACAGCCTTGTCTTGTTCCTGATCTTAGAGGAAATGCTTTCAGTTTTTCACCATTGAGAATGATGTTTCTGTGGGTTTGTCATATATGGCCTTTATTATGTTGAGGTAGGTTCCCTCTATGCCCAGTTTCTGGAGAGCTCTTATCATAAGTGGGTATTGAATTTTATAAAAAGCTTTTCCTGCATCTATTGAGGTGATCACATGGTTTTTATTCTTCAATTTGTTGATATGATGTATCACATTGATTGATTTGTGTATATTGAAGAATCCTTGCATCCCTGGGATAAATCCCACTTAATCATGGTGTATGATCCTTTTAATGTGTTGTTGGATTCTGTTTGCTAGTATTTTGTTGAGAATTTTTGCATCTATATTCATCAGTGATATTGGTCTGTAATTTTCTTTTTTGTAGTATCTTTGTCTGGTTTTGGTATCAGGGTGATGGTGGCCTCATAGAATGAGTTTGGGAGTGTTCCTTCCTCTGCAATTTTTTGGAAGAGTTTGAGAAGGATGGGTGTTAGCTCTTCTCTAAATGTTTGATAGAATTCACCTGTGAAGCATTCTGGTCCTGGACTTTTGTTTGTTGGAAGATGTTTAATCGCAGTTTCAATTTCATAACTTGTGATTGGTCTGTTCATCTTTTCTATTTCTTCCTGGTTCAGTCTTGGAAGGTTATACCTTTCTAAGAATTTGTCCTTTTTCTTCCAGGTTGTCCATTTTATTGGCGTAGAGTTGCTTGTAGTAGTCTCTTATGATGCTTTGTATTTCTGCGGTGTCTGTTGTAAATTCTCCTTTTGCATTTCTAATTTTACTGATTTGAGTCCTCTCCCTCTTTTTCTTGATGAGTCTGACTAAAGGTTTATCAATTTTGTTTATCTTCTCAAAGAACCAGCTTTTGGTTGAATTGATCTTTGCTATTGCTTTCTTTGTTTCTATTTCATTTATTTCTGCTCTGATCTATGATTTGTTTCCTTCTGCTAACTTTGGGTTTTGTTTGTTCTTCTTTCTCTAGTTCCTTTAGGTATAAGGTTAGACTGTTTATTTGAGATTTTTCTTGTTTCTTAAGGTGGGATTGTATTCCTACAAAATTCCCTCTTAGAACTGCCTTTGCTGCCTCCCATAGGTTTTGGATGGTCATGTTCTCATTGTTATTTGTCTCTTGGTATTTTTTGATTTCCTCTTTGAATTCTTCAGTGATCTCTTATTTAGTAAGTATTGTTTAGCCTCCACGTGTCTGTGGTTTTTTCGCTTTTTCCCCTGTAATTATTTCTCATCTCATAGCATTGTGGTCGGAAAAGATGCTTGATATGATTTCAGTTTTCTTAAATTTACCAAGGCTTGATTTGTGATGCAAGATGTGATCTGTCTTGGAGAATGTTCTGTGTGCACTTGAGAAGAAAGTGTAATCTGATGTTTTCGAATGGAATGTCCTATAAATTTAATATCAATTAAATCTATCTGGTCTATTGTGTCATTTAAAGCTTGTGTTTCCTTATTAATTTTCTGTCTGGATGATCTGTCCATTGGTGTAAGTGAGGTGTTATAGTCCCCTGCTATTATTATGTTATTGTTGATTTCCTCTTTTACGACTGTTAGAATTTGCTTTATGTATTGAGGTGCTCCTATGTTGGGTGCATATATATTTATAAATGTTATATATTCTTGGATTGATCCCTTTATCATTATGTAGTGTCCTTCCTTGTCTCTTGTAATATTCTTTATTTTAAAGTCTATTTTATCTGAAATGAGTATTGCTACTCCAGCTTTCTTTTGATTTCCATTTGCATGGAATATCTTCTTCTATCCCCTCACCTTCAGTCTGTTTGTGTCCGTAGCTCTGAAGTGGGTCTCTTGTAGACAACATATATATGGGTCTCATTTTTGTATTCATTCAGCAAGACTGTGGCTTTTGGTGGAGCATTTAATCCATTCACATTTAAGGTAATTATCAATATATATGTTCCTATTACCATTTTCTTAATTGTTTTGTGTTTGTTTTCGTAGGTCCTTCTCTTCTCTTGTGTTTCCCACTTAGAGGAGTTCCTTTAGCATTTGTTGTAGAGCTGGTATGGTGGTGCTGAATTTTCTTAGCTTTTGCTTGTCTGTAAAGCTTTTGATTTCTCTGTCAAATCTGAATGAGATCCTTGCTGGGTAGAGTACTATTGGTTGTAGGTTCTTCCCTTTCATGACTTTCAATATATCGTTCCACTCACTGCTGGCTTGTAGAGTTTGTGCTCAGAAATCAGCTGTTAACCTTATGGGAGTTCCCTTGAATGTTATTTGTCATTTTTCCCTTGTCGCTTTTAGTAATTTTTCTTTGTCTTTAATTTTTGTCAATTTGATTGCTATGTGTCTCAGCCTGTTTCTCCTTGTGTTTATCCTGCCTGGGACTCTCTGCGCTTCCTGGACTTGGGTGGCTATTTCCTTTCCCATGTTAGGGAAGTTTTCTACTATAACCTCTTCAAATATTTTCTCAGGTTCTTTCTCTCTTCTCCTTCTGGGGCCCCTATAATGCAAGTGTTGGTGCATTTAATGTTGTCCCAGAAGTCCCTTAGGCTGTCTTCATTTCTTTTCATTCTTTTTTCCATATTCTGTTCCATGGCAGTGAATTCCACCATTCTGTCTTCCAGATCACTTATCCATTCTTCTGCCTCAGTTATTCTGCTGTTGATTCCTTCTAGTGTATTTTTCATTTCAGTTATTGTATTGTTCATCTCTGTTTGTTTGTTCTTTAATTCTTCTAGGTGTTTGTTCTTTAATTCTTCTAGGTCTTTGTTAAACATTTCTTGCACCTTCTCGATCTTTGCCTTCATTCTTTTTCCAAGGTCCTGGATCATCTTCCCTATCATTATTCTGAATTCTTTTTCTGGAAGGTTGCCTATCTCCACTTCATTTGGTTGTTTTTCTGGGGTTTTATCTTGTTCACTCATCTGGTACATAGTCCTCTGCCTTTTCATTTTGTCTGTGAATGTGGTTTTTGTTTCACAGGCTGCAGGATTGTAGTTCTTCTTGCTCCTGCTGTCTGCCCTCTGGTGGATGAGGCTATCAAAGAGGCTTGTGCTAGTTTCCTGATGGGAGGGACTGGTGGTGGGGAGATCTGGGTGTTGCTCAGGTGGACAGAGCTCAGTAAAACTTTAATCTGCTTGTCTGCTGATGGGTGGGGCTGGGTTCCCTTCCTGTTGGTTGTTTGGCCTGAGGCAACCCAGCACTGGAGCATAGAGGCTCTTTGTTGGGGCTAATGGTGGACTCCGGGAGGGCTCACGCCAAG
This sequence comes from Monodon monoceros, assembly GCF_005190385.1. Taxonomy (NCBI): domain Eukaryota; kingdom Metazoa; phylum Chordata; class Mammalia; order Artiodactyla; family Monodontidae; genus Monodon; species Monodon monoceros. Next base: position 12,256,630 of record NW_021703782.1, on the reverse strand, counting down.
GAGTACTTCCCAGAACTTCTGCTACCAGTGTCCTTGTCTCTGTGGTGAGCCATAGCCACCCCCCACCTCTGCAGGAGACCCTCCAACACTAGCAGGTAGTTCTGGTTTAGTCTCCTATGGGGTCACTGCTCCTTACCCCTGGGTCCTGATGTGCACACCACTTTATGTGTATCCTCCAAGAGTGGAGTCTCTGTTTCCCGCAGTCCTGTCAAAGTCCTGCAATCAAATCCCACTAGCCTTCAAAGTCTGATTCTCTAGGAATTCCTCCTCCCGTTTCCAGACCCCCAGGTTGGGAAGCCTGACGTGGGGCTCAGAACCTTCACTCCAGTGGGTGGACTTCTGTGGTATAAGTGTTCTCCAGTTTGTGAGTCACCCACCCAGCAGTTATGAGGTTTGGTTTTACTATGATTGCGCCCCTCCTACCGTCTCATTGTGGCTTCTCCTTTGTCTTTGGATGTGGCGTATCTTTTTTGGTGATTTCCAGTGTCTTCCTGTCGATGATTGTTCAGCAGTTAGTTGTGATTCCAGTGCTCTTGCAAGAGGGAGTGAGTGTACGTCCTTCTACTCTGCCATCTTGAAGCAATTTCTCCTCTCTCTTCGTTTTGATGAAACCAAACTCCTGGTTTTCCTCCTGTTTTCCTGGCTGCTCCTCTGTGATCTGACTAATAAATATTGGAGTTCCCAGGGCTTGTTCCTGAATCTCCATTTCTTCTAGTACTCTCTCCTTATGAAATCTTATTCAGTCCCATAGCTTTAAATAATGTACAGTGAGGATCTCAAAGCTAATCCTCAGCTCTGAATCCTCTTTTAAGCTCCAAACTCATAGGTCTAATTGCCTACTTGACATCATATCCACTTGATATGGACATGTAATAGACTACTCAAACAAACCATGAACTGTTGCCCACCAAACTGTCCCTTCTCAATTATTCCCTTACCTTACATCGGTAAATGATTCTACCAGCCAGTTGCTAAGCTAAAAGTCTACGAATATTTCCTCACTTTTCCTTAACCCCAATGTCCAATCCATCCACTTTTCTCCATTCCCACTGCCACCACTGAAGTCTCAGCCACCATCACCTCTTGCCTTTACCACAGCAAATTCTCACTGGTGTTCAGGATTTCGTGCCTGCTTCACTCCAGTCCCTTCTTCACATGGCAGACAAAGTGATCTTTTAGAATATGAATCACATCTTGTTATTCCCTGGCTTAAGCCCCATCATCACTTCCCAGTGCCTTCAGAAAAAAGCACATAACATAGCTCCTCTTAACATGGCTTATTTCACCAACTTCATCTTATTCCATTCTCCCCCAGTTCTTTTCTAGTCCTTAAACATGGCAGGTTTTTTCTGCCTGAGATCCTTTGCATTTGCTGTTCCCTCTGCCTGGGAGGTTCTTTCCCTGGCTCTTTGCAAGGTCTTGATTCAGCTATACCATTGTCAAAGATGTTTTCTCTGACCACACTATGTAAGTTATCCCCCAGATTATTTAGTTCTGTAAATATTTTCCTTTTCCCTTTATAATATTATATGACATTCTTATTTATTTACTGTTTGTCTTCACCCATTAGAATATAAGTTCCTCAGGGTGGAGACTTTGTGTTGTTCATTGACATATTCCCATAACCTAGAACTAGGGTGACAGTATAATTTATTTTCCAACCTGGGACACTTGTTTTGCACTAAAATACTAAGATGGATTGGATACAAGGATAACAGGTGTAAACATGGATTACCCGAGGCAAACTGTGAACGTGTGGTCAGTCTGGCAAGAGCATTAGCTGATACCTAGATGGCCCTCAATGATGAACAAATGATTACAGAATAACATAGTGCTAAGTGAAAGAACCTGGTATGAAAAGGTTAACTACTGTATTATTTCATTGATACGATATTCTAGAAAAAACAAAGTAGCGAGAGGGTAAGCACATCAGTGGTTGCCAGTGACTTGGGGAAGGGGGAAGGCTGAATAGGCAAAGCACGGGGGGATGTGAAACTATCCGACGTGATACTGTAATGGTGAACATGTGGCAGTATGCATTTGTTAAAACCCATAGAGCTTTACAGTACAAACAGTGAACCTTAATGTATGCAAATCTAGAAAAATTACTTAGGAGGTCAAGGTGTCCTAGGATCGAATGCAAGTTAGGACAAAAGGGTCTAACTATATTATAAATGTATAAAATAACCTCACTGAGGGAAGTTGGGTGGGGAGGTGCTGACCTGAGTAACTTTGGAAGTGAGTGGGGACTGTAAAAGTAAGGAACAGCACATAAACACCGTCATCTGTTTGGTGAAGTTGTTTCCCACAAGGGTATGGGTTAATAATTCTGAAACCACTATACATTGTACACTAGAATTGAACAATTAAGTGAATGAATGGCAGGTAGTGTGATCCAGGTTCTCACTGTTGGAAGGTTCAGATAAGCAAGGAAGGAGAAGAGACTAGAATGAGCCATGTGGTACTGAATTCGGGTTGGAGACATCAGTACAAACTCATGTTAGTTCATATAGGTAGGAGTGGCTATCTATAAAGGTAGAAATATTTATAACTATATGTATATACATGGATTAGTGTACACATGTATATTTCCTTGCTCTATAAGCAATGAACACATTCGGCACACAGACCATGGTATCTAATACCTTCTCAAGCAAGAAGAATCAGAGATCTTTGGAGAAATGGCTGATTCTAGGACTTAGGCAGGGAATATGTAGCCTGAAGTATGTAGTAGTGCCAATAAATAATGAAATGCACGCACACACACACACACACACACACACAAAAGGATAAGGACATGTCAAAAGAACACAGCAGCCAACCTGAAAGTGTTCTCTTGGGCCCAAACTGGAGCAATCTGAGCAACAAAATAAATAATATAGTATTAGATTATAACATAAAGCATAAGATAAATATTCATGAGTTCATACGGATATAAATAAATGATTGAATAAATTAATAAATGGAGGAGAAGAGAGAATTCTCTCGTGCAAAAGATTTCCAAATAATTTATGTAGAAATTCACCTCTCGAGGAGGTGGAACATAGCTCCTCAGTCCTTAAGTGTGGGCTGCGCGTGGTGACTTCGTCCCAAAGAGTAAAGTATGGAAAGGGGGAAAACAGCTTTACAATGGAAAACTCTGACAGAGACTACTGCAGCCAGGTGATCAGGGTCACCCTCAAGAGCGATAAGCCATATCGATAGCATGTACCCTTGAGAAGATGTGATGAGAATTCCTCCCCCAAACCCATAACCCCAGTCTAGCCGTGATTAAAACATCAGGCACACTCAGATTAAAGAATAGTTTTTAAAATAGCTAACCAGTACTCCTCAAAACTGTCAAGGTCATGAATAGCAAGGAACGTCTGAGAAACCATCACAGTCTAGAGGAGCCTAAGGAAATACGACGACCAAATGTAATATGGTTTCCCAGATGGGATCCTGGGACAGAAAAAGGGCATAAGGTAAAAATTAAGGAAATCTGAATAAAATACAGAATATGTAGATTACAATAGGAATAGAACAAGGGATACCTGACTTAGTCTGGTGAGTGGGGGAGGAGAGGCTTCTTTGAAAAAGCAATATAGAAACTGAAGCCTGAAGGGTGACTAAAAGTCAGCACAAGAGTGGGTTCTGAGTTGGGAGCAAGCTGAGAACATTCTAGACAAAGGGGTAGCATATGGGATGATCCACATGCTACCAGAGAAAAGCATGTTAACATTGAAGAAAAGTAAACAAGCCCAATATCGTATGTCCATCATCCCACTCTTCCTCCAGAGCAGCTCTTGAAGAGGCTGTGATTAATCCCACTTTATGGATGAGGAAATGAAGACCATGTTCCCAGTGGCACATGGATGAGGAAATCGAAATCATGCTCCCAGTGGCACACAGCTGATTGGTGATTAAAACAGAATTGGGATCCCAGCCCAACAGACTCTAAAAGCTAAATCCTTTCCTCTTGTGCTACTTTCCATTTGCCTATAAAAGTGGCTGGGGTCAGGCAGTTTCTCACTTCTGAAAAGGAGAACCCATGGAGTTAACATGCAGATCAGCAGGAATTCTGGGAATGGTCAGCCACAACACCATGATTTCTCACTAAGTTGCTCTCACAAGAAGCGTTCTCGTACTTGCCAGGAACCAGAGCCCTCTGAATCCAGAGGTCAAATTCCAACCTATGAACCCAAGGGGAATTATGTATCATGAAAATATGGCCTGAGAGCTGGAACCGAAAAAAAAAAGCCTGTTATGGGAACAAGAATTAGAACAGTGGAAAGAAGGATGGGGCTGGAGACAGGCTGTACTTGGGTGGAGGAGAGGTGCACAAGGTGAAGCATTCAGTCTTGACTTGGAAGGTGCCACCCAGAAGGGTCATGAGTCAGCCCAGTTTCATTAATTTAAAGGGCTCTGCCTCCACTTTCACCTCCAGCTTTGTCCCTCCTCCACCCTTTAACAATCTGTTAAACAGCTAGGAGGAACCGTCCAAACCTAGCACCCACGTGAAAAGCATCATGGGTGTCCTCACTGGCAGAGCCTGGGAACAGGGCACCTCCTCTGGAGCAGGGTAGGAAAAGGGAGATACCTTGCACAGAAAACAAACTCAAGTGCTGGACTGAAGCTTTACAGCACTGGTAACAAAAGGAGTGATATAAAGTTCTTAAAATACCAAAAAGAAAAGATGGCCAAAACATTTTCTGGAACACCCGTACCCATGTGAAAAGCACTCAGAGGGTGTGGACTGTTAAAGCAAGCTGGTTATAATGGATCATTAGATCAACTGCTTTTAAGTTACAGGTCTGGGGATACGTTTACTAATGAAAAAGGATGGAAACACAACACTGTTCAATATTATTTGGCCTAGCGAATGTGAGGCTGGGAAGGGAACAGGGAAAAGCTGGTATTCTTTTTTGTCTTTGTCACAGTTCCTAGGTAAAGCCCTTATGTGAGCAACCCCTAAGTTCAGCAGAGTGGCATCTTTCGTGTGCCTTGGAGCCCACCTAGTCAGACCCCGGGACTAGGTCTGATCTGTCCTGGGTCCTGCCCACCTAGAGGATGGCCTTTTCAGAGGCTGACCTGTTGTTTGTGTGGTCATTTGATAGATGGCCAAAATTTTCTCTAGGGTGCGTTATAATGGCAGGGATCCAGGTTTGGGGCACGCCTAGTACCTCCTAACAACTCAGCTAGAGAGGCTCAGTTTTGCCACACAGATGGAGTCAGGCATGTTGTTCACTTTCCAAGCAGGCTTGAATCAAAGGGAGGTGTGGTAGAAATTCAGAACTTTGAAGCTGGAAGCAATTGACATTTGGATCCTGGAGGAGGAAGGGGAAGTATTTGTGGCTGGGTGTTTACATTGGCTCAGATAACAGGGCTCAAACAGTTGTGGTCTTACGTTCTCATCATCACGCCCTTCTGCATCAGTGCACTGAGCTGGCTAAGTGGGGTCCTAGGGACATTCTTCACTAGCTGACCTTTGTCCTGGCTGTTTCTAACACAAGCACCATTAGCTGTCCTGTAGCGCAGGATATTAGATGTCGAGGAGCTGGGGGAGGGTGGGAGTTCACCAGGTCAGCCTGCTGCTCTGACTCTGAGTATAGCATACTGTTGATCGTTTGCCAAGAAGTTTGGTACAAGAAGGTGGCATGACTCTGAATTACTAACGGGGCTATGTGGGGACATATGTGAGGTGTGTATGTTAAGTACTATGAATTCTTTTCACAAAATGAAATAACAGAAGATTTTGGATGAATACCACTGACTTCAGTGTACTTACTCACTGAAGCCAGCTGTATGCTGACGCCATCTTGATCTTAATAGTGACCATGCTTCTGTTGGAACTCATCTTTGGAAATGGCCTTGGGAGATTTGTCACATTCCTTTGCATATCATCAATGGTGAGTCTTCATTCTTGGAGGATGTATTGGGTTTGAGGAAAGAGCCAAAAGTCATAATGACCTCAATCTTGAATGGTAGGTGATTTGGCAGAGAATTATAGTTTTGGGAGAAAATAATTATAAAACCTCCCCCCGCCCCACCATAGCATGATCTCTGACTTACATCACAGAGTCTAAGAATTTTAGTTTTGGAAGGGTAAGGAGAAATAATGTAAGGCATTCCAAAAGAACTTATACTGAATGATATTTGGACAATCTAAACTCAGTTCTGAATTTGGAGTATCAATATCATCTTATTCAGGGACTATTAAAAAAGAACAGTATTTCAAGCCAATAAAATTAGTAATACTAACATTTGTGCAATGCTTTTAACTTTTCAGAGAGCCTTTGGAACCCACATGACGTGGTTACCAAGTTCCAAAGATGCAATATTTGATTGCAGTGATTTTTAACCCTGTCAGGTATAGTTAAAGAGAGGGACTTAAACTAATATTTGAGATATTTTCTTGGTGCCTTGATTGCCTGAGAACTGGTCAAGAAACTCTTGATTTTTAAAAAATATACTATCATATTTTATGGTTAATAGTTAAGAACCTGGGCTTGGCAGCCAACCTGCCTGCATTCAGATGTCTCCATTGCTTACTTAGCTCAAGTTAGCTTCTTAGAATCTGCTTTCTTTATTTGTAAAATGGAGATAATAATACCCATATTATTATGATGTATGTACCTACGTCATAGGATTTTTTTGAGTATCAAATGAATTTAAGATATATACATTGCACATAGCAAGCACTCAACAGATGTTCATTGTAACCATTATTAGTATTATTATTTCCCAAACCACACTATAAAATAGGTAGGGCGGGTATTCTGAATTTTAATTTTATTTAATTGGCACAAAAATCTTGATTGTGAGATATGAAAATGCCCAAAGAACAAAGTGTAAGAGTGTGAAACTTTTAAAACTCCCTATACACAAGCTAGATTATAACAATAATGCCTGTTTTCTTTTCGGTGATACCAGTTCTCAGTTTTAGAACATAATGATTAAATGATGGAATTTGTAAAGTCCATTTTTGTCTGTTAGCTTTTTCCTAGTCAGAGCATTTCTGGAAATGTAAAAAGGTTTAATATTTACCAATGCTTTAAAAATTATCATAGAGGTAATGCAGAAGATTCATATTACATGGACCTTCCCCTGTAAGTGCGTTCGAAACTGAAGCAAATGGTTGCAAATTCTTTTTCCAGAGAACATTCTAGAAAACTTTGTAGGATTTTTGGTCTTGCAGATAAGTGAAAATGTCTTCCTCAACTCACGTTTTTAATTTGGGGTTTACATGGTAGAATTTAAATATTTGGTTATAAGTGACTTCCTGCTTTCAGCCAAAATACTATGATACATTAATGTCTCGTGATCAAGGACAAGTCACTTCTTTTATCTGAGTAATGTTTGGTCAAGTTATTCAATCACGCTAAATTCAAATTTCTTCATCAATAAAAAGAGGTTAATAAAATACTTAAAATTAGGCTGGGAAAGAGGATCTGTGAGTGTTGTGTATAAATAATCTGCAGTTATTTGCTACCTGTCTCTTTTAGGGAGCTAATTGTTCTGAGAAATAGGAAATGCTATATTGAAAATACTTAGCGCCATGCCTGGCACATTGAAGCTCTCCATAAAGGTGAGCTACTAAGATTAATATTATTGTCGTTTCTACTACTGTGACAACAACTCCTATGTTGACTACTGTCCTTCAAGATCTCATTCAGATAAGAGCTCTCTCTCCCTACCCAGCCCCAGCAAGTGCTTTGTTCACGTATCACATGATGCTATACTTCTCTGTATGTGTGCATAACCCAGGAGCTTGACAGGACGCACACCTTCAAGAGGGCTCCTCCTACGCCTCTAAGCATTAGGAGTTGTGCATACTTGTGAGTATAACTAAGAAAGGCTGCTTGAGCTGGAAAAGGGAGTGTGGAGGGGTTATCATGTCTGTGTGACACGGGACATGGCCAGGAGCCACAGAGAAAATTCAAGAGACGGGGGTGATACTGCTGGCAGAGTGCTTAAGATTAAGGTGCTATGAGTAGTGTGGTTGGTGTGGGCAGCCTAACCCTGCACTAGGGGTAGTAAAGGCTCTTGCACAGAGAGTGAGGGGTGCACCCTTTTTGTCGAGGGGACCCAAAGCACAAGGCGCCAGGTGTTGGAAAAGAAGAGGGGCTCTGACAGACCCATGTAGACTGCCCTAAGCCAAACACCTCAGGGTCTGAGCACTGGCCCTTCTCTTGCCACCGCAAGCATCCTAGGTAGCCCTCGTTCTCATCCTACAGCACACTGTGCGTTACACTATCTCAGGTCAACCAAGTAAATTCTTCCCTTGAGGAGAGACATAACACGAGGTTACCTCTTCCCCACTCGTTGCTCTCAAATATTCTGTATTGAATGTCCATGCCTCTTCTCACTGGGAAATGGGTCCGTTAGTGGCATTTTGTCTCAAAATCTCACAACAATCTAATCATTTTTAGTTATGAAGACTTAGTCTGGTTCCATTTAAAACTTTAGCCTCCTCATATATGGTCCAAAGCTCCTCCCATCCCCGCCCCCCCTCCCCTCACACACACAGAGGTGAGGCTTGTGGCTCAGGGACCAAGGGCGGAAACGGGGTTGCGCTGCTCTTTACTCGCCCCCTCTGCACTCATCAAAGTGTGTCTTCTCTGACGTCAGGGACAAGGGAGGAGGAGAGAGGGAGCAGACTGCTCTTAAAGAGCCTGCTGTCGGCCATGGTGCAGATGTGTCCCTCGCCTTGGTCTGCTTTGATCTACTTCAGTCTCCTGCTGCATGCCTCTGCCGAAGTTGTGCTCTTGGAATAGGTGGATGGCAGCATTTCTTTTCTGGGGGATGCTCACCCCAGCCCCCCTCCATTGCTGAGGACATCCCTTGTGGGGCACCCATGTTGGCTGTCAGCCCTGCTAGCATTGCATGACCCACCTGTCCTCTGGGTTGGCTCAGTAGAGCCTGGGCTGCCCATCACTTCTGCCTCTCTGCTAAGCTCTCAGCTTCTTCACCTGGAGCTACAGGTACCACGGCGCCCTTTTCCTCACCTTCCAAGTCTCTATGAGAACGGGGAGAAGGAAGAATTTTCTCCATGTTCTTTCTGGGCACGTGACATCACATTGCCTTCAAACTCTGATGGCTCAGGTGTCTTGAAGGGACCTCCTTCAAAATTTCAGGATGAGAAGCAGGCAGCCCTTCATACATTTCCATATGCTCTACACTTTAGAGATCGCAGATACAGCTCTCTCCATGTTCTGCCCATGTGGCAGCTCCAGAGAGGACCTGCAGGTCCCAGATACCCAGATGGGATGCAAGAGGCAGGACTCCTTTGCTTTGCAAGCTCTCTCAGCATACACATCTGAGACTCTTCAGGATCAGGTAGGTCTAGCCTACAAGAGGTCAAGCACCTCTTTCTTCTCCAAAGGGGAGGGAAGAGCTTCTCTCCACAAACCCCACCCTCCTCACAAGGCTGACTACTGCTCCTTCCCTCTTCTCAACAGAATCCACGGGAGTTGTTCTGACACCTCTTTTTTTTTTTTTTTCTTGTTTGCATGTATTTTTTTTTCTGACACCTCTTGATTAGCTCCATGGGGTAGTGTCTGGTCCCAGCCACGGGCATCTCCTTGTGGATCTCTTTAAGGTCTGGGATTCCTGGTACCTTTGACTTTGTCTAGGGGGCCTAGTCCACAATCCTAGGACATTAGGAAAAATCCCCTCTTAACAACTTGTTACTCCATTTTATTGGAATTTTCTGGTTTTTCATCTGTCTCCTCTACCATAAGCTTCTCAAGGACACAGCTTATATCTTACTTATTGTATTTTTATGAGTATAGACTTCTTAAAATTTTGTAATTTCGATAAAATACGCATAACATAAAATTTACCATTTTAAGTGTACAGTTCAGTGGCATTAAGTACATTCACATTGCTGTGCAACCATCACCCCCATCCGTCTCCAGAACTCTTTTCACCTTCTCAACTGAAACGCTGTACGGTTAAACAACTTTCATTTCTTCTCCCTACAGCCCCTGGCAACCACCATTCTACTTTCTGTCTCTATGAAGTTGACTACTGTAGGGACCTCATATAAGTGGAATCATGCAGTGTTTGTCATTTTGTTATGGGCTTAATTCATTTAGCATAATATCCTCAGGGCTCATCCATGTTGTAGCATGTGTACAAATTTCCTTCTTTTTAAAGGCAGAATAATATTCCACTCTTTGTATATAGCTCATATTGTTGAACTATTCATCCAGGGATGGATACCTGGGTTGCTTCCACCTTTTGCTTTTGTTAATAATGCTAGTATGAACATAGGTATACAGATATTTCTTCAAGACCCTGCTTTCAATTCTTTTCAATTCTGGTATATACCAGAAGTTGAATTGCTGGATTATATGGTAATTCTATGTTTAATGAATTGAGGAATTGCTGTAGCATTTTCAATAGCAACTGTACCTTTTTACATTTCCACCATCAGTGCACAAAGATTCCAATTTTTCCAGATCCATTCCAACACTTATTTTCTGTTTTTTTTTTTTTTTTTCTGTAGTAGCCATCTTAATGGGTGAGAGGTGGTATATCACTGTGCTTTTGATTTGCATTTCACTATTAATTAGTGATGTTGAGCATCTTTTCATTTTGCTTATTGGCTATTTGTGTATCTTCTGTGGAGAAATGTCTATTCAAGTTCTTTGTCCATTTTTAATCAAATTATTTAATTTTTCATTGCTGAGTTATATATATATTCTAAATGTATATATATTTTATCAGATATATGGTTTGCAAATATTTTCTCCCATTCTAGGTTGCATTTCCATTTGATTGATTGTGTCCATTGTTGCACAGAAGTTTTTGGAGTTTAATATTGTCCCATTTGTCTAGTTTTCTTTTGCTGCCCGTGCTTTTGGTGTTCTATCCAAGAAATCATTGCCAAATCTGATGTTATGAAGTTTTCACCTTTGTTTTCTTCCAGGAGTTTTATAGTACTGGGTCTTACAATTAGGTCTTTAACCCATTTTGATTAATTTTGGTGTATGGTGTAGGATAAGCTTCCAACTTCATTCTTTTGCATATATGCAAGGGTTTATGGGCCCATTGGCCCATATGTCCGTCTTTATGCCAGTAACATACTGTTTTGATTACTGTAGATTTGTAATAAGTTTTGAAATCAGGAAGTGTGAGACCTCCAACTCTGCTCTTCTTTTTTTCAAGACTGTTTGGGCTATTCAGTGTTCCTTGAAATCCTATGTGAATTTTAGGAAGGATTTTTCTATTTCTGCAAAAATTGCCACTGGGGTTTTGATAGGGATTGTATTAAATCTAGAGATCCGTTTGGGTAGTAGTAACCACACTACCAGTCCATGAATATGTGAGGTCTTTCCATTTGTTTGTGTCTTCTTTAATTTTTTTTAACTTTTTATTTTATATTGGAGTATAGTTGATTAACAATGTTGTGTTAGTTTCAGCTGTACAACAAAATGATTCAGTTATACATATATATGTATCTATTCTTTTTCAAATTCTTTTCCCAATTAGGTTGTTACATAATATAGAGCAGAGTTCCCTGTGCTGTACAGCAGGTCCTTGTTGGTTATCCATTTTAAATATTTAAAATGTCTTCTTTAATTTTTTAAGCAATGTTTTGTAGTTTTCAGTATGTAAGTATTTTGCCTCCTTGGTTAAGTTTATTCCTAAGCACTTTATTCTTTTAATGTTATTGGAAATTTAATTTTCTTTTTGGATTATTCATTGTGAGTGTACAGAAACTGATTTTTGTATGTTGATTTTGTATCCTGCAACTTTGGTGAATTTATTAGTTATAACTGTGTGTGTGTGTGTGTGTGTGTGTGTGTGTATAGTGTTTAGAGTTTTCTACATATAAAATTCTGTCATCTGAAAACAGAGGTAATTTTATTTCTTCCTTTCCAACTTAGGTGCTTTTAATTTCTTTTTCTTGTCTAATTGCTCTGACTAAGACTTATAGTACTATGTGAATAGAAGTGGCAAAAGTAGGCATCCTTGTCTTGTTTCTTATCTTAAAGGGAAAGATTTGAGACTTGCACCACAGAGTATGATATTAGCTGTGGGCTTCTCATATATGATCTTTATTATGTTGACATAATTTGCTTATGTTCTTAGTGTGTTGAGTATTTTTATCATAAAGGGTGTTGAATTTTGTCAGATTTTTTTTCTGCATTAATTGTGGTGATCAAGTCATTTTTTTCCTTCAGTCTGTTAATTTGGTTGGTATGTTACATTGATTGATTTTCATATGTTGAACCATCCTTGCATCCCAGGAATAAATCTCACTCGGCTCTGGTTGTGTTCCTTTTCAGGTGCTATTGAATTCTCTTTTCTAGTATTTTGTTGAATATTTTTGTATCAGTATTCATCTATGGGAATATTGGTCTATAGTTTTCTTGTGGTGCCTTTGTTTGACATTTGTATGAGGGTAATGCTGACCTCATGGGATGAATGTAGATGTTGATTCTTGCTCTTCAAATTTTTGGATGAGTTTGAGGAAGATTGATGTTAATTCTTCTTTTAATTCTTATTAGGATTCACCAGTGAAGCCATCTGGTACTTTGTTAGAAGGTATTTTATTATTGATTCAATCTTACTGATTATTGGTTTGTTTAAATTTTCTAGTTCTTCATGATTCAGTCTTGGTAGCTTGTGCATATCTAGGAATTTGTCCATTTCATCTAGGTGATCCAATTTGTACTTTTTAATAGTACTCTCTCTTTTTTTTTTTTTTTTAATAAATATCCAGCGCTTTTTTTTTTTTTTTAAGATGTTGGGGGTAGGAGTTTTAGTAATTAATTTATTTTTGCTGTGTTGGGTCTTCGTTTCAGTGCGAGGGCTTTCTCTAGTTGTGGCAAGCGGGGGCCACTCTTCATCGCGGTGCAAGGGCCTCTCACTATCGCGGCCTCTCCTGTTGCGGAGCACAGGCTCCAGACACGCAGGCTCAGTAGTTGTGGCTCATGGGCCTAGTCGCTCCGCGGCATGTGGGATCCTCCCAGACCAGGGCTCGAACCCGTGTCCCCTGCATTAGCAGGCAGACTCTCAACCACTGTGCCACCAGGGAAGCCCTAATAGTACTTTCTGATAACCCTTTTTATTTCTGTAAAATTGGTTGAAATGTCCATTACTCATCATATTTTTATATTTAGCCTATCTAGTGCTTGTCCATGTTGAGATAGCCAGAAATTATTTATTGAGCTGAATATAAAAGATAAAAACACTGGGCCCTTCCAACCATGTGGACAACCCATCGTGGGTAAGTTCACTGAGAAGGGATGGACCTGGAGAAGGAGGCAGCCATAGCAAGGTCTTCAGGTCAGAACTTGAGATACCTGGATGCTAGGTAGTGTGACACCTTGTGAGATGTGGTGGGGTCTTCAGGCATGGTGTGGGTCAGAGAGACGCAGTGGTCTTGCCCATTATGCAGCCCAGAACATGCAGAGTGAGTTTAACCTGGCCTAGGGAGCCAGCATACTTCCAGATCCCACCTTGGACAGCTCTTTCCACACTGCTGTAGAGACCAGTGGAGGTGCAGTGGATTAATCCACATGGGAAGTTGTCTGGCAAAGACAATTGCTCTTGAAAAAGCACAGTCCAGGCTAGGAGTCATTCAGTGAGCTTCTTCAGGACAGACTGGAGTGCCCCCATTTCTTCACTTTTGTAGTTATGACCGGAAAGAGGCTATAGAGAACCATAGGTAGTCCACATATGTGGGTAGGGTGATGGCCAGCTTCGATCTCACAGTGCGTCCCCTTCCCAGCTTTGATCTGCTCTCACAGAAGCAGCCTTATAATCTGAAGGGGCGTGCCTCATCCCCACTATGGACAGCCAAATTGTGCAGACTGTTGTTTTCACGTAAAGAGCTGTCCTTCTGTTTGCCCAGCATGGTTTCAGACTTTTATTTGCAACTCTGCCATTCCCACCTACCCCCGACCCTACCAAGAATCTCTCTGCACCGGCCAACTTTTGCACAGTTTCCACCATTGGCACAGTGCCTGGCCCTTAGGTAGGTGCTGGATTCTTTCTGTTACTCTCGCCTTTCCCGAGTGTCCTAGTTGAGAGATGGAAGAGAGGCGTGTGCTCTGCTGTGATCACAGAGACCAAAGGGAAATGTGTGTGTCAATGTTTTTCCTCCATTTCATTCTTCTCATTTTTATTCAGCTACCAAGAGACCAGCATTCTCATTTGAGGCCTTTCGAGAAGGAAGCAAACACAGCAGATGACAGGCAATGCTAGCTAGCAACTTTTCCCCCTTCAAAGCAGGTTAGCAGGTTCAAATAAAGCAGTGAAGAGGAATTACATGAAACCAAAACGGAAACTGTGAAGTGCAAGCTGATATTTTTAGAACTTTGTATAATGACAGGTCAGATTCCTGAGGATTAGCCAAAGTGGCAAATCTAACACCACTTATTCAAAAAGGGGGCAAAAGATACAGCAGGCAATTATAGTTTAGCAGCAGTAGGGGGGGTTGGAAATCAACTCTACTTGAACTTACTGAGGGGACAGCTTGAAAAGTGTAATTTGAATATAGATGGCCAACCAGAGGGCTTCTACAAGGAGGGGGGTGGGAAGCTGGTGGAGAGGGAAGAGAAAAGGAGGGAGGTTGCCAGGAGTTTATTATTTTCATATTTTAAAGCCCTGAACAGTTTGAAAAGATGATTGCCAGAGGGGACCAGGAAAATTAGTGGTTGTTTGATTCAGGATCAATTTTCAAATCTGCCCAGTTTATAATTGTGCGACTCTCACTGTCATCACTCATGTGATTCAAGCACCAGATGTTCAGGTTTGAAATGTCCCCAGGGCTCACCCCCTCCCTGGTATGCCTCCGAGCCTCTTTCTTTCCCCACTGAACAATTTTCCCCGGTACTTATTTATTGATATTCAAAATGCCTGCACAGGGGCTTAAAAATAAAAGAGGTGAAAAAGAAACCCTGAAAATGCAGACTCGGGCTTAACGTGTGTCACCTTTGGAAGAAGTGATGTGGATTAAATCCACACGCAGACATGAAGGAAGGGCCAAGATCCTTCTCTTTTTCAGGAGCAGGTTTTAGTGAGGACAGAGTTCTGAGATCCCTGGGAGTGAGGAAGATACGGGCATTAAGGCAAGGAGGGGAGCAAAGAAGACAAATTCGGATAACCCGAGGGTGAAAGGCTCACCCTAGTTGTCTAGGTTGGTGTTTATCATTCCTGACTTTTAGAATAATGGGGGAGCGTCAGAGTTGGAAAGGATCTTCAAGATCATCTGGTCCAGCTTTACTCAAACTGGGTTCAGCAGACTCCTGGGGGCCACAAACATATAATAGTCTATAACTTATTTAGATTTAAAATTTTGTCTTCTCATTTTGATGATGTTATAAATATATTAGCAAAATATTCAGGGCATCTGAATGCAAACCTGGAGCCAGGTGATCCTAGGACTGTGTTTATGTTTGCAGGATAGGGGCTGAAGGGACCACCCAAAGGGAACTTGCACTTGGTCTTATCTGGCTGGGAGTAGGTTAAGTCCTAATGTCACAATGACAGCAACCAAGCCAGGTCCTCTCTGTACTCACACTAAATCCTTTACCAGTAATAAACGTAAGGCTTATTTTCCAATGATATTTTACAACTGAATGACACTTTGGTAGACTATGATTTTTGTTCTAAAGTTTTTTAATAAATTAAGACTTTGATTTGACATCATGGGAATGACATACTGAAATAGATGGCTAATGAAAAAGAACAGAGCCAGGTTTAATAGATGAATTTATGCACTTCATAAAGTTAAGATGAAATACTATCATGGCACACTGAATGAGTAAAAGTTTCCAGTAATTTAAAAAGAGAAAAGTGATATGAGACTTTCATCATCACATAACACACGGAAGTATAGACATCTCAAACTCCAGAGTAAGTGGGTTGTAGCCTTCAACACTCTCTTAGTGTTGGAGATAGCAATTTAGTTTCGGCCAAAAACATTACTTATTATTTTAAATTAGTGAATTTTATTGCCTTTTGAGTTTTGTGTCTGTTCACTTGGTGAATGTGACTTTATAGTTGTTTAATATTTATAAGAAGTTATACCTAATTTTATATTCATGTAAAACATAATAAAAATATGTTGTCGACACTGTGGGTCTGCAGAAAAACTTCTCCCATTGCAAGGAGTCTGTATATGTAACCCTTGTGTAACACAAATCTAGTCCATTGCCCATTGCCCTCATTTACAGAAATGATTCTTCAGTGTTTATGGGTCTGTCTCAGTGCAGAATCCTCCATAGTAATTCCCAAGAAAACACGACCATCTTGTTCACCTGAATATAGGTTGTAATATCGTCTGCTTGGTGTCATTACACTTTCTCATTTCCTACGTTTGCCTCTCCACTCCTCAACTTCCCTCAGTGTTCCTGCATCCACCAGGGCAAATTCCTGCTCCTGTTTCAAGCCCAGCTCATTGAAGGTTGCCTCTTCTGTGAAGCTCTGATGTGTTGTTTTTTTTTTTTTTTTCCGACACCACCAAGCAATTCTCCAATCAGCAGACACTGACTGGGTGTCCCACACATTTAACTCAATTCTGATACTGTCTACCTGGAGACAGAGTCAGATCCCACAGGTTAAGAGCTCAAGTCCAAGACTGTCCTCACTCCAGATGTCACCACAAGTCCAGGATTTCACCTGTGCTTCTGACTGGCTGTAGCTCTGAGGTTCCCAGACCCTCTCCTCAGGTTTGATTAATTAGCTACAGTGATGCACAGAACTCAGAAATCCAGTTTACTTACTAGATTACCAGTTTATTACAAAGAGTGTTAAAGGATATGAATGAACAGCCAGATGAAGAGATACACAGGGTGAGATCTGGAAGGGTCCCCGACACAGGAGTTTTTGTCCACATGGAGTTTGGGGTACATCACCCTCCTGGCACGTGGATGTGTTCTGGTTCACCAACCTGACAGCTCTCTGAACCAGTCTCTTTGGGTTTTTATGGAGACTTCATTACATAGTCATAATTGATTAAACCTTTGGCCATTGGTGATTGAACTCAATCTCCAGGGCTTCTTCCCTGCCTAGAGGTCCAGGATGGGGCTGCAAGTTCCAACTCTTGAATCAATGTTGGCTCCCCTGGCAAGCAGCCCGCATCCTTAGTGACTTTCCAAGAGTCACCTCATCACCGTGAACTCAGGTGTGGTTGAAGTGGATTTGTTATCAGTAACAACACACTCCTTTCAACTTTATGGCTCTGGAACTGTTTCGAGAAGCAAAGACAAAAGACTAAAGCAAAAGATGCTTCCATTGTTCTTATCGCTTAGGAAATCCCAAGGATGTTAGGAGCTGCGAGCCAGAAAGGGGGGGAAGGCGAAATATATATTTCTTATTCTACATCACAGCGTCACAGAAGCTTTCCTTCTTTTCCTGGTGCAATGAGTGGCTCTCTCCTTTGTCTCCTACAGCTTGCAGTTTCTCCTTCTCATTCGGCTCTCTCCAGGGGACATTGAACATGTCTACTTACTCCCCAGATTTTTGATCTGAGCTTCTCAAAGGCATGGACCTAGCCTAACTCATCTTCTATCTAGTCTGTGGCTCTTTGTTGGTTCTTAATATAAGTCTGTTAAGTAAGTTAGATCTCTCTATATCAAAATAATGCATCCTAATAAAATTAATCATCACGCCATGCTTTCTCAGGCATGACCTCTAATGTTATCCTTGCAAGATTCTCAAGAGACATTTATGAAGCCGCTAGAAATTTTTTGGTTTTGTTTTTTTTTTTTTACCAAATTAGAGCATGAGAGGAATAACACAGAAACAGAGGGAAAATTCACCAGCAAGACATTATAAAAAATCCCTGGAATTTAGATGCCGGAGTGGGCAGGAGGTCTGTCTCTGGGGTTGGCTTTTCACCTTCCCATTTATGTTTTAGGAATAAGGGTTGGAAGTTAATTCTTGTGTGAACCCAGCCTTGTGATTGGTTGCAAATGGAAAGACTTCTCTCTGCAGGAAATGAGGCCATCACATTGAGAATTGTTTTGCGGACTGGCAAATGGAAAATGTTCTTAATGAAAATACAGGATAATCAGTCTGCGTGTTGGGGAGAAGCACTGAGGGGAAGAAAGAGAAAGAATCCATATTAAATAGATGCGTCTACCAGCATGCTGACGAGGAGAGGGACTCAGAGGTTATTGTAGGAAAAAACACCTCTACGACTTACTATCCTAATGCTTTTCTGTAGCTTAAAAAGTGAATATATGGTATGGGCCACAAGAGGTGGGAAAAGGCCAATCAGTAGTCCCTAAAACGGAGGTATGGTTATCATTTTCTGGACCATGATGGAGTCTAATATTCTGGCCTGTCACCCTGTCCAACCCCTCAACTCATCTTTACTTGTCAGACCGCTTGTCCAAAGCTTTGTTAGGAAAATGTGGTCACTGAGTTATCAGGCACATGTCACAATCACCACAGCGGCTCCCATTTATGAGGCCCTGACAGGGAGTTCCAAGGGCTTTCGATGTATTAACGCAATCGTCCCTATAGTAATTTGAGGTAAATGCTAATATTTCCCCCATTTTACTCAGGAAGTGGAGTCACCAAGCAGGTCAGAAGTATGGCCAAGTCTGCACACGTGGTGGGTCTCACAGCTTAACCCCAGAGCCCCGGATGCATAGCATTATGCCGTTCTGCCCTCCTAGTGGAAAATCGTGGGCTTTGGCATCACACTGGTCTCTGTGCAAATCCTGATCATTGGCCCTTGGCACAGGACAAATTCTTTAATGTTTATGAGCCTCCATTTGATCATCTGCAGAATGGGCATTAACTCACAGAGTTTTGTAGGGATTAAGTAAACTAATGTGCCTAAAGTTCTTGATACAGCAAACAAGGGAGGTAACTAACTTCCCCACACCTACATCATCCTTGCTTTAGGAATCCTTAGAAGCCAGAGGCTTAAGGTCTTTGGAATGAGACATGATGCAAGAGGCTGGCTTTATGGGCTAGAATCACCAAGAATGTGCATCTCACCAGCTTGAGGTCCCAGTGAGATCATGGAAGGGTACATGGGGCATGCTCAGAATCAGGAACTAATGGGATTGTTCCTCTGTCCTTGTATGTTCTCTTCAAGGGGGATATGACCTAGGAAAATGAGACTTAAATTGCTTCCACTAATCCTTTATGCTTTCTGCAAACAGAGTAAATAACCCCATACCATGAGCAAGTTTAGCTATTATGGGATTGGTGATTAGCTCGTGTCCTCTGACCCACTCATAGTCTCAAATGGAGCTGAAGTTCTGACCTTGGAGTATGACATAGACGGATGATAGGAAGCAGGGGGATAAGACAGCACTAGAAACGGTATGGAACCCCATCTTGGGGGTGGGGGTGGGTGCTTACATCCTCGGTATTCTCCCAGCCCACACTATCCATATGTTGGGCAACAATACAGACTCTAACTGGGAGTTCTTGGAATCCTTTCCACTGTCCTAGAAATTCTAGTCTGCAGATCCAGAATCGTCTCCATCAATAATTAAGCCAGATTGCAGAATAATCATCAAACCACAGCCCACCAGAAGGGACATGGATTGCATAGCCAGACCCCTGGAATGCCTTTAGAATTTCAGACTGGTCCCATGTACAAAGTCCACATGGTCATTTCATTAACTTTGGACTAAGGAGGGACTGCACTTTATACAATAGGATTTTTTGGACATCACTTACCATGTTATTGTGGGTTTTCTCATAGAGGCTGAATATCAATTATTTGGGGGCATATGTTACGTGCTTGGGATTCAGAAAGAAAAAAATACGGTTCCTGCCTTCTAGGAGCACGTGATTCAGTGGGGAGACAGACAGATAAACAAGCAGTTGCAATATAGGGTGACAAGTGCTGCCACAGTGGGAAGCAAAGGGTGCCTTGGGACTGCAGGGGAGATGCAGGAGAGACATTCCGAACTGTTCCCTGGAGGAGGAACTGGAGGATGGGAAGGGCATTCAGGCAGAGGGAGCAGCTCATGCATCAGCCTGGAGGACGCATGGTTTGTTCCCGGAAGTGAAGAGGAAGAGCATGAGAGTGTGATATGAGACAAGACAAGGAAAGGTAGAGCCACGAAGGACCCTAAGTGCCATGACAAGGAGCTTGAACTTTGTGCTTATATGAATAATTCTTAACCTTTCCTGAGATGCAAACTATAGTGGAATTTATCGTCTTTTTTTTTTTTTTTGCGGTACGCGGGCCTCTCAGTGCCGTGGCCTCTCCCGTTGCGGAACGCAGGCTCCGGACGCACAGGCTCAGCGGCCATGGCTCACGGGCCCAACCGCTCCTCGGCATGTGGGATCCTCCCGGACCGGGGCACGAACCCGCGCCCCCTGCATCGGCAGGCGGGCTCTCAACCACTGCGCCACCAGGGAAGCCCAACACACACACTTTTATGTTTTACATTCAACTTCAGGGATGGTCCTGGGCCCCCTGGTACCCAGTTAAAACCCCCCACCTAAAAGAAGTAGAGATCAGTGAAAGATTTTATGTTGAGCAGGGATGTGTCCATCGGGAACACAGAGGATGGACTGGAAGAAATACAGACCGAAGACAGGGAAAATGGGACCACGGTGAGGAGCCTGTCATCCGAGTTTAGAAGACACAATGGTTTCGTTCAATCTCCTCTCACTTGTGGAGTGATGGGCAAGATGCACAATCTAGTTGTTGGACTCAGCATGTCTGCCCCACCCCATCCTTTCTGAGGAAGGTGCCCATGGCCTTAAAGCCGGTACGGGAAGGCAAGGGGAGGGTAAGAAGAGAAGTTGTAATCTACAGGGGGTGTCACCAGCCCCTCGGGTACAGATCACAGAGGATCGCACCCGGGAAGTTCATCTCTGAGAACGTGTTCCTGGAGCAAACTGTCTACTTCTAAAAGCCACAGTGGTACCTCACTGGAAGCCTCTAGGCAGCAGGACCCTCCTGGTTGTTCTGTGTTTGGGGAGAGGGGCAGGGTGGTGGGGAGGGAAGAACACATTTGTTTAGCAGTGGAGGAGGGATTTAGGGATCTGAACTTAATCCTGACTCTTCCTGTGAGAGCCTGGGAAAGTGTCTCTGTACCCTCTTCCTTCATCTATTAAATGGGAATAACAATAAAAATGCTAACATGCTCTGGGAGGAGTACGGAGGAGGAGATGATAAAGCATTTTGTAAATACCGGAGGAAGGTGATGCAGCAGTGGTGGATAACTGCGTTCAGTGGAAGAAACAGCAGGAGTATAGCCATCCTTGACTTTCTGGCAGACTTTTGATTTCTCCCCTCAGAAAAGGCACTCCCAGAAGCTCTGAGAAGGGCAGGAGCTCTGCAGCCCTTTCTTTTTCTTATTGTGGGAGTCAGAGAAGGGAGAGTGTGAAGAGGCTGGGGGAAGGTTGAAAGGTCCAGTCCGCCTCATCTCTGAAATAGCTGCCTGGGGAAACCAGGGCTGGCTACGTTGTAGATGTTTTTAACAAGCTTGGGTTTGAATTTCATCAAAGCCAAGAGGGCTCTTAGCGCATGCTGTCCCCCCTAAACTGGGCACGAACTGCTCAGAATGGCTTAGGTTCCCCAAAGTCACATTGTGGCAGACCCACATGCCCATCCATCCCATTCCATGCCTGCTGACTTTTCCTTTGAACCAGCCTTACACCTGAAAATGTGGGAATGACGATCCCGGTCAGAATCCAACATTCCCTTCAGGTCCCCAAATGCTTGCTCCACAGCGTGACGTCGTGTTGGATTTGAGCTTTTTTTCCCCCTCAAGAGCCGGGTTTTGGCACCATCTCCATAGGTTGCACTGGAATATAAGAGGAGGGTAGCTACAGGTAACAGATTATTTTTAATTCTGCCTTGTTATTTGGAACTGATTTCCCATATGTTGTTGTTGTTAAATTCCTTGCATGAATTTTCTCAAATATTTGTAACATATGTCATATCTATATGCAGATTTTAAATTATGGATGCCTTCATCCAATCATTTTTGAAGGGGGAAAAATCCAAGTCTAATACTCTCAAGCAGGGCCACAGTCTCCTGGGCATCAGATATCGTTCAGGTAGACACATCTGGTGAAATGCATCACATCAAATTAGTATCAAGGGTATTGAGACTCTGAGACTACGGGCAGACAGCCCCCTTCTAATGTACTGCTTTTTAGATTGTTGGGGAAACTTGAATCCCAATTCTCTTGTGGAATGAGTGATACTAACACGCCTGTTCAGATGCTCAAAGTGAAGATCAAAGCAGCAGTGTCCAAACTGCCTTTGCAAACAAAGCAGCCCCTTGCATCCCCCCGGGGATACCGTGCTAATTTTATCAACTCTCCCTGGCTCTTCTGCTATTAAATAGCAATAAATAAATGTTTTTTTCTGGGTTTGCCAGTGGCTTATTTGTCTGACAAACAAGCTCATTTCCTTTTAAGTATGAGGTTTTAGTCCGACTAATAGAATTAATCTATTTTTAATGAAAATGCGAATGGCTTTTACTTAGAAATCTACCTATCCATCTCCCTCTCTCTGCACCAGCCCCCTCCCCCCGTGCCTTCTCTGAACACATACATCCAGTCATGAATATTTCAATACATCTCAGGCTTCCAGATCAATATAGGCAACTCTCAAGCCCTATTGATTTTCAGAGGTTTGACTCACAAGGGTGATCAAATATTTCTCGACTTATGAAACCTGAGTTAAAGAGGCTTTGCTGGCCCTTCAACTTTTACCAGACATCTTTGTCTTATTTTATTTCCTCTTCCCATATTCCTTCTGCTGGTTCTCTCTTCCTCTCTCTCCCCATGCCCCACCCGTTTAGCTTCCCGCTCCCACCCCACACTCACAGCCCTGAGATGGAGATTTATGACTAAGCAATAAGTCCTGGAGAAGCAGGCACTATTTTCCCACTGGGTCCACTTGAGGTCAGAGGGAGAAGAGGCCGAGGGAACAGAGCAGCCGTGAGCACGATTCAGCCCCCATCCATCTCGCCTGCAGGGGCTCTGCCAGCTTTCCTCCTGTCTCTCTGATTCATTTATCAGCACAGTTCACTCTTCCTCCGGCACACCTCTGAAGATGTAATCCCAGAAGGCGCCCCTAGCAACATACGAGGAATTCTCCACTGAGGCACAGGAGCTGAGCTGCTCCATATGGGTAGGAAATAAGCTAATTATACAGTCAGCCATGTCCAATACCAGGATGTATGTTATTATAAGTTTATCCACCCTGGTTATGAAGCAGTGAGCCCAAGATTCTTGGACAGTTTTACCGAACCTTTGGTAGTTAATCCACTATAACGTGCATTGGATTAGGAGTTTGGAGACCTGGGTATGGATTTCTCCAGCTAGCCCTGGGATGTTAGTCAAATCAAATCACTTACCTTCTTGGGCCTCTCTTTCCTCATTTGTAAAACATATTTGTTCATTGATTCATTCCTTCATTCATTTAAGAAATCTTTATTGAGTTCCTCCTATGTGCCAGGGACAGAAGATAGAATGGCAAATAAGATAGATACAGGTCCCTGCTCTCTTGAAGCTTAATGTCTAGCCAGGACTAGGCAGGGACATATTAATGTTTTATCCTCCTCTGAAGTCCCATACCACAAGCCTCTAGATTTCACAGTGTACGTTGTATATAAATATATTACCATGTTTGTAATCTGATCCCTTGCTAAACTGTGTGCTGTTTGTTGGTGTGGATGGTGCCTAGAATTTGGAGTTCTTGTTCACTGGACGTTAGTTGAATAACTTGGTTCTTTATAGTTTGTGTCCTGCCCAACATCAAGTAGAATTGAGGTAGCAATCCTATGTGTGGAGACTCAGTGGGAGCACACTCAGTAGTCATGGATCCTGCCCCAGTGGTTCTTCTTCCTAAGTCTTTGGTAAGGAAAAGCATGCTAAAGGACTTATAGAAAACAAAGTATAAAATGTCAGTAAATTGTAGGTGCCCTTGTAATGGAAAGTTAGAGATAACCAGAATGATCCCGTGACCAAAACAGACAGACAGAAAGACAAAAATCTCTCTTGAAGCACAATCACGTTTTAAGTAAAAGTATGGTAGGATTTGTTGGTGAGGAAGTAGCTCATTTCTATTTTCTCATGGCAGTGTGATGTATTTTTTGCATTTGAACCTTTAAAAAGTTTTAAAGTTATTTTTATTTTTAAATTAAAATTTTTTCCAGCTTTATTGAGATAGAATTAACACATAACATTGTGTAAGTTGAAGGTGTACACTGTAATGATTTGATATACATGTATATTGCAAAATGATTACAATAAGTGTCTGTCAGATGAATGGCTAAAGGAAAGTGGTATATATACATATATATAGCAGAATATTATTCAGCCATACAAAAGAAGGAAATCCGGGGGCTTACCTGGTGGTGCAATGGTTGAGAATCTGCCTACCAATGCAGGGGACACTGGTTTGATCCCTGGTCCAGGAAGATCCCACATGCTGCGGAGCAACTAAGCCTGTGCACCACAACTACTGAGCCCGCGTGTCACAGCTACTGAAGCCCGTGTGCCTAGAGCCTGTGCTCCACAGCAAAGAGAAGCCACCACAATGAGAAGCCTGTGTACTGCAATGAAGAGTAGCCCCCACTCTCTGCAACTGGAGAAAGCCCGTGTGCAGCAATGAAGACCCAATGCAGCCAAAAATAAATTTTAAAAAGAAGGAAATCCTGCTGTTTGTGACAACATGGATGAAACTTGAGGGTGTTATGCTAAGTGAAATAAGTCAGACAGAGAAAGATGAATACATTATGATCTCACTCATATTGGAATCTAAAAATGTAGAACTCATAGAAACAGTAGGTAGATTGGTGGTTACCAGGGGTGGGGGTGGAGGGAGGAAGGGAGGGGGAGAAATGGGTCAAATTGGTCAAAGGGTACAAACTTTAAATCTTTTAGTTGAAGTCAAGTTTGCTGCTATGTGACCTTGAGCAACACACAAGCAGAGACAGTGTCTTGATTTAGAAAAGGTGCACAAGGCTCCTTCCAGCATTGACATTGCTTGATTCTACACGGCGTTGTCTATCATTTATGTGAGCTCAGAAGTAAACCCCCTCCCTTTTCTCTCCTGCTCCCCTGTAAGTCACACAGTGTGAGCATCCCTTTCTCCAGGAAGCCCTCCCTGGGAGTTTCCCTCAGCCAAGGCCAAGTGAAGTGCTTCTCCCACACTTACCTCTGTTGCAATGATACATTTTCTCAATTGTCTCCTCCACAAAACTTGGAGCTTTCTGAGGGCAGAAATTATGTTTCATTCTTTGTTACCCTCCTAACACCTTCCTATCACATTGCTGGCACAAAATAGACACCAATAAATGTTTATTTACTTTGAATAAAATTGAGGCTCCTAGAAGAAATAGCCTACTTAATGTGCTTCATAAATATATATTAATCACAGGTCTGGAAATGTACAGGGCGCGGGGGTGGGGGGAGATGTCAGTGTTATTCCTCCTTGCTCTTGAGCGCTCAGCAAGCATGGAGGAAAGGAATCAGGAACCGTTACCTTCTGTCTCACTGGAAACAGGTGATGACTACTGTGGTATCACAGAAAGATATTTGGTGTTTGTTCTCAGTTCCTGGCACCAACACCCTAAAATCCTTGGCATTTCCTGAGTGATAGGATTGATAAGAGCCTCTTTTGTTCTAATGAGGCAACTCTTTCAGGCCCCTAGATATCTTCAGGTGGGAGCTGGTCACCAGAAAGACCAAGCCTTGATTAGAAAATTTAAGCTTTCAGCCCCACATCCAACCTCCAGGGAGGGGGGAGGGATTGGAGATTGTGTTAATAACCAGTGGTCAATGATTTCATCAATCGTGCCTACATAATGAGACCTCCATTAAAGCTCTAAACTGTGGGGCTCAGAGAGGTTCTGAGTTGGTGAACACATTGAGGTGCTGGGAGGGTGGTGCACCTGGGGAGGCCATGGAACCTCCACACATCCCATCCCCAATACCTTTCCCTTTGCATCTCTTCCATTTGGCTGTTCCTGAGTTGTATCCTTTATAATAAGCTGATAATAGTAGGTGAAGTGCCTTTCTGAGTTCTGTGAGTCATTCTGGCAAATTATCAAACCTGATGGGGGGTTATGGGAACCCCAAATTTGTTTCCAAGTCAGACAGAAGTGTGGATCATCAGGGCACCCCATTTGAGACTGGCAGCTGAAGTGAGGGCAGTCTTGTGGGACTGAGCCCTTAAACCTGTGGAGTCTGGTGCTAACACCAGGTAGTTCATGTGAGAATTGAATTGAACTGAACTGTAGGATACCCTCTTGGTGTCAGAATTGCTTGATGTTGGGGAAGGGGGGTGGCAGGCAGGAAGGAAGCGACACATTTGGTGTCAGAAGTATGAGTAAAAATAGTTCAGCCATGAAGATTGCCTTTGCTGTTGGCTTTGGTGATGAAGCCACCTTCCTTTATGGGAGAAGGCCCAATCTCCCACCTTGTAGACATAAGCTTGCACCTGGGTGGTTATTTCCCGAGGGGTTTTCAGGGAGTGGTGCACAGAGGAGGAGATGTGGTAAAAGAGTTCTTATGGGCAGGAGCAGGTTTGGGGAGAAGATGGAATTCTAGAGCCTCTCATTTGCTCTGAAAGCTCCGAAAGATCTCTGAGACTTTCCCGGGGAGCAATCCTGGTACCTTCCACCAGATACAGAAATGCAAGCCACACTGGAGAGCACAAAGCTGCTGTCCAGCTTTGAAAACCAACACTGTGATGGGTAGCAGGGCTAGCAGCGGACGTGGAGGTGGGAAAGTGGGACGGTGTGGATGACAGCAGCTACACCTCAGAATGCCAGGTGCTTTGCTTACGTCAGTTGTCTCATTTTATACCTCCCAAAATTCTTTTATAGAATAAGTACAAGAAACCTCAATATAACAATCAAAAGTTAATTCTGAAATTCTGAAAAAAATTCTGATTTGTCAAACTACAAGTCACAATGAAATTGTGTGTGAGGCTAGGACATGATAAGGACATGATAAGCAGAGCACTTACGTTGCCTCAATTTTATTCAAAGTGGTTTGGGGGGTGGATTTTAATACTTTAAAAAAATGAATGCAAATTTTACTTAAATATGTAAAGATTAAAATCATACCTGCAAAAAAAGCATGTATGGTGACAGGTGTTCAGACCATACTCTCAACACCCCAGTCATGTTGGAGTTCTTTGACAGGAAAATTTGAAACAGGGGTGCATGATTCCCAAGGACTTGCAGCTTGCTGTAATGGAGCTACAGCTTTCTAAAGTAGTTGTGAAGAATGTTTCAAAATGTTTTCAGGACTTTAATTTCTTTATTTCGGAGAAGGAGAGAGGGGGCGGATTGCTTTATTATTAAGTTTGCAAACAACATTTGTTCTCCAGCTTCCCATGCAATGGCATGCCCTCCATTGCCCCACCTACCTCAGCATCAGTTGGGAGAATCATAGAGTCTCATTAACTGTCATATAAACAAAACCTGGGCCTCGCAAAATAGAGTTGCCCATGCAGAAAGTAGCTCACAGTGTATCAATCCAGAGCATCTGCCTTGCAGGCTTCTAACTCAGGACTCATTACTTGAAACTTCCTTTTCTCTTTCCATGGAATCATAACATGTAGATCAGAAGTTACAGAGACATCTCAAGTGAACTCAGTTTCAGATGCTCTGGAGGACAGCTGTCCCTCCCTTTGAGGTGCCTCCAAAGGCCCCCCCCACACACGAAGTAAATGTCACAAACTTTACATGGCTTAGATTTCAAACCAGACCATCCTACACATACCCTCAAAATTTAGCAAAAAATTCATCCACGTGTTTATATGTGATGTATTTAGATGCTAACAGACAGCAACTTGATGTTTTATTTTAGATAGACTGTGCTTCCAGACCACATCTTCTTTGGATGCTGTCCTCCAAAGCATTGCTGTCCTCCAGTTCACTGCTGTCCCTTCAGTGAACTCTGAAACTGAGCTCACTTGAGACGTCTCTGTAACTTCTGATCTACATGTTATGATTCCATGGAAGGAGAAAAGGAAGTCTCAAGTAATGAGTCCAGAGTTAGAAGCCTCCAGGGCAGATGCTCTGGATTGATACACTGTGAGCTACTTTCTGCATGGGCAACTCTATCTTGAGAGGCTCGGGCTTTACTTATATGACAGTTAATGAGACTATGATTCTCCCAACTGATGCCGGGGTAGGTGTGGCGACAGCTGGTAACATATACATTTCTCCAGCAGAGCAGGCTCCCTTTTACATCTGCATCCTTTACATTGAGCTGTTCTCTAATAAACAAGTGTTAGTTGACTGTTGCTTTATACCTCAAATAGTGCCAGGTATCTACCCTAAAAGGTAAGACACCAGAGATTAGGATTTTAGAGCTCAAAGGCACTTTAAACATCACCTTGTCAAGACCTCTTACTTTACTAGTGAAGAAACCGAGGCCCAGAGTTATGAAGTGATTTGCCGAAAGTCATAATTAGCTAATAGTAAAACTGAAATAGGACAGAGGTCCGTTGACTCCTAGCTTAGTGCTCTGTCTGTTGTTCCAAATACCATCCCATCTTGTCCAGACAATTGTGGTGGAATTTTTTTTTAATGTTTTTTAAATGAGTAGCATAATAGCACCCCTCTGCTCAGATACGGTCAGCTGGTCACTTTTCCCTGAAAACAGGGAACTCATGACTTATGATACAAACTGAGAAATGGAAAATGATTTCTCATTGGATGTTATTGTTGAACAAATATTCCCTCTCCTCTTCCATTTCTCATGAAAAAAGTAGATGTCCTCACACCATTGGTGGGCTTAGACATACGATTTGTTTGTCCAGGGAAATATGACCAGATACAAAAATTCCACATCTGAACAGAGGTGTGCTATTGTGGTCTGGGTCCTGTGTGCCTCTCCTTTACCATAAGAAGGACACGCTCCAGCTTCCTACTGTTCCTTCATACTGGGTCCTAAAATAGAAAGACATGAGACAGCCCTGAACCCAGCCTGGAGCGGGGCTGTTGATGTGCTGACCCACCAACCCACAGGCAAGGATATAGGTTTGCTTTTGGAAACCATGGAGATTTGCGGGGGGGGGGGGGCACTGTTGATCATTGAGCACAAGCTAATGCACTCAAACAGACCTTTCCTTAGGTATTCACATCTTGCCCTCACTTTTCACGTTGCAGTGCAGAAGTTCAGAGAGTTACT
Organism: Monodon monoceros; assembly: GCF_005190385.1. Taxonomy (NCBI): domain Eukaryota; kingdom Metazoa; phylum Chordata; class Mammalia; order Artiodactyla; family Monodontidae; genus Monodon; species Monodon monoceros. Next base: position 12,227,533 of record NW_021703782.1, on the reverse strand, counting down.
CCATGTTTCAAGATGAGAAAATTGCCTTCCAGTCAGATTAAATGCTTTCTATAAGGGTGCCCTGGGAAAACATAGAGGCATAGATCAGAAGTTAAAATCCATGTATCCTTCCTGACTTTCAGAATTCAGTTTCCTGTGGTATTTAAGCATGAATCTCTTATTGCTCTTGAGGATGAAAAAAACGAGGCAATTTGGTTTTGTCAATTTAGTATCTCTTTCTCTATCTATCATTATCGTCTATCTCTAGCCATCCATCCATCTGTCGATCCAACTGTATATTTGTTCGAACTGGAAAAAGATGGTCTGAAAGTTCCATTGTGCTTACTGTTGTGGGGTTGACATTTTAGTGACTAAAAAGTCAGCTGAGTTGATAATGTTTAGGTTGATCTTTCTGCATCTGATTATGCTTGTTTCCAAACCCAAGCGGTTGTTAATGAAACAGTTGCTGTTTTGTTGACAGAACATTAATTACTTGATCTCAGGCCTCAGTAATTGCACCAGCCCCCTCTGTATACATTACTAATTACATTAGCAATTATATGGCATTTTAAGGACAAAGAAATGACTGAAGCAATTTCAGTGTCACAGGTAACCTGCTGTTAGATTTCAATCACATTTCTAATGTGTCCATGATGTGCTGAAACAAGTTCTAGGGAGTTTTGTGACAGCAACTTGAAGAAATGACCTAAGACTTACCCATGAACCCACTGCCCAGTGGTTAGCCCATCATGTAGGCAGAGATAATGTGGGTCAAGTCTTTTTACCTCTCAGAGCCTCATTTTCTTTCTGCAAAATAATTAGAGAGAGAAAGGCTTGGATAAAAAAAATAATTCACTATTCAACAAATATTTATTGAATATTATTATGTTAAATGCGAAGTTACAGACCTCATCCATGACTTTGTGAAGTTTATAATCTCATAGAGGAGACAGATGGTAAGCAATAAACACTAAAATAAATCTGTAATGGTCAGGGTAATGCTTGTTAGCTGCTATAACAAACAATCCCCAAAGTCTCAGAGACTTAATACAGTAATATTGTATTTCTTGTTCACATCCTGGTCAGCTCTTTCCAACGGGTTACTCAGGGGTCCAGTCTCTTCTGTGGTGTGGCCCCATCATTCCGGATGTCTCAGTTCCCAGCTGTGTGGACAGAAAAGAGAGTTGAGGATCTTGTGGGAGATTTTAGAGAACAGGCCTGGCAGGGTAGCATTATTTTTCCTACACCCTCCAAGGAAGCAATGAGCCCTTACCCAGTGTCTGCTGCAGTTGATAATTACAAATGGTGACTAGCGTTATAAAGGAAAAGCATGTAGAGCAATGGGGACATGTAATGGGAGCAGTCACTGATTCTGCGTTCAGTATCCATTCCTCCTCCTTCTGATAAGAGTGCCCTTATTGCTGAATAAGGGAATTACTCTCCTTCACTGTGTGTAGTTTTTGTGGAGCTGTCAGTCAAGTTTCCCTGTCGCCACACCCCATCCCTAGCAGGCTTGTGCACATGGTATGCCAGTCAGATTCTCTCCCTGGACCGATTCTCTCCCTGGACCGTAAACTCATCCATGTGTCCATCACATGCAAGGGACACACAGACAAGGAAAGATAGGATCTGATTCCCTGCCATGAAAGCACCATAAACTGATAGACCCACTATCAGTTCTTGTCACTTGGAGCCCTGGATCCCTGGTCCCTGTCCTTCCGGAGCCATATTTTCAGCTTTCCCTTTGAATCTCTGCATGACCTCATGTTGCAATTAGTTTCCTTTCTTCCTAGATTAACCTGTTGGTTTCTGTGCTTGCACCAAAGAACCCTAATTGATATAGGGGTATAGTTTAGATTGTGAGGTTTAGTGAAGGCTTCTCTGAGGAAGCGGCAATTTTGCTGCTGAAGTATAAGTTGGAGTTCACCAGGTGATGAGCGGGAACATTGTTTTTAAGGCACTGGAGGAAATCATGTGTGCAAAGGCCCTGAGGTAGAAAAAGCTTGTGGTATTTGAGAATCATAAGTAAGCCTGTGAAGGCGGAGCTTGTGGAGTGAAGGAGAAAATGACACAAGATGAAGCTGGAGATGGGGGAAACTAACAGATTTCCAATGCTTTGTAAGCAACGTTAAGGATTTTGGATTTGATCCTAAATGCAATGGGAAGCCACTGAAGGTTTTAAGAGGGAAAGAGATATGATCTTATTTACACTTGAAAAAACTCACCCAAGCTGATCTATGGGAGATAGATAGGAAGGAGTCAGAGTAGAGGCAGCAATGTTCTCAAGAGTTCATAGGAATAGACAGATGGGAGGGATGACAGTGGTTTGTTTTGGTGACTGGAAGGGAAAATGAAAAGAGGAAGACAGGCTCCAGACGTGTATTGAGGTAACATTGACATGGCTTGGTGATGAGTAATTTTCTGGAGGCAGAGAAAGAGAGGCATCAAAGATGACTTTCAGTTTCTAGAAATTACAATTACTGAAATTAAAAAAAAAAAAGGAGAGCAGGACCAGGTGAGAGTGGCAGAGCTAAGAATTCCTTTTTGGCATGTAAATCTGAATTGCCTTGGAGACTTCAAGCCATCCTGTCAAATGTCAACACATAGGTCTGGCATTCAGGAGAGAAGTCTTGCTTAGAGATATACATTTAGATAGTACAGACATGGACAGGGTGTTTGCAGCCCTGGAGAGGAGGAGACAAGATGTCTGTAAGGTCTTTCCAACCCTGATAATGCCTAAATCTATTAACCTGGGGGATAGACCTCCAAATTGCACCATCTAAAAATTGTACACCTAACCAGGTTTGGACTGTGTTGTATCCCCCCCCCCCCAAGCCCTATGCTTATAAGCATGCCAGCCCGTCATGCCCTACTCAGCTAGGACACATTAGAATGGCTCCCTCAGTTCCCTAAACTTGGTCCAAGCTCACTACCAAATTATTTCCCCTCACCCGTCAAATTTCTCACCTATTTTCTGTATAAAGCAGCCGTGCTCCCGCCTCCCAAGCCTGAAGCCCATTGTGTTTCTCTAGTGGTGACTCTGGTTCTCTCCCTCAATGGCTCCCACTAGTCCTGTTATTTATTTCTGTGCTTTATTTCTGCTTCCCTACCTGATCCAGGCTGGCCCCTGGATGCTCTCCTGGTTTAGTTTCAACCTCCAAGAAATAACACCACGTCCCTATACAACTTCATGGCGTCCTGGCCGTTGGCCTGACCACAGCTTTCTAGAGAGCTGAGGCAACGGGTAAAGCAAGGAGAGAGCAGCCGATGCTCGATCCTGGGAAACCAGCCTGGTGACCTGAAACTGGAGAAGTTCCCCAGACGGTGTGAGGGGGATTGTCCCCCTGATCTTTCACCCACCCCCACACCCCCATGGCCCTGGGTCACCCTCCTCTGTTTACTGAGAACACGCACATGAGAAAAACAGGGCCTGTCTGGGCCAGCAAGTTGTGTAGGAGAGAATTTGAACTTTATCGGTCCTGACATTTCTGCCTTGGTATGTGCAACCGTTCTTACACATATGGATTGGATCAAATGAAATAATTTATGCGAAAGCACTTTGAAATTTTCAGAGGGCTACCCAAGGTATTGCTTGTTGTTATTATGACCGTTACACAGGAAAGGCTTTCCTCTTCAACTCACCCAAGTGTTTGATTAAAATTAGGTGGCAAATTGGCAAGCCTATAACATGCTTTCTTGGGTAGCTCGTCACCTATACCTATGGTGACCATATGGTGTATGTTTTCCAAGACGGCCTGGATTTTCACGTAATTTTATTCTTTACAACAGAAGTGATCTGTTAAATTCTTAACTGTCATTTGATTATTAAGCCTCTGTTGGACTTTTCTCAAAAATAAGTTCCCTGGAATAAAAACTTTGGTCAGAACATATGTTTTAACTTCTGGAGAGGTACATACCTCCATCTTAATTAGTCATCCATGTAGAATGGGGGTACTCTGAGAACTCAGAGCGCCCCTTTTCTCTTGGGCATCCCACCTGGCAGAAGAGGGAAGTCAGAGGGCAATTCATTCTCCCTCTTTTACAAGTGAGTAGACTCGAGCCACAGGGGTCATGAGGACAGTGCCCCAGAATCTAGCTGGATCTCAGTGGAAGGTGAAGAGGACAGCAGGAAGAGCCAGCAAGACCTTTGACCCCTGCCAGTTCTCCCTCTTTGGTCATTCAGCACTGCCCATCCTGAAGGGCTGGCTCCATCCTGAAGGGCTGGCCAAAGATGCCTGTTCTCAGTCATGTCAAGCTGCCGGCTCAGGGCTCCGTTTCACCTGGTGGAGGTGAGGGAGAGGAGGGAGGAAGTAGCTTATTGCCATGGTGAGGGCAGGAAGCTTGGTGGGGATTCTGCATCAGCGGCGGCAGCCCTTCTGGTTCGCATCGTCCACACATTTTCCATTTCCATAGTTTGGGGAATAAGTCGTGAACAGAAACTAAGAGAGTACAGTGGGCAATAGGCAGCCTGCTTGTTGTCTATAGGTCAAGTCCTTAGGGAAGACAAAGGAGGTTTGTGGGTTCCTTCCCCGAGACGTCACTTCTTTTTTTTTTTTTTTTTTAAGAAGATGTTGGGGATAGGAGTCTATTAATTAATTAATTTATTTTTGCTGTGTTGGGTCTTCGTTTCTGTGCGAGGGCTTTCTCTAGTTGTGGCAAGCAGGGGCCACTCTTCATCGCGGTGTGCGGGACTCTCACTATCGCAGCCTCTCTTGTTGCGGAGCACAGGCTCCAGATGCGCAGGCTCAGTAGTTGTGGCTCACGGGCCCAGTTGCTCCGCGGCATGTGGGATCTTCCCAGACCAGGGCTTGAACCCGTGTCCCCTGCATTAGCAGGCAGATTCTCAACCACTGCGCCACCAGGGAAGCCCGAGACGTCACTTGTTTTTTTTTTTTGTTTGTTTTGTTTTTGCAGTACGAGGGCCTCTCACTGTTGTGGCCTCTCCTTTCCCCCTAAGGTACCTCATTTAATCACCACAGCGCCACTATGAGGCAGGTAATGTGATCCTAGCTTTGCTAGTGAGGAAATTGAGGCTAGTGACTTGCTTATGGTTATTCAGCTAATGAAGAAAATGGAAGCATCAAGTATGGAGCCCAGCTTTCTGGCTTGAACAAATGAGTGCATGTTATTGCCATTTGCTGATGTGAAAAACTTGGATTGGAGGATAGTTTTGGGGGGGGATTCAAAAGTTTATTTTCGACATGGTGAATTGAGCTTTCTGTGAAATATCCAAGTTGGCATCTCTCTGAACCTCAAAAGAGAAAATACAGATGTGAGCGATGTCAACATAGAAGCAGGTACTGAAAGCCAGGCTTGGGGTGAGAGTATAAATTGACACAACCTCTACAGATGGGGGAACCGTGTCATTTATCATCTAAACCCAATACTTAAGAGCAAGAGGTATTATTACTAATAACTACATTGAGGCAATGCCCTTGGCAAACTAGAGCAATCGGGCTTTCTCTCTATAGGAGGTAATCTGGCAATTACAAAAGCATATGTTCATTCACCCACTTCTGGGAATTTATCCTTCAGACATACTACAAATATTCTCACATATGTGCAAAACAACAAATTTATTAAATATTAATTACATTATTAATAATAGCAAAAAATAAAAATGTCAATGTCAAGAATAGGGAAATGGTCAAATAAAATATTTGCATTAAAAAATGGAATATGATACAGTGATTAAAAATAAGCTTCTCTTTGTGTGTTATGGTAATCTTCACACTGTATAATTATATATTTTTTAAAAACCCACAAGGTCCAAAACATTGTGTAGCATGTGTTACTGTTTGTAGAAAATTTTGGCGGGGGATTATATATATATGTGATTATATATATATGTGTGATTATATATATATAATATATAGAAAGAGAGAGAAAAAGAGAAATTACAGATAGATAAATAGATAGATAGCCTACCTCTGGGAAAATACACAAGAAATTAGTAATATTGGTATCCTCCAAAGAAGGAAATTGGGTGACTCTGAGACAGTTGTCTGAGGGAAATTTTTCACTGTACCTTTTGACTATCTTGAATTTTAAACCATGTTAAGATACTACCTCTTCAAGAAAAAAAAAAAAAAAACACATATTAACTTAAAAATAATTCAATAAAATAAAGACAGACTGAACTTTAACCCATAGAAGAAATGTAATGTGAGGCTTGCCGTGTTTTATGCATTGTTTCATACAAGGTAAGAACTACAAATACGTTAGATTATGCAGGGAAAACTATTCTTCTCATGTATGGTAACCAAGACATCTGCTCTCAGACCAATAGACTGACACTAAGCAAAAGATGGCAAAATACCGTGAAATGGTATTCCAGGTGAATACCTGGAAAGGAACAATAATAGCATCCAGACAGATACTGAAGATTAGTAAAGATGCTCTATGCACACTTCTACCCAGCAGACACAGACTAGGAAGGATCCCTTCCTGCTCATGAATGAGTAAATAGAAAATGACCACCTGGATCTTCTGTGAATGTATAGATAAAGAGTGGAGAGCCCAAGAGTCAGAGAAACAGCATATGGTTTTGAAAAAAGGTTTTTCAAAAGAAATAAAAACAAATTTTATACATCTTCATTGTAATCTTAAAACTTCATGAAAACTTGGAGTCAATGAAGCAATATATAAGTTAGAGGAAAAAGAAACCGACTAAAATGTTAGGCTGAAATTTTTTAAATAACAAGAAAAAATGTATATATATAATTGCAGATTGAAAATTAAAAGTTCTAAAAAGTTTCAGTCCCGATGGATAACTAGTACCAGGTTAATCCCTCCTCCTTAAACAACAAGAAAACTGGACACAATATATGAAATAACTCCTTTCAAACATTAGAAGCAAGCAGAGAAGAACTGTGACAGTGAGAGAAAGAAAAGAAAAATAGTGAACCCTACAGTTGCTGTGGCTTCCTGCCTGGAGGCACTTTCTGGACCTCAGCACAGGGAGGAGGAACCCAAGCAGGGCACGGCCATCTTGCTGAGTTGAGGAAACAGACTGAAGTTTGTGGGGCAAACTACTGGAGACAAAGAAGCAATAGGAAGGGGGGGGGGGGGAGAGAGAGAGAGAGAGAGAGAGAGAGAAAGAAAGAAAGAGATGTCCAGAAGTCTGCATAAGAGCCTCCTAGAGTCTGATACTGAATAGTAAGCCATACATATATAGGACGCAATTCCATGAGGCCATACAAAGTCTACTGATGGGAACTGTAAAGCTGAACGATTGTCAGAGTTCCCCAAGAACTGAGAGATGTCCAAGTTCCAGCCAGCCAAAGTGGAGAGACATCGTTGAACACTTAGGCATTCAGAAGACCCCAGAAAGGTCATGTCTTAATGGGAGGACAAAATTACCTCTGGAGTAAAGGCTACTCTAGGTTTTCCCTTAATATTCTTTTGGATCTGTCTCCTAAAGCAAAGGAAATAAAAGCAAAAATAAACAAGGGACCTAATTAAACTTAAAAGCTTTGCACAGTAAAGGAAGCCATCAACAAAATGAAAAGACAGCCTACAGAATGGGAGAAAATATTTGCAAATGTTATGACCGTTAAGGGATTAATACCCAATATATATAAACAGCTCATACAACTTAACATCAAAAAACCATACAACCCAATTAAAAAATGGGCAGAAGCACTGAACAGACATTTTTCCAAAGAGGACATACAGATGGCCAGCAAGCACATGAAAAGATGTTTAACATCACTAATCACCAGGGAAATGCAAATCAAAACCACAATGAGATGTCACCTCACATTGGTAAGAATGGGTATTATCAAAAAGAACACAAATAGCAAATTGTTGGTGAGGAAGTAGAATAAAAGGGAACCCTCATACACTGTCGGTGGGAATGTAAATTGGTGCAGTCACTGTGGAGAACAGTATGGAGGTTTCTTAAAAAAACTAAAAGTAGAACTACCATGTGATCAAGCAATCCCAAGATGGGTGGATCTAGAGGGTATTATGCTAAGTGAAATAAATCAGAGAGAGACATATACCATATGATCTTACTTATATGCGGAACCTAAGAAAAAAACAAATGAACAAACAAAGCAAACAGACACAGACTCCTAGATACAGAGAACAAATGGGTGATTGCCAGAGGGGAAGGGGAGCAAAATAAGTGAAGGGGATTAAGAGGTACAAACCTCCAGTTATAAAATAAATAAGCCACAGTGATGTATAGCATATGAAATATGGTTAATAATATTTTAATAACTTTGTATGGGGACAGATGGTTACTGGACTTACTGTGGTGATCATTTCATAATGTATACAAATGTCAGATCACTATGTAGTACACCTGAAACTAGCATAATATTGTATGTCAATTATATTTCAATTTAAAATAAATAAATAAGAAAATAAGAAATTAATGACTAGGTTATGTAGTAAAAATCCCCATGGCTTAGAAATTAGAAAAGTACACATGAAATAATACTTGGGTCAAAAATGCAAAACCAAAATTAAGAATATTGTTAGCTCCATGGTTAAGCAAAAAACCAAAAAACAAAATTGATCACATTAAGCAAAATAGAAAGATGTACTGAAAGGATCCTGATGTAACACAAAGAATTGAATGGCAATATGGGCAAAGAAATCTCAGGAAAGTCCAACCACGGTTGTTCCAGGACCTCTCACAGTGGGAGCTAATGGTGCCTCACCTAGGCTGCTGCTAAAACTGGGAGAAGTAGGTTCAGTAGATGAAGACAATAGTTATTATGATTCCACAGATGAGAAAAATGACAATTTAAAAACAGTGGGTTGGAGTCAAATCTGTATTCAGAGAGAATTTAAATAACATTAAATCGTATTTCTAATAAATAAAAAGGTAAATAAACTTCACTGAAGTTAAAAAAGAAAACATATCACCACCCTATTCCCCCAAAGGAAAGAGATAAGAAAAAAAATGATAAAAGTAAACTTTGAAAGTTTAATGGAGAATTAGTAATAAACGCAAGAATTGGTTCTTTGAAAAAATAATAAAGTACCAAATTACTAAAAGTTTAACCCCCCCAAAAAAATAGGCCACAAAAAAGTAGGAATTATGCATAATTCTATGCTAATCAATTTGAAATTCTTAATATAATGGTCATTCATGTAGAAAAATTTAAAGTAATAAAACTGACACAAGATGAAATAAAAATCCTTAATTAATCAGTAATTATGAATAACAGAGAAAAAGCTGTCAGAGAATTATCTCCAACAAAAGCTCCAAGCCCAGAAGTTTTTATGAGGCAATTTTTAATTTTTTTTCAAGAAAAAGAATTCTCTCCTGTTATGTAAGCTAAAAAATAATGAAAGTATTCCAGTTTATTTTATGATTCTACATATTACTCAAGAACATAAGCTTGGTACTGCTAAAAATATAAATATAAAAAAATATATAAACCAGTCTTACTTTTGACTTGACTACAAATCAAATCCAGCTGCTTATTTAAATGAAGAACAGCAGAATGTAGAATGCAAAAATGGTTTAATGATAGGAGATCTATTGATATAATTCATCATCTTTATAAATCAAAGGAGTCACATGATTATCTTACTAGATGCCCAAAATACATTTGATAATTTTCAATATCATTCTTGATTTTTATTAAAACAGAATTTAAAAAGAAACTTTTTAGCAACAAAGAATAGAAGACTTCCTTAACCAGATAAAGAATATTTATGTCAAATTGGCCAATATCATATTTAATGAGGAAACCTGGATATTAAAGTCAGACCTAGACATGTGAGCTTGCTATCATCACGACTTTTTAATATTTTCTGGAACTCTTAGTCAACAGTATGTCAACAAAAAGAATATGAAGTATAAATATTGGATAGGAGAGAAAAATTGTTATTTGCCTCAGAGGTGACTAGAATACTATCCTTGATGGGCTTGGGCTTTTGGAAACCAGATTGTCCTTATTTTCTGCGTTTTGCCCTGTCTCGTTTCTCCCCTGAGGCAATAAGCACGTTGCCTTCTATCTGCTTGAAGTAGGGAGAGAAGGAAAAGGGAAGTATAGTGGGAAGAAAGAACAGAAAAACTGGGAATACCTCAAAAATATTACACATGCACACAATACACACACAAAGAGAAAACAAATTTGGAGAAAATTATAACAGGGCTTATTTCTCAACGGCAAAATGACAATGGGGTTTTTTTCTTTATGCTTTCCAACTACTTCCAAATTTTCTACAGTGAACATTATTACCCATGTACTACAAAAAAAATCATTATTTTTTCAGAGCAGAAGGCAAATAGGGGAGGAGAGGTTTGCAAATTGCAAGAGAGATGTGACTGGCAGGAAGTTGGCAGAACCAAAGGGGTATGAGGCATTGGGATATATTGGAAGAACCATGACTTTGCAACCAGAAGACCTGGATGCATTTCTGGTTGTGTCACTTCTAAGCATGTTAACTCCAAGCAAATCCCTTAACTCTCTGAGCCTTAGTTTCCTTTGGGGGAGACTACTATTCCCCCCTCCTCACGTTCCTACATGGAGGGGCTTCCCTGGAGAAATAGGGCTTTCCACCTTGCGTGACATTGGACCTTATGGCTCAAGTAACCATGCATCACAATTTGCCCGGGACAGTTAATGCTTTTTTCTCACAGTATTTATTCATCTCTTGCTTTTCACTCTCAAAACTGTCCTAGTTTAAACAATAAATTGATGTGGTCAGCCCACTCCTGGCGGCTTTGTCCATGGGAAAATGGATATTTTTATACCATTTTAAGTAAAAGTGGACTTTAGCAGACTCTAGCTGCCAGACTTGCACGAGCAGGCTGCTGGGGTCTTAGTGAAGCCCAGTTTCACGTGTGGCGGCTGCAGCAGGGCATTGACAAGTATCAGGCACTGGCAGGCAGCACTGTGCTTGCAGCTTTGACTGTGGCTCACAGTCAAGTCTGCAGGCGAAAAGTTTAAATCATGTAGACAGCGCATGATCTGCAGAGCCCGAAGGGGTCTTGTGCTAGGCATAGGTAAAGCAGGGCTAGATCAGAGGTTCCAGATGACTTTGTGTTGCTTTGATCTCTTTTGGCACTGAGGGAGGGAACCGTGGAGGAATTCAAAATCTAGCTGGATTCACATGGCTTGTTCACACATTCCAAAATTCACCCCTATTTGGTTCTGAGTTTCTTTAAGCACATAAGCACTGACCATGATTTTAGATTTCAGGACCCAAATTGTGACTTAACCCACAGATTTTCTCCTTTCCCCCAAATATTACTGGGCCTCTGGTAACACTAAACACTAGATAATTGTGCTCAGATAAGTTCTCTGGTGACTGGAGATTTCTTGTGGTTCCATCTTATGTGTTCTGTTAACTCCTTGAACATGGGGCTCCTGAGAGGATATGAAGGAGCCACACCCATTCCCATGGAAGGCAGCCTGGTCTGCAGCTGCTAAAGGCCAAGACCCTCTGGTTGAGACTGGGCAGGACTGGAAATTGGAAAATTAAATCTGGACATGAATTTCTTTGCATATCAAATCACAGGAAAAACTAAAAATTTGAATTTAATTTCTTGGACTTTTAACTCCACAAGTTGAGGAAATTTAATTTTGGACTTTAATTCTTTTGGACTGAAACTTCTTTGGACTTGCCTTAGACGAGGATTATTTAATTTTTGGATTTCAGTATCTTCCTTGGAATTTCCGAATGGGAGGGAGTTTATATTCGAACTTAGTCCCCTCTATGTTGCTTGTTTATATAATTGACTATCTTTATATTGTTATTTAACCCTATTGTCAAACCTCTGAAAAGCATTATATTAGAGAATGTGGCTGAACAGTTTTGGTCTGGGGCCGGGGGAGGAAAACAGAGTGAATTTGTACTTAGTTAAATTAATGTATTCTTTGCATCCATTCAGTCTTCTGAGGGCAAATTCTAAACTGTCCATGTGCGATCCCAGAAGGATTCGCTGAAGGCGCTGTGGCTGAGGTTGGGGGGCTGGCCTCCCCAAGTGGGAGCAGCATTGCTAAGAGAAAAAGTTCCCTCAGGAAAAACAGACTCCCCTGGGATGACCGTCATGTTGATGGTTACACCCAGTGCGCTAGGAGAACAAAGGAGTGGGGTGCATTAGGAGAAATCGCTTCCCCTCCTCTGCTGATGTTTCCATGGGTAACACTACTGGCTCTCCTGACCCCTTGTCCCCCACTTGTCCCCCAGAAGAGGAGGGAGTTCCCTGATCACTAAGTGGCAGCTGTCTGTAGATGCTTCTCAGTGGGATGGGGCACGTCTTCCAAAAGCCAGTAAGCACGAGAGATGCGTGCTGTTCCCCCTCACCCCGGATTCTTAGTAAGTGAGTCTGCTGTGAAGACTCAAACCTGTGCTTGAATGGGCTGCCTCAAGGTCTATCCTGACGTGCGTTGTGTGTGCCTGTGGGAATATTAACAGACTCATCGCATGTCTCAGTCACGCTGCCAGATACCTTCTATCAGTAACAAAGCTGACGTTTTCCTCTTCACTTGCCTGGCTCCCCTAGGTTCTGAACTTGGGCAAGAACAGGAGTATTATTTGTTTACTCTATAGAGCCCCCCCAAAACGTCATCTTTAAAGGGTGAGTAATAAGCACCTCTTCCAGCCAATCTCGAATGGAAAGTCTAAGTAGATAATGGATGTGAAAATATTTTGTAAATTGCTAATCGTTATGTACTTTAGCCAGTGATCATTGTTACTTTCATTAGGTCTCAGATAACCATCCCCTATTCTGCAACTCAGAATTTAAAAGGGCACTGCTCACTGTAGTATATTAAGAGTGAAGAGTCACCACCTACTGACTGTGCTAGGCGCTCAAGACAATTTCCCACTCTGAGCATTTCTTGCTTAATGGACATCACAACTTTCCTCCAAATGTTGGGAAAAATATGAAGTTCCTGCAGTAGGGGCGGCGGGATGTAGAGAAGGATGAATGTATGCCAACAGGAGGTGCTGGATGTCATTTCTCGTAAATACAGAAAAGAGGTGATATTTGATATGGTCACAGCCTTATGCAGGAAGAGTTGTGAACACTCTGTGTTCTTCTTCAAGGTTGGAAAGGGGCATAGGTTACCCACTTCCTCTCGTTTAAGTTGATATCTCTGTGTCAACTTCCCATTAGCTATTCTGTTGACACCCCGTATAGCTCCAGCTGCCCGGGGAACCCTATCCCCCAAGCAGAGATAATGAGACAGTGCTACTTATATAACCTGGTCTGATTAGAGTCTCAGATCTTTGCACCTCAACAGCTGTGTGTTGTCACCAATGGAAATTTTTAACTCGTCTGCCAAGTCCCTGGTTGCCCAAATAAGTGGCTGAAAGAGTGGCTGCTGTTTCATCGTTTATTAGAATGGAATTTAGGTTCTGATAAACCCTAATGCTGAAAATTAGCTTCAAGGAAACTGCTGCTGCAGTTCTTGGTCTCTGACTGATAGGAACAAGTAGAATTTATTCAGGTGGGTTTTTTTTTTTTATCCTGTAGGCAGTTCAGCACACAAATTACTTCAGAGCTATTCTTAAAAACATAATAGGACCAATACTTAGGAGAGCCAGATGCAGTGTGAGGAGGGTCAGAAAGCATCTATTATAGGCTTGACATTTGCTCTCCTGCAAAGCCTCGAAAGATATTGAAAAATCTCTTCCCGATCTTCCTGGAGGCTGAGCCAATGTTGCTGCCATTCTCTGGGTGCTGGCAAGACCATGGGTGAAGAAGCCATGTTAGCCTGCAAAGTCATGTGGGAATTAGCCTTTTCTTATGGGAGAGGTCAGGGGCATCCTTCTTTATTCAGACTGTGAGTCATATGGAGAGGTCACCCCACGACTACATTCATTCAAAACTTGGGCAATTGAACATCTTTTCGAGGTCTGCAAAGCAAGAAGTTTTACATCCTTGGCTGGTGTGTTCAAGTGTCTCACACCTATTTCAGATGGAAAAAGATAGTTATTTTTCAAAAGCATTCTAGAACTTTCTTGTTCTGCTGTCATGGAGCATAAACCCTCTTTTCATTACCACTCCCCTCTGATTATTTTACACATGGTTCTTGGTGGTTGTAATGAATTCCACCCCCCTGGCTTGTCCTTTTTCAGACTGAAATGATCAATAGATCAACCAGAAAATACTACGTTCCCAACTGGGAACCTCAGCGGGACAGGAGGAGGCCACTGAGTGAAGTTATAAGATACAGTTCCTGGTCTCATTAGAACTTACCATCTCGTGAACAAATTCTTTAATTTTTTTCCCTGTCAGGAAAAGTTTTCTTGTTTCTCTCCCAAGCTTTAGTCCATTTTGGCCATGTCCTTCCCCAACCTTTCCAAGTTCTCCCAATTCCTTCTTTGTTTCCAAGGCCCAGCTTGAATCTTGTACAGGGAAACAATAATCTTATTTTAAAAGATTTTTAAATTCAAAAAAAATGACATCTTGCTTATATTATCTTAAAATTCAGATGGGAAATCAGGGGAATTAGAGGCAGGGTTGGATTCTGGCTCTGCCTGGCTGTCAGACTTCTGGCGAGGGTCCCTAACTTTTCTCAGCCTCAGTTAAGTCACTTCTAAAATGTGGGATGCAATAGTCGATTTCAGGCTTGGTGGGAGTATTAGACACTAGATATAGAACCTTGTACTGATTTCTTTAAGTGAAAACTTAAAAATATCTGAAACCTATTGCCTTTTAATGAATTCAAACAGGCCTGTGAGTCTCAAAAACAGGAGCAGTTCTCATTGTGATACCTTTCCTTAGACAGAGCTGGACCTTCCTGGCCAGTTCCCACAGCCCATGCATGGTTCATGCTCTCCTACCTAATAGACCATTCTGGAGCTGTGTGTCTATAAACCTGCCCCTTCGTGGATAGTGAGGTCTTCTGGGAAATGTGGAGCGTCATTTCACCTGTGCGTCCCCAGCACATTGGTACTTGCCTTCCAGTTTATAAATCACTTTCACATGTATTTTCATCTCATCTCATTTAAATCCTTTCAACAAGCCCAAGAGCTAGTTGTTTGGGCCCATTTTACAGTTGATAAAATGTGCTCAGAGTAACCACGTAATTTTTCTACCATCAAAATGCTCAAGAACTGGGAAATTTTTGCTTAATGAATATAGAGTTTCTGTTTGAAATGATGACAAAGTTCTGGAAATGGAGAGTGGTGATGGTTGCACGATACTGTGAATATACTTAATGCCAGTGAATCGTACATTTAAAAATGGTTAAAATGGTAAAGTTTATGTTATCTATATTTTATCACATTAAAGGGGGGAAGAGCTGAAAATTATATACATTATATATATGAAATTCATTCTTCTTATAAAAAGTTAAAATATTTTTTTAAATGCTCATGAACAAAGTAACTTGAACATGAATCTCAGTCTTTTTTTTTTTTTTTTTTGCGGTACGTGGGCCTCTCACCGTTGCGGCCTCTCCCGTTGCGGAGCACAGGCTCTGGACGCGCAGTCTCAGCGGCCATGGCTCACGGGCCCAGCTGCTCCGCGGCAAGTGGGATCTTCCCCGACCGGGGCACGAACCCGTGTCCCCTGCATCGGCAGGCGGACTCTCAACCACTGCGCCACCAGGGAAGCGCAGAATCTCAGTCTTTTGACAGTTTATTTTGTGTCTCTGCGGCCTCTCTGTCCTATTGCCCTGGCATTCTCTGTTTCCTGCTTTCCCTGCGGTCCCTTTTACGCACATACACTCAACGTGCTTCTCTGAGCCTGGAGGTTAAACCACCCCCAGCTAGGCTGAAGGCTCAGATAATCCCCAGGCTTGTGAATTCCAGGAGCGTAGTAAACAAGTTGCCGGGTATCTCTGACGGAGGAACGGGCTTTGATGAGGATCCGCCCAAAGAGCACCAGGCTGTCCTGGGAGCTTGCTCAGCTTACTCTGTGCAGCAGAATCTTGCTTGGAATAGTTCTGTAGTATCTACAAAGACACACTGAGTGGTTTTAAACTGCAGGCATCATGTAGACAAAAAAGGTGTAGCTGAGAATGGTCAAAACCACACAGTTGAGCAGATTCATAGGCAATGGCTATAAATATCTTATTGCAGCTTCTGATCTTAAGTCCTATTAAGTCCTACTTCCTCTTCACCAAAATGATTAGCAAGTGTACATAAGGTTGGCTGGGGGCGGGGGGTGGGCCTCTGTGCTGATCGTGACCAGATTTCTTTTCCTGGGTTACTGTGTTCACTGTTCCTGCCTTGTCTATCCTGGGATATACCCGACGCTCTTCTTCAGCCTCTGCCAGCACACTTGCTCAAGGGTCTGTCAGAGCAGAAGTTTGGTCCACTCCCATGTGCTGATCAGAATGCTTGTTGCTTCTTCCTTTCAGGGAGAAGGAAACAGCTCTTTCTGTTTCCTCAACCCTGTAGTTTTACATCTCCGTTGATTCTGGAAGCTCTGCGTCCTCTGACCAGTTGTGCTTGTGCTGTAGTGAAGGGAATGGACGCTCTGTTGTCCACTCCTTTTGGACAAACCATGGGTTCCAAGATAAAAATTTATTCCCTAGTGGACAAAAGCAAGGACACCAGGACATGTTGTCAACATTCTTTCCGATCAAAACAGACGGAACTTTTACAGTTTTTGTATTTTATCTCCAATCCATGGATGGGCTCACCATGTGTCCAAGGAGCAGATCTTGGCTGTCATCTTCACCTGAATTGGAAGAGGAATGGGATGCTTCTAGAATCCTCGAGGGTGGGGGGTGGGGTGTTCCTTGTCACCCCCTGTGTTCTTTGTACAGCCTGAGGCCACCAAGGGGGGGGCAGGATGAAGCTAAACAAAAGAGGCAACATAGACCCCCTCTGCTGTAAGTCTTAGACTTTTTTTTCTCTTGGATTTATCTTTGTGTCTTTTTGTCCCTATTTTAAAACCACTTTGCGAAGGCATAATTGACATACAGTAAACTGCACGTATTTAAAGCATAGTCTTTCTAAAAAACTCTTAGAGGAAAACATAGGAAGAACACTCTTTGACATAAGTCACAGCAAGATCTTTTTTGACCCACCTCCTAGAGTAATGGAAATAAAAACAAAAATAAACAAATGGGACCTAATGAAACTTAAAAGCTTTTGCATAGCAAAGGAAACCATAAACAAGATGAAAAGACAACCCTCAGAATGGGAGAAAATATTTACAAATGAATCCCAGACAAAGGGTTAATCTCCAAAATTTACAAGCAGCTCATGCAGCTCAATATCAAAAAAAACAAACAACCCAATCCAAAAATGGGCAGAAGACCTAAACAGACATTTCTCCAAAGAAGACATACAGGTGGCCAAGAGGCACATGAAAAGCTGCTCCACATCACTAATTATTAGAGAAATGCAAATCAAAACTAAAATGAGGTATCACCTCACAGTGGTCAGAATGGCCATCATCAAAAAATCTACAAACAGTAGATGCTGGAGAGGGTGTGGAGAAATGGGAACCCTCTTGCACTGGTGGTAGGAATGTAACTTAATATAGAGAACAGTATGAAGGTTCCTTAAAAACTAAAAGTAGAATTACCATATGACCCAGCAATCCCACTACTGGGCATATACCCTGAGAAAACCATAATTCAAAAAGAGACATGTACCACAATGTTCATTGCAGCACTATTTACAACAGTCAGGTCATGGAAGCAGCCTAAATACCCATTGACAGACAAATGGATAAAGAAGATGTGGTACATATATACAATGGAATACTACTCAGGCATAAAAAGGAATGAGATTGGGTCATTTGTAGAGAAGTGGATAGACCTAGAGACTGTCATACAGAGTGAAGTAAGTCAGAAAGAGAAAAACAAATACCATACGCTAACACATACATGTGGAATCTAGAAAAATGGTACAGAGGAACCTGTTTGCAAGGCAGAAATAGAGACGCAGACATAGAGAACAAACGTATGGACACCAAGGTAGGGGAAGGGGGGTGGGATGAATTGGGAGATCGGGATTGACATGTATAAACTAATATGTATAAAGTAGATAACTAATGAGAACCTGCTGTATAGCACAAGGAAACTAACTATACAGCACCAGAATGAATGCTGGTGTACGGTAGAAATTAACACAACATTGTAAAACAACTATACCCCAATTTAAAAGAAAAAAAAGAAGACGACAAAGGAAAGCATAGTCTTTGAAAGTGTTGACATATGCAAACCCCCATGAAACTGTCGCTAATCAAGCAAGTGAATCCACCCAGCCCCCTCCAAAGTTCTCCTATGTCCTTTATAATCTTCTGATCTGCTTGCTGTCACTGTTAGGTGAGTTTGCAGTTTCTAGAATTTTATAAAAAGGGGATCATTAAAGAATATCATTTTAAAAGAAAGACGATTTATTGAGATATAATTTACATACAGTGAAATTCGTTGGTTTTAAGTGTAGTGTTAGGGTTCTCCAGAGAAAAAGAATATATACATATATGTCAGAGAGAGAAATTTGTTTTAAGAAATTGGCTCATGTAATTGTGGGACTGGCCAGTCTGAAATCTGTAGGGTAGACCAGTAGCCTGGAAACAGGCAGAAGTCGATGTGACAGTCTTAAAGCAGAATTTCTTTTCCTGAAAATCTGTTTTTGCTCTTCAGGCCTTTCCAACTGATTGCGTGAGGTCCACTCACATTATCAAGGGTAATCCTCTTTACTTCAAATCAACTGACTGTAGGTGTTAACCACATTTACAGAATACCTTCACAGCAACAGTAGACTAGTGTTTGATTCAATAAATAGATATTTTCACCCACAAGTTGACACTCAAAACTATAACCATCACAGGGTACAACTCACTAGTTTTTAGTCTCTTTATTTACTAAAGTTCTGCTCCATCATCAAACCTAATTTTAGAACAGTTCCATCACCCAGGGTCTTCAACACTTTCTCCCTTGGATTTATCTTTCTATGTCTCTTTTTTGTCATCAATGTCATCAGTGGAAAAGGGACCAAAGCTACCTCTAGTCTAATTCTTCAGATCTTCTGACCTAACAAAGTTTAGCAAGGCTTTTCCATAATTGCCTACTGATTATCTATGACTTATCAATATATTAGAATTGTAAAACAGTCACTCTCTAATAAGGGCCAATTCCTTGATTCACACTCAAGAGCACTGAATCCCACTGATGGGTATGGACTTCTGCTCTGTGCTGGGAGCATTCACGGGAGTCGTCATGCTTGATTCTAACCACAACCTCATGAGGTAATTAGGGTTCAGCCCATTTGGCAGAACAGAGAATGGAGTCTCATAGAGGCCAAGAGCTGACACAATGAATCAACAGACACTGAGATTTGAAGAGGCCTTCTGATTCTGTGTCCTCCCATTGCAGGCCAGCGGCCCACATTAGACATTGCTTGCTCTGTGTTCTTTAAAGAGCCCGATATAGCATCACATGCACATGACTAGACTTCGTCAGGATAAAGAAATGCCTTGTGAAGGTCCTGAGAGCAGGAAGCTTGATTAGAACCTGAGAATACAACTTCACCTAGTATTTTTCCACGCACGCCCGAAAAGGCCACCATAAAAGGGCACTAGCATATTTACCTAGCTTTCTTTGTTACAACTGTTGAAATTCTTGGCTTTTAGAAAACTAGTTTAGAATGCGTTGGAGAAAGCATCCTTCCCAGACTGATTTCCTCTGGACTTTCTATTACCAACAGAGTCCTCTGTTAGACAGCAAGGACCAGTGCTTACAGGAGGGACCTGGAGCCTTTTGCCTAAGGCTTTGCATCTCCTTGCTTTTTCCTTGCCTCCTCCAGCTGCGGCCTCTGCCTCAGGCTCCTTCTCCTTTGTCACTCTGAGGAATGCCAACGTGAGGCTCCATGTTCTGCTGTCATTTCCCAGGAATGGATGCCGTCAGTCACATCTCCTATGTTCTCACAAAGGAACAGCCCCCTCTTCACTCCCACATCAAAATATGTCCTACAGGACAGAATTTGGGTGTTACTTCCTGTTTCTCTTATCTTACTTGTGCCTAAGACCTCTGAGAATTTACTGAGCTGAACTTTTCTTCAGCGTGGTGCTCAGTTCCTTGCCATTATACACCGCCATACTAGAAAATTCTTCCGTTCTTTGTTTTAAGATCAAATCCATATCCTATTACATATTTGAAAGTTGCTGAGAGAGGAAATCTTAAAAGTTCCCATCACAAGAAAAAGAAATTTTCATAACTATGTAGGTGATGGATGTTAACTAGACTTACGGTTGTGGTGGTCATTTCACAATATATATAAATATTGAATCATTCTGTTGTACACCTGAAACTCACATAATGTTATGTGTCAATTATACCTCCACTTTAAAAAAAAAGATCAAATACATATCATGTCCTCTCTTTGCTTTATCTCTTCTTCTGCTTCCTGACATTCCAACTTAAACAAAACAGAACAGTCAAACAATTAAAGAGGAAAGAGAGGGTAACTAGACTGGAAACTATACACCATGCAAATTAGCGTAGGCTCTCAAACTTGGGACCTTTAGCGAGTACAGTATGATTCAACATAGAATAGAAATCTAGCCTCATACATGAACATTTCCCCAGGCTTCCAGGCACACCGTTTTCTCTACTCAATTTGCCTACCCTGTGAAGCCTGCAGAAAGGGTCGATTTTTAGAAGGCTTATTATACAGGATGAAATTTCTTTTTGGTTTTCCTGCAAAGCCAGGGTAAGTTTCCCAGAAGAGCTGGTTCAGTTTCTGTTCTCACCTCTTGCACACTCATTCAACTCCAGAAAGTGATGTATCCTTGGGTCTCAGCCCACACATAACATAAAGACTATGGAGACAAGAACCAGTTGCTTTAAGTTATCAAAAATAAGACAATGAAAGCACCAGGGCATCACTTAGTAGGTGATTCTGTGGCTTATGCCATAGAACTCTGTACGTCCTGGATTTTCTAGGACAACCCAGTTTTAGACACATTTATAGCTGTCAAGTCATGCATACTGATTTTTGGCTTACAAAATATGATCGCTTTGGTTATAGGTGAGCCTGTGCTATGTGAGGTCACTTTGGGAACTAATTTTTCGTGGGTGGTGTCAAAGATGCCTCTGAGTTCTACCAAACTATATGCTAAATGAGTCATATTATTGAGAGGATACAGTGCAGTTACCAGGTGGTTCTGCTAATAATTAGAAACACATTTCTATATTTCATAGAACCAAAGAAAGGAAAACATCACCAGGAAAATGTTACATGTGGGGACAATTATTCAATAGGTCCTTGGCTGGGATTTGTGGATATGAACATAATTCAGAAGCAAGAATGAAATACTGGAATAATACATGGAGATTTCTGTTATCAATGCTGAGTTGCAGAAAACAGGAATTAACATTCAGCCAAGTCTTGACTATTCAAGGAATGATGACCCAATTTGTAGTTTACCAAACCCTTCCCTCCTCTTTCTTGTTGCTATAGTACAGTACTTCTCAAATTCAAGTAATGTATTTAGAAGAAAATCTTTAAAAGGTCACAGTGTTTCTTAAATGATTTATATGATAATTGTATTAAAATTTACACAGAACTGTAAGATCTAATATTGCATTTCTTATGCTAAACTAAAATTTAAGATTAAATTTGTAGGCGCTGTTTTAAATAAAAATAATTCATAAAGTAAAAACAACCAACATTGTGAAATCCATAAATGGAATATTAACTCCATTAATTCCCAGTAATGGGTGATGCTGTTCAGCTGAATTCTTTCCTTGTGACCAGAAGCAGACATGAACCAAATAGTAGAGATTAGTTTTAGAGATCTGCAACTCCCGCCTCGTCCCATAGGCCATCACACTCCTCCCCCAGGGATTTATAAATCCTAGCTTGAGGAGTACTTCTTTTATTCATGTAGAATTGAGTTTCTTTTTCCATTCCTATTTTCCAAGATCTGCAAGGGCAAAGAAACTATGTGAAACCAAAATGGCTCAGATATCCTTCTTGTTGGTAAAAATTGTCACTAAAGGGAACATAGAGTGATTTGTAAATTTCAATTAAATAAACTTTTGACCTCTTTTCGTTGGTTTCTCATCACCCAGGCTATTAGAGGATCATCTATAATATTGCATCTCCAGAAATGCCTGCCAACTGCACAGAACTGGCTGTAGCATGGCAGGCAGACACACGTCTTTTTCCAAAGACTTCCACATTGATTTTTGAATGAGGGAACACATTTGTTAGGACTCACACTGTAAGTAGATCCACTTGAAGGAGCAGCCAACTCATGTATTGTGATGTAAACGGTGCTGTTCCACACCCAGCACTTTCATCTTCTAAGTGTTTCACAAACACTGACTAATTAATAATCCCACTTTCAGGGCTGCCAGGGAGGAGTTGTACAGAAAGAGTGATGGTGGTTTTCCAGATAAACACATGTTAATTTCTACCCCAGGCTAAGGAGAAAGAAGGAAAAATGTATAGAGCTGACACTTTTATATTCATTTTTTTAATTTAAACCTCAACCTTGGTGGGAAAATAATCTTGGCGTAAAGGTCTTCTTATCACTATTTTTACAGAGGAAGAAGCTGTAGCTCATTAAGGTAATTTTCTGGTAGTTATACAGTTACAGTAAGGGATGGAAGTGGGATTTGAACTCAGGTCTGCTGATTTCCAGTGCTCTCACTCTTTTTGCCACTCCACAGCGTCTAGAATGGAAGTTTAGCATTTTCACTGTATTAGTCATTATCATTATTATTGCTAACAACAAGTGTTATTAATATTTGATGACTAATATTTCAAATTTATGTAGTCACAATCTTTGAGGCACTAAAAGCTTTATGCAACTCTTCTGCCCTTGCTCAGTGCAGAAATGGTAGATATTTGGATTTGATATTATAAGTCATTCTGGTCTCATTCCCGTCTTAAAAGCAATTTTTCATGGGTTCATACTCTTGGACTTGTGAAAATCTGGAATCGAAAACAATGCTTGCTTTGTCTTCAAAAGTCAGATTCATGACACACCAGATGTTCTGGTCTATGATAAAAAGTTCTTCTTAACTTTTAATGGAAGAAAACATAGACTGGTGATTGGGACACACATCCTTTACTCTTTTTTTATTATCACTTAAAAAGAACTGGGACTGTGGCTTCTCTTGGGTATACCACTCCCAAGGATGCAGAGTGCTGGAGAACTATTTCCTGGGCATGGGGCCTTTTGTTCTACCCTAATTTTTACTGTTGGCTCAAAGGGTATCCATGACCAAATAATGGTCTCACTGCTCTTCACTCTTTTATCCCCAAAACAGACTGGAGTGAGCCTTGTGCTCTCACTGCTTCCCTTCTTAGCTCCTGTCTGAGAAGCAGCTGGAGCCGTGTGAGAGGAAGATGTTAAGTGATTCCAAGGCAGGACCAGGCACGATAGTTTGGCTCTTTCAAAGGTGATGAACCAGAGAGTGCTGAGTTCCCGTGCATATTCCATCCTTTTACTGGCAAATGGGAGAGCTAGGATGCAAACCTGAGTCTGTAGAACTCGAAAGCCCATGCTGAAGCTGCGGTTTTGAATTCACTGAGCCTCTATACCACATGTAGGCATTTACATATTCATTTAATTGTTAATTTTTTATTGAGGGCTGCCTGCTCAGTACTATTTGAAGTGCTGGGAATAGAGTAGTAAACAGACCAAAACCAGAAAATTATCACTCATGGAGCTTACATCCTTTAATGTACATACGTGTTTTCTTTTAATCATAATAACAATGATACATATATACATACATAATGATATCGATCCTTAGCTGTGTACGTCCTTAGTTATGTAATCTTGAATAAATTGCTGCATTGGGTCTCAGTCTTCTCAAATGCAAAACAAGGAAAAGAACAACTCTATGTGTATATATGGGTGTGTGTATAATATACATATGATATCCATGTGTTTATACATACACACATATACATATAGATGTATAGTTGTTCTTGGTTTACATTTGAAAAGAATAAGACAGTGTAGTGACTTACTCAAGATTACATAGATAAGAATAGTAGAATTTGAATTTGAATCAAGATCTCTGAATTCTAGCCATTCCCATTTTATCATACTGCCTTCTATGCATATGATTTATGGAAAATAGAGTTTTACTATTTAAAGTGGGATCATCTTTGGGGGAATAACCAAGAGCACTGATGGCATGACAGAGTATGTGCCATTTCATCATATTTCCAAGAGTCAAGCTATGGGTCCCTTTTTGTGTTTTATTCATTGTGACAAATTTCAGCTGGACAATCATTTTAGTAGTCGTTTGGGGAATTACATGTATCTTATTATTTGTGTTTGGCGGAGTCCAATGGAGAAAGTGAAGAATGTAGCCAGTGAGCTGGGCCCCAAGAGCTGGTTATCAAGGGTAATCTCCAAGGTCAAAGGCAGAATGGTGGTAGAATGAAGGAGTTCATAGCCCTGTGCAGCAATCCCTTTTTCGTGAATTACCAAGATGCAAGGCAGAGAATATGAAGACATCAGATGAAAATGCTATCATAAGACCTTTTCCATCAATTCCCACTCAGAATCACTCAAAAGAAAACAAGGAAAGGAGAAGGAGAGGCATGAATTTCATCTTTGATGAAACTAGGAAAATTGGTTACCCCAAAACACAGTTAATGAGGAAGGGATGGCAATGGCAGTGAAAGTAAAACAGGAATGGGTAGAGACTGAGAAAGGACGCTTCAGATGCTAATGTCAGACAAAGCTGGTGAGATAAATGTGGCTATCGTAAGGGTCAAAACCAACAGTCTCTTGTTGAAACGATTGGAACAAACAGAATCTGGCCGTGGACGTATCTCTGGACCCCATTTGACAGAGGCAGGAAGCACAGAAGGCAAAACTGATGAGGGAATTGCCCAAACAAGCCAGATGTGTAAGAAGCAGCCAGTTGGTGAGGAAGAGTAGTATGTATTGTGAGCAATTGTGGAAATGCTGATTTATTTTCCCCAAGAAGAAGTAAAAGCTAAAAGAAGTCTCCCCCCCCCCCAACCCTGCCACTATTCTTATATACAAACACATGCACATCTCTGAAATTAGAATTCCTGCTGGCCTGGTACATGGTCCTAGACCCTCTGCTCTCAAACTTCTGGCAAATAGCTGATCCAGGAAAAACTCACCTCAAACAAAGATGAATATTCTCAAAGAGGTATCTAAATATGATTTATATACATAGACCATGAAGGGAAAAAAGAAAAAGTAAACAAATGATAGGTAAAGACACTTACCTGAAAAAAATCAATTTTCATGGAGCAGATGGTAATTCTGATCAAGTTCTTTATGATGATAATAATAATAAAATAACAAAATAATTTCTCTATAAAACAATAGCTCAGAGCAGAGATGCAATAGCTCAAAGAAAATAAGCAACACAATAGAAAATGATAGGATATAAGGTGGCACAGCTTATGAAAAAGTGAAAGAGAAAAGTAAAACTATCTGAGAAATTAAGGCCACATGAGAAAGGATACAGAGGAGGACAAGAGTGAGAAAAGCAAGCATACAAATGACCTAAGAGTCAAGAGTGGCTGGAGAGAATGTGATAGAGATGAATGGTGGACCCTAGAGATCCAGCAAATGCATAATTTGTGTCTCTAGTAAGAACAGCGAAAATAAAAGGAACAGAGAAAATATTTTAGTATTGTATTTAAAGAAAAACTTCCAGAAATAAAAGAAGACTTGAATTTACACATTGAGAGGGAATGCTGCACCCCAGGGGGGAAAAAATTAAACAGAACAATCAACACTAAGACACATCCCAATAAAGTTACTGGACTTCAAATACAAAGAAAGACTCCTTTGCGCAAGCAGACAAAAATACGAAGTCATTTATAAGTAGAGTGACCAAGTGCCAGTTTACTTCTGTTTTCCAGGCATAATTATTGTGGCCTTTTCACTCTCAAAAGTGTCCTGACTTAGAAAACAAATTATAGGATTGCCTTGCTTATATGTGAGCAATAAAAGAAGAGAATGAGAAAAAGAGGCATAAAAAAAAAGAAAAAAGAAAAAGAGGCATGCTTCAGATATCATCACAGAAACATTCAACACTGGAAGAGAGTTTTTAAAAACTCCTATGAAGTCCTCAAAGAAAGAGAGTGTAACTCAGGAAAATTTTATACCCAACTAAACAGCCAATCAAATAGAAATAGAGTAGCCATTTGTTTTTGTATGTGTGAACCAGGGAGTATAATTCTCCTGAGTCCTTCCTGAATAAACTGTAGAAAGCAATCATCAAGTAACCATGAAAGAAAAGGAGGAACTGCAACAGATATGCCCCAATTTAAAATCATCATATCTTTCAATTCCCTGCAACAGGTTTCTCTCTTTATTCCCTACTTCAGCTAATGTTACCACAAAATCCAATAGCCTAACTAGCAAACTGGGAGTTATCCTAGTCACCCCATCTCCTTCATTCTCACATCTAACCAGTTATAAAGTCCCGTGCAAAGCTTTCTCTCAAATCTTTCCTCTACTTTCCATCTCTGTTGCCCAGCCTTAGTTCAGGTATGACTCTCTCTTGTTTGGATTATGGCCATAGTCTCCTAACTGCAGAGTAATTTTAAAACATTTATCAACTGGCATGGCACAGACACTGACCAGCCAGAATGACACCAGTCGTAGCGATGATCCAGCACACAGGTCCTTGTCAGCTGTCTTTTATCCCTAGCCTAATTGGTCTCCTCGCCTCCAATATCCACTTGCTCCAATCCATAATCCACACTGTAATTTTTCTATGGCATAAAGTGAATCGTGTCACTCCTTGACTCAAGTTCTTTTAATAGTTTTCCATTACCTACAGCATAGTCCTATGGATGAAGACTAAACTCTCTGGCATGATGAACAACGTCCTTTAGGACTTAGTCCCCACCTAGTTCTTAAAGTTTTCAGTCTCATCCCAGTCTCACATTCAGTGCCCTACAGCCACTCTGAACTTCTTGCAGTTCGGTGAATGCACCATAAGCTCTTTGAGATTCAGGTCTGCGGTGGACAAGTCAAGTGGCATATCTGGAATAGGAATGGAATGTACATTCCCCCAAAGGACCCCATTTCTGGTTCTGGAATGATATCTGAGCATCAGGAGAATCCACAGAAGCTCCAGGGCCAAGGGACAAAGTGACCTACCCAACAGGATACCAGCCACAGATCTTTTCTTATTCCTCACTTCCTTCTCATTTTGAGTTTCCTATGTTTATTAAACAACCAGTCACTTTCTATTATAGACACACTCCATCATTTTTTTTGGATTAGCTGACTGACAAGGTAGTCCCTAAAGAGTGGATTCTCAAAGTGATACTGTTTCCTATCAATTGTGACAGATCAGCTACCTCTCCCACATGCCAAGGCAGGGCTGCCTCTAGGGCTCAGAATTCAGTCTCTCATTTAACAAGTATTCGTGAGGCATCTCAGGCGCTGGGCTCTGAGCTCCACATCCAGGATTGTGACAGATAAGGGCCCTGGTCTTATGAGCCTTCAAGTTAAACTGGACCACAAATGAATACAAATTACAAGGACACAAACAGAGGCCAGCTAAAGAGACTAGGTGGGAAATCTGCACGATCGGAGGTCAGCAAAGTCCTCCCTGAGTAGATGCTACTTAAACTGTGGCCTGAAGGCTGAGAAGGCACCAGGCAAAGACCCAGGGGAGGCACAGTCTACGCAGAGAGCCGGTCAACACGGAAAAAAGCAAAACCACGGTGGCTTTCTCAGAATAGTGCTTAGAAATAGCGTCTCACCCACTTATGCAAGGAGCACAGTTTATGTGTTCCTTGCAGATCTCTATACCCTTGTAAGAGAAATCAGATAGTCCTATTATGAGTGTGCTTGTGAATAGTCTGGTGGAAAAATCGTGCTCAGAATCACATTCTCCTAAAGGTGCTTTGTGAATTTCCCTTTACTTGCCTTTTTCATCATGGCCTTCCCCTCTGCAGTGCTCACTGCCAACCTCTACTGCAACATTTCTACCATCCTTTGAAGGCCCCATCAAGTCCTGCCTCCCCCATGGAACCTTCTCTGACTACGTCCAGCTCTCTGTGATCACCATCTTCTCTGAGCTCCTACAGTGCTTCCATCTTCCTGTATGAGCTATTTTCTATAAATTATTTCCTTCCAGAGGCATGTGTCTTGTTCTCTTCCTATGATCTAAAAATAAGCATCACGTCTGTGTCCAGCCTCAGTGTCTGATGGATCAGCCTTTAACATTTGTTCACTTTTGCAGTTTCAAATCTAAGTAGACTACTCACCTACCCCAAAAAGTCCAACACTGGATGTAGGATCATTGAGTTTTTATGAAGGGATTTGACCAGATGGATACATAAATAAATACATACAGAAAAAATGGCCTAAAGTCATACGAATTTCCTCTTCCAGGTAAGCACCTCAGAACACTTTCCATGTAAGCAAAAGATAATAGTAAGATTTCCTCAACCAGAATTCGGGGACTCGCAGCTATGAGGAAATCCCCAAACTTAAGAATAAGTCCCAAACTCAATTTTTTCCACTTCAAAAAAAAAAAGGCCGGGCTTCCCTGGTGGCGCAGTGGTTAAGAATCCGCCTGCCAATGCAGGGGACACGGGTTCGAGCCCTTGTCTGGGAAGATCCCACATGCCGCGGAGCAACCAAGCCCGTGCGCCACAACTACTGAGCCTGCGCTCTAGAGCCTGTGAGCCACAACTACTAAGCCTGTGAGCCACAACTGCTGAAGCCCGCACACCACAACGAAGAGTAGCCCCGCTCGCTGCAGCTAGAGAAATTCCGTGTGCAGCAACAATGCAGCCAAAAATAAAGTAAATAAAATAAATAATTTTTTTAAAAAAAGGCCAAGTTCCAATTATTTTTACAGTACAAAAATTTTATTTTTTGTTAGGATAATTTAAAGTTTAAAACTGAAGTAGACATATTCATTTTACAAACAAGATATTCTTTCATAAGTAAGACCATTAAAAACAGTAAACAAAAAAGCTGTCTTTACAAAAAGCTCTGTGCATAGCAACTTTATACTGTATATAACTGACAAAGCAAAACGATAAAATGAAACTATACAGTTTCAAAATGAGACCTTACTGTACAAAAGGTAGAGAAGGGGTTGGTTTTTAAACCATGCATATTGAAATGTGCAAAGAAAAACTGGGGAAAATACGATGATATAACAAAAAATGAGATAAATAATGAAGTAAATTGTCCCTTTAAGTGAAAATTCTTAACACAGCTCCTTTTACAAAGATAGGATAGAATTTGTAGTTACCTATAGAAATACTTATTCCAAGTGGCACAAAAATAACCTGGGACCGGAATGATTTAACAGCAATGACTAAAGAGGACAGAGTAGCTTTGTTTTTAATTTATTAGTACACTAAAAATCATCCTTACACACATTTGTACACTTAAATAGATCTGTCACTGCTGAGGTTCTAGCTGAATGGTCAAGGATGTCTGGTATTTAGTTACACACATTTTTCGGTGTAAAGCTACCAAGAAATTCTACAATCATTTTGAAGACAGTACTGCACTCATCTTCATGCAAGAGCAAACTTCACAGACTCTAGAAGCAATGCTACTTAAAAAACACATTTCCTTATGTTGGATTGGCGCAAATCCAGGTCTAAACATGCTTAATTTTGTTCTGCTTTCACTTTTGGATGGTGATGTTTGTCATCCACACTCTTCCTCTCCCATCAGATTTTTCACTGGGGAAAGTTCTCTTGTGTGTTTCCCTGTTTCTTTTTGGTGCTTTAAGCCCTGACTAGGAGGGATAGGGACAGTCAGCAGGAATTACGAGTATGCCGGGTTTCCAAACCCTTGGATTATCATGTGCGTAGAAATACCCTTGGGTCATATTGGGTAGTCCTAGAATAGATTAAAGGCAAATAAGACCATTGGGGGTTGAATAGGTGTGAGCAAATGGAAGGGAGGCTGAATTTATGAAGTCGTCCAAAATTGGCTCAGATGCACTAAACATGTTTTTCCAGCAGAGCTGCATCAATTTCTAATAGAACCCCAACCAAGAAGCCCAAACTGAAGTCTGTATATAGACTATACTGTGGTGCCAATGAGTCAGCAAGGAGAACCCTGGTCTGGACAAAAATGATATCCTTGTTGGCAATCCAGATAATTCTGGATACATCTCCAGGATCACACAGGCTTTCAAGACTTTACTCCATGTTAGCAGTTCCTGCAAGGTTTCTCCTGCTAAGAGCTAGTCCCAGAACTTACGAGTGCCTGTCGCAGGCCTGAGGAAATGTGTTGCTTGGAACACAGATGCCCCTACTCTCTGACCCTGCTAAGAATCTAGGTTTCCATTTCTTTGAAGATCAGTAGAGAGATTAGGGCTTTTAACATGCCTCTTCTGCACCCCATCACATTCTTGCCTGGAAACGGTGTCAAGTTGAATACATATTTTTTTCAAGGGAGTTTAATGCCATGAAAGGGGAGATCTGCAGCGAGAAGAAAGGATGTGAACATCCTAAGATTGACGATGAAGAGTCCAAGAAACAGAGTCACCGTCTTCAAATCCAGTTTCTGAAGTTCTGTGGGGCTTAAATCTCTGTGCTGAACCACGTAACCAAAGAGGAGGGAGGGAGGGGCTCTGAAAGGGAGATTCCACAGAGGCCACTTGTTTGGGAAAGTCACATGGCTTTGGCTGTCTTTAAGGTGAGACCCGTCTTTCCCTGGGATGCAAAGCCGGGGACACACTAAAACATGGGAATTCTCTGCACTGCTCAGGGGAGAATGTTAAACGCTAATATAAATTTTAAAAATTATGTATTCACAAAGAGTGAATACCTAAAGGGACATGTAGACTATTTAGAAAGCAGACGGAGCTGGGAATGGATTGATGGGTTTGAGTATTTGTGTACGTGCATGGACTTGCATCGTTTCTGCATCGGGTTGTTCTATATAAGATACATGTTCTTGCCTGTGGGTCAGTAAAATGATGGAAAAAGAGGGGGATGTGGGATGGGGGATAAGAGTCTAGTAAGTAACTGCAGTAATAATCACACACCTTTTAAACTTGTTACTACATGTTTGCATCACTTCCATTTTACATCAGGAAGAGAAATTCCTCTCTCTTCCAAAAAGGTCTTAATTTCTACCTCTACTTACAATAAGTTACACGTTTATTTATTTAAATAATTGTAAAACATTTAAAAATTTTTCCTTTTTGTTTTTCTTGTTTGTTTGTTTTTTAAAGAGATTAAACTATAAGCAAACACACATACAACAACATTTCATCATTCAATTCAGGTTTCATTTTAAGAAAGTCTTCCATGCTGGTACCCTGTTTTGTTCAATTTCTTTTTCTGCATAAACTAAATTGGTATCTGAAAGGCTTCATAGAAAATAGAAACTTTCAACTTTTTTTTCCTACAAAGAAAAACAAATAGTATCCAAAATATTAAGCATGAATCGTTTGCCAATTTTTTTTCTTAAATATTTTACAAACATAGGAAGGTGGTTCTCATAATGTTCATAACAAAGAATTGCATTTCTGCTCTTAGCACTGACTACGTCAATGACATCTTTTGTCCTTGTTCCCAAGAGGGTCAGTTTGTGTAGTTACCATCAGAGCTACACAAGAAACGTGAGACCAGGTAAGAGGCAGCTCCTTGCAAACCCAGATCTGTCCATCATGTTCACTTGGGGCACAACTTTCCCCAGAGAGCTCCTAGTGCTTTCTTCATTATTGGTCCATCAGAGTAAGCAGTTTTGTGCTATAAGAAAGCAGTTCTTCCTCTTCTTTACATTGGGGGCACGACAAGTCCGGTCATGGCTGCAAGGGAAGAGTGGCACAGGCATGAGACTTAGAGATTCTTTACATTAAGGTCTAGAAACCAGAGAGAGGGGCGGGGCCTGGGATGGACAGTCTGGTACCGTCCAGGGAGATGGTGCCCTCAGCCGATATGGGAACCCATTTTCTCCAGGTCTGGTCTAGCAGACAGCCAATGAGAGGCACCAGAGCCTTACTGAATCACTGAAACATAAACAAAGCTTGTTGAAGTTTTGCTTGGGAGGCCAGAAATTAGGTTTTGCTTTACATTAATGGGTTGTATACATGACATAAGAGACATAAACATGTAAACTAAATTGTAATATATGTCTAATATATTTTTCACTCTTAGACTAAAATAATTTCTAGATTATATGGTTGGAAGAGGAAAATATACTCCAGGTGCCAAGCCTATTGAGTTACTTACTAGGCATCGTTTATAACAAATCGGACTTTCTATCCATCCTAGGTTTCTATCCATCCTAGCTGAAATCGGAGGAGTTTTTTTTTTTTTCCTAACTAGCTCATCTTCCTTTGGGGCTCACTGCTGTGTGTGATGTCCATTCACTAAGGGATGCTGATCCACTGGAACAAAAGACTTAATTTAGTTCCTAAGTTGGGAGTCATCCCAATCTCTACTCTTCACCCCCAATCCAAGCGCAGTGTCCAGCGCCCCTCTGTCAAGAGGATACTGCAAATGCCTGTCTGGCTGGCATCAGGTCCAAGGTTTCCCCTCGATATGAGAAATAAAGCAGCATCAGCACAATGTGGAAAACTCACACAGCAAAACACAACCCTCTGGCCTTGGCTTTCGGGTGATGAACCCATCGAATTTTCACATTCTTGGAAACTGGCAGAATAGTTTCCTTGTGTCCAAACTTCACACTGCATCTAGGATTTGATCCTTTGAGTTTTATTGTCTAAGCCCCATCTAAAGGGCTTATCAAACATCATAGAAGCATTTTGCTGAACGGTGTTGACTAACCTGATAAGCAAATGGACAAAATTCTTCCTGCTTCTTCCAACACGTCTCTCTGTCTCTCCCTCCCTCCTTCCCTCCTCTCTCCCCCACCCCTCCCTTCCCCTATCCCTCTCCTCTTCCCTTTTCTCTCCTTGCCAGCCAGTCTTCTCAGGCAAAATTGTCAGCCATCTATTTCCCTGACCATACAGCCTTTATTGAATGTTTGTGAGATCCAGATTAAGGTCTTACACAGCGGCGAGCAAACCCTTAATTATTTTTGCCTGTATTACTATATATTGAATCGATGTAACTTTTCAATAAAGGCAGTTCAATTCTGGACACTCCCCAATGATTTGGAGATATAGCAACCCTGGTAATTATCCCAGAGTGTAGGAGGTATTTTATTTTATTCTTTTTTTTTTTTTTTTTTTTTTTCCTGGAGGGAGCTGGAAAACGAATCTGGCACAGTGTATACTATTATCTCGACGATCTATACTCATCAACTGTGAATGCCTGATAAATGAGGTAGAAGGTGGGGAAAATGAACACTGCATGTATAGCTCCCCAGCAGTAGGTTTCGGGCTCACGTTTTCAACTTTAACTTGTCTGTTACACTTCAGACTCATCAGCCCCTTCCTTTTCCTGCGTCCTCAGAGAGTTATCTAAGGAGCTTATTAAAAGGGCAGAGCCTCTCCGAGAACAAGATCCACTGCACGACTGGAGAACAGGTTTCATGGATTTTCCTTCTCCCTGGTCTCACACCAGGCACTGCGTGGGCTGCGCTCTGCTCCGTGGTGACCCTGACTTTTTGCTTGTAGAAACCGTAGCCAACAGACAGAAACCAGCAGTTATTTGGGAGAATCCTTAACTGCACTTTGTCCAGTTTCTTTTTACCTTTGACATTTCATGGGAATGTAATGATCCCTCTCCGGTCCAGGTGGAAAGTTGGTACGGGCGAACGGTGAAGAGAAGACCTATACTACTTCTGTCCCCAGAGAGACAGCGGGCTGTCGGAGTGCAGGCTCTGGGGTCAAAATGTCTGAGTTCAAGTCATCAGTCACTGGCTGTGTGGCCCTGGGCAAGCTCCTTAGCTAAAAATGGTGATACCAGTATGACCTTCGCCTTTGGGTCACACAAGAGGCTGGAACAAGGTAATTCCTATAAGGCACTTGGTTCAGCACCTTGCACGTGGGATCAAGGCACGGTCAGCGAGTCTCGGAGAGTGTTGGCTGCACAGTCCCTCTGCGGGTGACTAATACCACCTCAGCTTAGAGCAAGCGGAAAGAAACTCCCTCTCAGCCTGTGATCACCCTCCACCTCAGGCCACATTTACACCCTCCCACTGTCCCTAAAGGGATGGAGCGTCCTGCCACTCAGCCCCCATCACCCCAGGATCCTTTCATTCAGTGATTGCAGGCAGCGTATTCAAGGTCAGCGTGGCTCTCTCCCTCTCTGCACCAACGGGACACCTGGTGATGCTGGACCTTGAACTGCTTAGTCACCCGTCCAAAATGAGGAAGAACCAGAGTGAAGGCTTCTGGAAGGCATCCCCTGTCAGCTCCATGTATAAAATGTCCTTCACCTTTCCTACTTCTTCGCACACGTTGCTTCTCAACCACCTTGGGATAGAGCGATCAGTTCTCCTGTTTAACAGGCTAGGAGACTGAGGCTCTCCGATGATAGTGACTGGTAGGGATGCCCTGGTACAGCCTGCAGTGTCTGTTGAAGTCAAGTTCCGTGTTCTTCCCACAGTTGGTAGCCTTTGAGGTTCCCCTCGGAATTCTCTCCTATTTCTCCACACTACTTTGTATTTTCATAGTTCTTTGTTTTTCAGTCTCCAGCTCCTAATTTAAATGTTGCTGTCTGCTTCCCCTCCACCGTTTCCTCCTCCATCCCGGCCCCCATCCTTCTCCTCAAGGTTAAAATCACCAGGGCAATTCGGAGGAGTTGTAGGACCTCAAAGAGGCTCAGGACTTCTCAGTGATTCTATAGAAATGAACTAGAGCCTAGGACCTGTGTCTGTGTGTAACCAACTCTGTTGTCACTCCCGCACACACAGTTAAGAATGTGCTGCTCAGACACTGTGTCACTGGTAGTGCCAGAAGCTCGCATGGCTGAGGACCCTAGAGGGGGTCTTCTGGTTATTTCAGCTGCTGCCGCCTCCACCAGGAAACCTTGCTGTGACCACACAGACCGTCCCTGCTCTTTGGGACAACTGCACCCTGACCAGGTGACACCACAGGGGCCCTTGGGCCTGCAGCCACTAGCAGGGTGGGGATTCCAGGCCATGGCTGCCAGTGAAAGCTCCCTGAGGGCTGCAAGCTGGACAGGCCCCACAGATGGGTCTCCCTGGACAGCACAGACCCAGAAGGGTCTGAGTCAACCAGCTCTGCTCCCCTGACTCAGTCCCTGCGTGAGAGAGGGGCTGGGGGAGGGGCGGCAAGGGGCAGTCAAGTTGCACTTTTCTTCCTCCAAGTGAAGCTGAAAATATTTGCAGGAGTTGCCTGGAATGAAGGAAGGGCTGTACCCCTCCTGTTCTCCTCCTGCACCTGCGCTTGCCCTTTGCCCTTAGTCTTTGTTGGGCCTCTCACTCTGCAGTTCCCCAACGAAACCTGTGTGGCCCCCGCCAGGTTTTTAAAAAATTTTTCTTGGAGTTTAGTTGCTTTACAATGCTGTGTTAGTTTCTGCTGTACAGCAGAGTGTATCAGTTATACATATACATGTATCCACTCTTTTCGAGGTTCTTTTCCCATATAGGCCATTACAGAGTATTGAGTAGAGTCCCCTGGGCTCTACAGTAGGTCCTTATTAGTTATCTGTTTTATATATAGGAGTGTGTATATGTCAATCCCAATCCCCCAATTTATCCCTCCTCCCCTTACCCGCTGGTAACCATAAGTTTGTTTTCTACATCTGTGACTCTATTTCTGTTTTGTAGATAGGTACGAGTTCCTTTGTACCCATTCTTTAGATTCCACGTATAAGCCATATCATACAATATTTGTCTTTCTCTTTCTGACTTACTTCACTCAGTATGACAATCTCTAGGTCCATCCATGTTGCTGCAACCCTGCCAGGTTTAAGGGACATGACTGAAACCATAGTACTTGGAAAGGGGAGTCATACTGCTGAAGGGGAGATAGGGGAGGGGAATATGCAGCAAAAATTCAGCAATTGTTTCCTATCCCAGTCTGGAGGTGAAGCCATCGTGGGAAAAGTTCTGAGCACGTCCCCTAATGACAGGCTAGAAACCACTGGCCTTTGTTGGGAGGTGCGGCAGGTGGAGACGCTTAGCTACAGGCTGAGCCTGTTTCTCTCTGGATCTGACATCTGGATAAGAAGCAAATACATATATATATATTTTTTTCATTCAAATATACAGATGTTTCCAACTATTCCCATGCTGGGCGGCATGTAGACCCAGCTGCTTTGTCTAGTTAGAAGCAAAAGAATTTTTAGGGGCTCTTCTGAGGGCTGGGCTTTCAACTCTTATTTCACAGTTTGTCTGTCAAGTCACTTGACTTCAAGGAGGTACCATCGCTCTAATGGTAGAATGTGTCAGGAAGCTGACGTACCTCCCAGAGCTGTGCTTGGCCACAACGGGCGAGTGCACCCTCACGGGTGTCCCCAGAGGCTCGGGAACCCCTGCGCAATCATAAAGCCACTAGGCAGATGCCATTCCAGGGACAGCACAGCCCATTCGAGGCTCTGCTGACCTCAGAGGCTTTGATCCACGAGGGGTTAACCAAAGCAAATCTCTGCCCTCTTTGGTTCTATCCAACACTGCTTGTCGTGAATGTTTTCATGTCAAGACGCAGGGAGCTGCCTAAAAATCATGTGGGTCGTTAAGCTCCCTGGCGTTCAGCAGTTTCCAATTTGCTCTTTTGCCATCAACTGCCTCCCATTCACGATGAGATGATTAGATTCTCATGTACTCATCACATTCGTGCTATGTCATGCCATATTGTATTTTAGGACATTGCTCAAAAATGGGTTTGACGGGGGATATGAATGTTTGTTCTTAGATCCAGTATGTCTTTTTTTCTTTCTTCCCTACCCCACCCCTGATCAGGCACCCGCTATCAATTTGACCAGCATGTAACCAGAATTCTCAGAACTTGCTCGTGGCTCCTGACGGATCTTGTCCATTCATGCCATGGGACTGGGAATGCACTGCAGATGGCAAGCTGATTCGGTAAGCAGTAGTCACCGTGTAGCATCTGCCGTGGTGGCCAGGCCCCTTCTGGGAAATAGTGACATGGCCTTGTGAAAAGCAGAGGTCTGGGGAGTCCGATGCTCCTAGAGGGTATATGTGACCCCACCATAGTTAATTTGTGTCCTTGCAGAGCTGTCCGCCTTCTCTGTTATTCCCCCGTCTTGCTCTTGGATAGAGAACTAGCCCAGCTGTACAAGTCATTCGGGTCTCATGATAAAAACACCAAAGCATCTCCTTGTAGGTAAATGACTAGAGATACAGAAGGATGCTGAGCTGTTTGCTCTTACTTTGCGGACCCTGTGGCACATGTATCATGCCGATACCCACGGTGCTACTTTGCTTACCTCTGAATCCATTTCCATTGCCACTGGAGCAAGCAGGTGAAGGGGAACCTTGGGGCCTGATGACGGGGGCGAAGGCACTCTTCTGTTTGACAGCAGGAAAAACTGAAGAGGAAAATGGGAGGATGGAGGATGTGCTGGAAGATCCAACAGTGGGACTTGATGACATGACTGGAAAGCAAATGCACAATCCTTTTTTAGAAAGAGAAAGATCTAGGAGTTAAGTTCTCTCTTCAGTACATACAACCTCTACACATTGCTTGAGAAATTACGAATTTATTCCAGGCATTGTTCCTGATTCCAGGGATTCAAAAAGAAGTTGAATGTGACAAGGTCCCTGCCCTGTCCCGTGGGAGGAATAAACAAAAAAAACGAATAGGGTCATTGTCCTGTTGGAGGAGTGTCCACGACGCTGAGATACAGCGGGCAGAGTGCTTTTCTGCCTGGAAGAGTCAGGAAGGTGTCAGCAGGAGATGAAATTGTGATAGGTCTTAATCCACAAGTAGAAGCTCGACAAGAGAAGGCTAAGACCAACAACTGAAAAATTATCCAGTCTACTAAAAATCAGAAACCTCTTGTTTTACCCTAAAAAGTAGTCCTGTCTGGGAGCCATGTGCTTCCCTGGCAATTCTCAGGGCACCGGAGGTTTGATCTGTAGGGTTGGCATCTTCTCTGAGTGCACCATCTCTATGGGCCACTTCCTCATTAAATGTAAAAGTTTATTAACATTTAAGAGATTACCTCCTTCTTCCTCTACTTTCAGAGCTCCTGGGAAATAAAGCTGCAAGTCAGCCTCCTCTGATGTGATGTGTAGAAAAAAGTACCAATATTAACATTAAACTGACTTAAAGGAAGCCAAAAACTAAGTGTTGTGGATTTCCAGGAAAAATAAAGGCAATTTACACAACGAAGGGCCCCATGTCTTAATGTCAGACATTCCACCAAGTCACATCATACAA
Organism: Monodon monoceros; assembly: GCF_005190385.1. Classification (NCBI taxonomy): domain Eukaryota; kingdom Metazoa; phylum Chordata; class Mammalia; order Artiodactyla; family Monodontidae; genus Monodon; species Monodon monoceros. The sequence continues at coordinate 12,189,416 of NW_021703782.1, read as the reverse complement.
GAAGATAATCTCCTCCTAGGTTCAACTTGCTCGAGAAAGGGGTAAACTTGAGTTCACAAGGGTAGAATTGTTCGAGATGGCATTTTATAGTATGAGGTCAAGTTTCAGGGGCTCATTTTAGCATAATGTCCAGAATTCTGAACTGCCCAAGTCACATGACTTGGTAAAAGAATTACTGGAATGTAATGGCAAAGGCCGTGACAAAGGCTAAGAGTGCTGACCTCTACTTCATATCATCAGTGGTCCAGATACTCCACAAAGTGAATCTGAAAGTGAGAACATGAGTGCGAGTTATGGTTCAAAGACCAAGTACGAGGTGAATTGAAGGTCCAGTATTCTGATATCCTGTGGAAGACTCCATCCCCATTTCCCCCCTCTCCATATAAAGATAGACTTTGGGCTGTGTTCACAAATTGCCTATGTAAAGCAATCATACAGCATACCTCCAATATGATGTCTTTTACAGCCGTACGACAAACCAAAGACTTCAAAAAAAAAGAGCTTTATCTAAAAACTTCTTATCCTGAAGTGGTCCTGATTTAAAGGGCAGTGCAGAAGGAAGCATCCAAATACATCTCGGTCTTTCCACAAGTAATATGAATCAAAAGAAAAAAATGGTGGTATCGATATATATAGAATGAATAAACAAGGTCCTACTGTGTAGCACAGGGAACTACATTCAATATCCTGTGATAAACCATAATGGAAAAGAATATGAAAAAGAATGTATATATATGTATAACGGAGTCACTTTGCTATACAGCAGTAATTAACACAACATTGTAATTCAACTATATGTCAATAAAAAAGAGAAAAAATTGGAAAGGAGGAAAAAATCCTTAAAGAATCTCATGTAATACTTGAAGATGCAAATGAAGAAGAAATCTGGCTAATTCACTATTGTTATGGAAGAGGATACAGGTTTAAGCACTGAGAATGGATCTTATTCATAGTTCCAAGTCAATCTCCTCTTCTAGCCTTGGTTTTAGCGTCAGTGAAATGTGTGTGTGTGAGCAGGGTGGGTGGGTGAGTCCCCTCCTCTTTCTGTAAGGCACAGAATCAGAGGCCAAAGGAACGCTGAGAATCAGGAGCCCCTGATTCTGACCACCATGAAATCTCTGCCATACTATGTGATCCATGCGAGCACCAAAATGGCACCTTGGTTTCTGAGTCTGCAATAGCAGAATCTCCCCTCATACACCATGATAGAGGAGGGTTTTTATAATGTGAATTAGACACACACACACACACACACACTCAATTCCATGTATATTCAGCATATGACTCACTTCTACAAATACTTCTTTTTTAGTAACAGATCTAAAAGCATGCTCATTAGCATGGCCACCACCTCTCAGTGGGAAAGGAGTCACTTCAGGCTTCACCAGGTGGTGTAAAAGAATTGTTACAGAGCTGAATAAGCACAGAGCTGTAACATGCCCATTTAAAATATTTTTAACAGAATTTTTGTAAAATGTCAAATTACATCCAAATTTAAAATTTAATGCGGCTATAATAAAAAGCCTAAAGGAAATTTTAATCTGTGTGTGTGTCAACAAACATAACTTCTATATTTATCTATTTAAAACAACAACCACACTGTTAGAGCCAGAAAGTTTTGTTAAAAAAATTTTTTTTAAGGAGGCGTTTGTCTTAACAGATATTAAAACTTATGATAAGCCTACACAGATGAAATCAGTGTTATACTAGCATAGAAATAGGCAGACAAATCCTTGGTGAAAATAGAGTCCAGAAACAGACCTGAGTATACATGAGAATTAGAACTTAATAAAGGTGACATTTCAAATTAGTGGGGAAATAAACACATGGGAACAATATGCTAGCCATTTGGAGACAAAATTTAGAGTGCTTCCTCGTGTTAAACACGAAAGTAAATCTAAGTTATTTGTAAAAGCAAAATTATAAAGGAGCTAGTAGAAAAATTAGGAAGCTATGTAATTCACCTAATCCTTTCAACCCCCAAACCTAAACAGAACATCGTAAGACATGACAAAAATATTTCCGTAACACATACAGAAAAGGCAAATGACAAATTAGGAAAAATATCTGTCATAATTTTTTAGATATATTCAGATTCTCAGTAGCTAATAAGTTTTTATAAATTAATCAGAGAACATCCCACTAGAAAAATGGGCAAGGGAAGTGAAAAGGAATGTCACAGAAGGAAAAATGAAAATGACCAAAAGGCCTTTATAGACCTATAAACGGTCAAACCGATTAGTAATCATATGTAAATTAAAACAGTCATGAGGTGTTATTTTCCACTTGCCAAATTGATAAAGATTAAGGAGAACTTAAGAGGGCGGGGAAACAGATACTATTCCTTTTCTAAGGGGAGTACTAACCTCTCTGGAGGGACTTCAATAATATGTATCAAAGTATTTGAAAATGTGCATATTTTTAACCCGGTAATTTAATTTCTAGAAATTAATCCCAAGGAGATAATCATAAATGTGAAAAAAAAAATCCAAGGGCGTTTTTATAGTCTTGAAAAACTGGGAAATAAGTGAAGTGACCAGCAATAGGGTAAACTATATTAGGTCCATAAAATGGACCACTGTGCAAACATTAAAACTAATATTGGAGAAGAATATTTAATGGCATGGAAAGATACACCTCCTCAGATGAGTAAAGCAGATTACATAATAACATGGACAATGAGCCCACTTTTATTTTTTTAAAAAAATACAAGAAGCAAAAGTCTAGAAGGATGTGATACATCCAAACTTTTAATGACGATATCTGGCTGACAGAATTGTGAAGATTCTTACATTTCTTTCTCTTACTTGTCTGTATTTTCAAAATTTCCTACAATGAACATGTATTACTTTTGATGTAGCAGAAAGCAGCAAAAGCTGTTAAAAGAAACAAACGGAAAATCTCTACTTCTTTGGGAAAAAAGAATATAATCCTGAGCAATAGGCATAATAGCTTTCCTGGATGTTAATGTGCCTCTTTGATCTAAGGCTTTACTGCCTGGAAACAAGGTTGTCTGTTACCTGTCCTTTCACAAATTCCTGGGAGAAGCTTGTTGACTGTACTTAACTTTGCAATGCAAACGCCACTCCTAATGTCTGTTCTCCATTCTTAGGACACAGGCCTGCACTGATGGATTTTATGGAGCCTAGCTTCATATCTGTGACTGAGAATTTTGCCATCTTTCCTCTGCTCTCTTTTTCATTGATCTTATGGCTGAAACCCATTAGCTGTGCATCAGAGCAGAAATTTTCAAAATGTATCTATCCATAACTGCAAGGCTATACTTTAAAAGTTAACCATGGTTATCTCTGCATAGAAATAGTGTCATTTTTCTTTTCTTTTTTACATAGGCGTGCTTTTCAATGCGTCTACAGTGAGAATGTTACAATTGTCATAGGATATTTTTTTTTTCCTTTCTGAAGAAAGAGACAATAGAAATACACCAAAATATTAACAAGGTGTTTTTTTTACGATGGGAGGGTACTTTCTTTTAAAAACTATTTCCACATGTTCTAAATGTTCTACCATAATCATTTAACACTCTACAACAGAAAATGTCTTGATACTTATTTTTGAAAACATGAAAATATTGAGGCCTGGGACAGACTCTAAGACTATATAACTGAAGTAGGAATCCCTGAGGCCAGGGATGAAGGATTCTGTCTGTATGGATCCTGTTCCAAACTTTGCATGGGCTTGGTGGCTATTCTACTTTGGAAGAAGTGGTCCCTTGGGTGTTGCAGGCTTGTTGAGTAGAACATCTTTGGGGACACCAGAGTGTACTGTTTTAGGAAAGTTGATCACACATACTTGAAATTGAAAATTTCTCTGGACACCTCTCTCTGTGGATAGAGGCCAAAGTAAAGGCAAGCACTTCTAGCCCAGAAATCTCTGTGAACATGGGGAGTTAAGGAAAAACCACTTTTCTTCTTCTAAGGATTGATTGGGTTGCACCGTCCCAGCTGGAACTCACCAGGCACACATCCTCCTTTGCATCGAGCCATTGCATTTGTTGGCGCTAAGGGGTCTGTCAGCGTTTCATTATAACCTCCTATTGTCAGGGGTTTAGAATTCAGCCATAAAAACTTGCACTGAGCTGGAACTTGGCACATACTGCTACCGCCAGGAAGTGAAGTTTGTATGTGGAATTGAAAAAACATCTGTTTGGCCATTTTTGAAGTGGTGTGAGAGCAAAAACAGTAAAGATGCAGGTTTTTGATACTCTGCGTTGGCCGTCATGCAAGTCAGCTTGACTGAGAGGTTTGACTTTATTTCTTTTTAATGTCTCTGGCAAGTGATTGGTCCGTGGCATGGCCCAGCCACATCAGACTGGTTTAAAAAATAAAATGAAAAATCAGAGAAGGGTGTTTTCAGACACAAGCAACTGAACTGATGAAATGGTATCCCCCTGAGCTTTAAAATTTTTTTTATTTAAAACAAATTTTTTGTATTTCCCAGAGAATTTGAGACTTAGCTGGGTAGAAATACAGGTCACGTGCTATTGTAATGAACTCCATAGGGTATTCAGTATTTTTGCAGTAGGGGATTTTATTGTAATGAATGCACTGTTTGGAATTCCAGTCCCAGTCTGCAATTCCTTCAGACCGTTCCTCAGAAAAGGAAGGTGCAAGGGGTCTCACAGACCCAGTAGGAAACAAGAGGACATTCTCTGCTGTGTTTCCCACTCCCTCTGGGCAGGGCATCTTCCTCTTTCTATTTTGTGCATGCTCTCTTGTTTTAATGGGTGACTTGAAGACAGGGTGTTACTGTTTTTCTTGTGGCAGTGGGATTGACCGATGAAGAAAGGGTAGTGGAAGGAAGTTGTCACTTGCTGGAGTGGGAAGGGTCCCTTTCTACCGAATGAATTATCTAGTAAGAAACATCAAGCCATCCACACCAGATGGGCAATTTCATTCATCCATTCACTCTCTCTCTCTGTCTCTCTCTTTCTCTCCACCCACACCCCACCCACTCCTTCCTGTCTTTTTTTTCTCTCTCCCTCACCCATCACCACACTAAACACTGTATTGTTATATTAACCATTTTTGACCTACAAAAATGAGAATTTCACGTGGTTCAGCCATTTGTGTATGATCGAACATATGAAATGACACATTTTGGAAATAAAGAAGAGGTGGTTTCATACGGCTCAGCCTAATAATGTGTTATAAAGACATGAAATATTTTTAATATTACTGAATAATTTAAAAACATGATCTCCTGAATCTGATGACATATGATCTAGCCACATTTTTACTGTTTATTGGCAATGAACCCTTGAGTAAGTCATTTAATAACCCTTCATATCTTAGAAGGGAAAATGGTGATGATACTAGTATAATAAATTATATTAATAAATATATAAACATGTAAATTATATACATAATAAATTATTATGATTATTATATCCATATTATATGATTGTGAGGATCTGATTGGACTCTATGTGTGAACATGCTTTTTAAGCTGTAAGGTAGAATGTGACTGTAAATTACTCTTACTGTTGTGACCGTTATCATGTGACATTATTTACACAATGGCTCTTTTGTCCTTGTACCACTTGCAGGGGCTACTGAAGATGTGGTCCCTTCTGCACATAGGGTACCCTCTCCACGAGGTTGCATGGGAGAAACCTCTCCAAGGTCTCAGCCACAGAAAAATCAGGTTTCTCTTGAGCGGCTGCTACTACTACTACAACTATTGCTACTAATAATAATGTGTGGACATAAAATTTTATAACAAATAGTGTTTGTCTCTTTGCTTTACCATCTTATAAGCCTCTGAACCAAATTAATGACTCCCTTGAATAGACCAGACGGCATCCATTCTAACCCTTGGCTTCATCTCATTTTCTGATACGTATTTTTTTCTTTTATGTTTCTTATAGTTTCTATTTTACACTTTCATACTGCCCATCTGACTATTAATATTCCCCCAGAACATTTTTGGAACAAGAGAAGGTTAAAAACAAGTAAGTAAGTAAGTAAATAAATAAAGCAAGCAACAGTTTGGTTTCCTAGGTCCCTCTGATCTCATTGATCTAATTGGCCATCTGACAGGACACCATGAAGAACTCATGTCTTTGCAGCAACGAGATTTTAGTTGTCCTGGGAGAACCAGCCCCTGCTATATCTTCACCACACTTAGTATGAGTGTTGAGTGTAATGAATTGAACAGATAACCCAGAAGTAACTCCTGGATGTGTGTCCCCAGGGAACCACAGGCCCAAAGGCTGAGAGCAGTGGCCTCCAGACCCTTGGCACCACTTCCCGAGCTGCGGTAGAAATGGCCTTGACTCCCCCTTGTTCCTGGCACGAGGGAACCGCTCTGGGCAGCAGAGCCTTGCAACAAGGTACAGCATTTCAAGGACACTCCGCTCAGTCACTCAGACTCTCCACGGTGGCTTCTCTCCCAGCCTGAAATATGCCCTAAGTAGCCTCATCTTCTCTGAGGCTCCTGGGCTCACTGTGCAAGGTCCCAGCTTAGCCCCCAAAGCCACCTGAATGAGTTTTCGTAACTTCCTAGAACGTCTAGCTTGCTGCTAGCCCACAGATTAGGACTAAGAGCTTCTGTCCCCATATATTACACTGTCACCGGCAGTCAAGTTCCGTCTCTCTGGAGGTACATAAGGGAGGGGAGAGCCATGTAACAAAGTGAAAAGGGAGATGGTGTGTTACACAGAATAACCTGGAGTCATCAACTCTGTGTCCAGATTCTTGTCCTTCTCCATTCTAGCTGTCTGATCTTGCACAAGTCAGTTAACTAAACCCTTGCCTATACTGACCTCAGAGAATTCTTGTGAAGAGTAAATAAAACACTGCATCTGAAAGTGCCTAATGAAGAGTGTACAGAATGTTAACTGAGTTGGAATCTTAATTCCTTGCTCTCGTCTACAGAAGCCACATCTATTGTTTCCCTGTAAAAAGGGAATCGTTTCACTCCTTTTCTCTCCCTTGAAAAGCTTTGAGTAACCAGATGAACCCAAGTCCACTAAAGGAAAAGTACAAAAGGCAGGAAGGACCACTCCGTGAGTCAGTAAGATGCTGGAATGCTACTCTCCCTCAAAAGGCTGAAGAGTAAAACCCAGGGATAGAGAGACAGACAGGGAGAGCTGGAGGGATGGACAGGGCACTTACTTCCATAAGGGGAGCCTGTGGGGGAGCCGTTTAGAAATCCTGGAGATCCTGGGACACCCAGGTTGGCCATAGGGACGTTGCTGTAGCCGTTCATACTGTTACTGGAGGTGCTGTAGTTAGACTGCTGAGGGGTAGAGCTGGAAGAGTAGCCCCGCGGAGAGATGCTGCTTGTGTTGCGGATGTATCCTGGACAAGAGAGAGAAAGCGCAGATAAATGAACCTGTACACACACACACACACACACACACACAGCACAGACCAAATAGGGCAGCATAGGTCCACATGGCCCCCAGTCTATAGAATTGACTGTGGGCTGTAGTGGAAAAGTCTGCAGTTTGTCTTCAAACTTTTTATACCTTCCTGTCTCTTCCCCATCTCGCACAAAACCATATCCCTGTAATTCCCCCCTTCCTCCTCTTTCCCATTGGCAGTCAACATCTCCAACTCACACCAAGGAGTGAATGACTAACGGCAGTGACATCTCCCAAATCCTACTTCATGTAACGCTAGAGCCCTCTGAGATACTGATGGGTACCACTGAGAAAAGCGTTCTGTGGTCAAATAAAGCTTGGCAGATGGTGCGTACCATAGCATATTGAAGATTCGTATATGAAGGGCCTGGAGAATGAATAAACCGGTTTAACTTTGGTAACCTAGTGTTTCCCAAATTTAACATAATATAGCATCTTTTCTGGGTGTGACGCGGAAAAGGCATCCTGATAACATTTCAAGAGGCGCTAGCACTCTGAAGATCACAGCTATAGAAGTCTGAAGTTGTTACCATGCCCTGCTGTGTGGGGTGGGGAACATTTTCATTTAAAATGCATTGATAAGTTCATCTAGATGGGCTGTTCTTTCGAAATAATGCCCTTTGCAGCAACATGGATAACACCAGAGCTTATCATACTAAGTGAAGTAAGTTGGAAAGAGAAAGACAAATACCATATGATATCACTTATATGTGGAATCTAAAATATGGCACAAATGAACCAATCTGGGAAACAGAAAGAGACTCACACAGAGAACAGACTTGTGGTTACCAAGGTGGAGGGCAAGTAGGGGAAGGGATGGTTGGGAGTTTGGGGCTAATAGACGCAAACTGTTACATTTAGAATGGATAAACAACAAGGTCCTACTGTATAGCACATGGAACGATATCCAATCCCCTGGGATAAACCATAATGGAAAAGAATATAAAAAAGAATGTACATATGTGTATAACTGAGTCATTTTTCTGTACAGCAGAAATTAATGCAACATTGTAAATCAACTACACTTCAATTTAAAAAAATAAATTAAAAAAATAAATAAATGGGCTGTTCTTTGACCAAAGACTTGGAAGCATCCGCAACCGAATGCACGGAGATCCAGTCCGGAGTGGGATGAGTCCTCCCCATACTTCTGAAACCCCAGCACAGAGACCTCACCTAATCTATCCTGAAACAACCCACATAGGATAACTGTCTCTAAAGCTATTTAAGAAATGACCCAAATTTAGGGGAAAAAAAAAAAAGGTAATAATATGTCCCACCCATATTTCTGTAAGAAGAACTCACCCTGAGCGTGAGACTGAGGAATTCCCTTGCAATGGATGATAGAATTAGAAATAAAACTATCCCAAGGTGAGGTACGTCAGCAGAAACATTTACTCCTTTTAAAAAATGATTTATGATAAATTTAGCACCTTAATAAAATCAACCTCAATGACAAAAACCTTTACTCAATATGCTTCACAGGTAGAAGCACTGTTAACTGTGTTGCTGTATTTATATATTTGTATACCTTTGCATATATATATATATGAGATAATACACAAATAGAAGTTACCAAACTAAGCCATTCACCCTTGGCACTAGGAATTTGTGTGTAATTAACAAGAATAGCAATAACTCAGCTCCTTTCCATTATTCAGTGTGATGATCACAATAGCAGAAGTGTAGATTTTATTCAAACAATACCTGTAAATCTAGTTTTAGTAAGCCTAAACTCTTCTAAATTCACAATACTTAATCTTATTCTTAAATGTTTCCAGTTAAAGGATTCTGCCAGGTACCTAAAGAGCTCAAAGTCTAACAATACACCTAATGTTGAGATAATCCAATGATTGCATTGCTTATCTGGGACACACTCTTTTTTGTTTGTTTGTTTTTGCAGTACGCGGGCCTCTCACTGCTGTGGCCTCTCCCGTTGCGGAGCACAGGCTCCGGATGTGCAGGCTCAGCGGCCATGGCTCACCAGCCCAGCCGCTCCGCGGCATGTGGGATCTTCCCGGACCGGGGCACGAACCCGCGTCCCCTGCATCGGCAGGCGGACTCTCAACCACTGCGCCACCAGGGAAGCCCTGGGACACACTCTTTTGATGGCATAAGAATCAAGCTTTAACTCCTTCCATTCCAGCAGAACCAGCCTTTTAAATGTATAAGATGTTTGCCTTTTGACTCTGAGAAAGGTAGTACCTTGATTATTTCCCTGTGTTGACTCTGAGATGCTGACCCCAAGCTGGCTGCCATAAGAATTGATGCCCATCATGCCACTGTGAGCTGGAGAGCTGGAGAGAGCTGGGATCTGGCTGGGATTCCTGGGGACACTGTACAGGGCTTCAGCAATGTCTGCGGCACGCTTCAAAATGATGTCCTACAAAGTGGCAGGTTGAGGTGAATGTTTTTATCGAGCAATAAGAGTTGAACTCAAGAGAGTGCAAAATGGGAGCACCTAACCTGGTTATTGTGTGGTGTCCCATAGAGCGCCTCCACCAGATCTGCAGCTCTTTTCAACAGCATTTCCTAGAAAAAGAAAAGAAAGGGTGGGATATAAGCAAAGGTAAAACCCCAAATGGCCAACACAAAGGAAAATTACATATAAAAATCGAAAGTCCAGGCATCCCCCTAAAGTGTAAGTAACTAGCCAAGAGGTCCTATATTTGGTTTGACAGGTAGAATATGATCACACGTATGAATCCCCCTATAAATGCATATCTATGTGAAATACTTCTCGATAAAAGGGCTCCACAAATAGCTTGGCTACCAAAACAAAACACAGCCAAATTAAGGGTAAAGTTGGCTAAAATTAATAACGTCATGGGAGTTCCATTAAAAACTACTTACAGACCATTCCATTAAAAAAATCTGGTATTCTAATTAACCAAATAGCCTCAAAATGATTGATTGACCTGAGTTTAGCTGCTTGCCAAGGAGTTGTCCAGAGTACTGAAATTATCTTGGCAATGCCTTCTGCAAAATTTTACTCTAATAAAGATGAATTCTTTCAGTAATATTTCCCCCTGTTCACTTTAACCAGAGAGAATTAGTAATCAGTAATCCCTTTCCTCTCATTTTGTCTTTTCCACCTTCTGTTTTTAACAGCCTTTTAAATTGCTATTAACCTACTTTCTAGATATCATCTAATTTAATGGTGGGGCTGGGGACTTTTCCAAGAGGAAAACAAAGGTGCTATGCAGAAGCAACTGCGGTACTTGAATTTCACTCACACTACAGAAAAGAGAACATGGCATTTTATAATGTATGTGCTTAAAATGTAAATAAAAATGTTAAAATTTTGTAATTTCTAATTAATTAATACCTAATAAATTGACTTTTTTTTTTTTTTGCAGTACGCGGGCCTCTCACTGTTGTGGCCTCTCCCGTTGCGGAGCACACGCTCCGGACACGCAGGCTCAGCGGCCATGGCTCACGGGCCCAGCCGCTCCGTGGCATGTGGGATCTTCCCAGACCGGGGCATGAACCCGTGTCCCCTGCATTGGCAGGCGGACTCTCAACCACTGCGCCACCAGGGAAGCCCTGACGTATTTTTAAATAAAGAAAGCTAAAATAATGGGCCAGATTCACTATATAATTTTTGTGAGCAAGTTCATTTGAAACAGATACATTTCATAGAAATTATATATGGATGTGTTTTTCACTTCCTTAAATATCTGTGTATGTACTAGGCCTTCCGTGAATACTTGATTGTGGATTACTATGTCCCTGTAATTACGGGTAAACAAAATTATGTTTAAATACAAAGGAATGGGAACTTATACTTTTAAGCAATTATATAATTATTTATTTTCATAAAGTTGGCAATGTTTTATAAGCTGAATAATTGTAGTGTGTTGGTTTCATAGGCCCAACTTTTCAGATTTCATATTTCCTCAGAGATTGACCATAACATATTTCACAGTTAGTAGATATTTTATGCGCATCTTGTATCTCCAGCTTAGCCAAATTTCAATGCCTAATTTAATTTTAAAGAGACTTAAGTCGCTAGATTTATCTAAGTTTGCTGAAATTCTCCAAGAAGGTTTTCACGTGTCATTTTCCAAAGCATTTTACCTTAGCTAATCTCTCAGGATCTCCAGGATGCCTTGGGATGACTTTCTGCAGTCTCTGAAAGCCATAGTCTATGGTGGGTTCATTTAATGCTGAAAAACAAAAGTCTTCTTTTTGAGTATATAAACTGGCCATAAAGCAAAGCTTGTAATTAAGTCTGCCATGGGTAATAGAAAGGTCTCCAAATTTCAGGATTATTATAATTATTTTATCATTTCTGCCGTAAGTACACATACTTATCGTTCTCTGCTCACTCACAAATAATCAGAAACATTACACAATCAACCATATCCCATCCCAGTTTCTTAGGAAGATGACAAAGTACCTTTACATGCTTTTCCCTGCTTCCCTCTTTGCCTCCTTCCCCAGTATACCTTCATCATCTAGTAATTCTTCTCCTAAACATCACTTTTTCTTAATCATGCTCTTAAATATTTACGTTCATACATATATAAACCTTCTGTGAGTTTATTCTCATAAAACCCTCTTCTTAATGCATAATAGACTTTCAGAATTTTCAATTATGTTTTGTTATACATTCACTTCATGTCAGGCTTCACCAGATACTGCCAAGTTCCATAGGAGCAGAATTCACACTTATTCTGTTTTGCCACTGTGTTCTCATTGTTGGAGACAGAGCCTGGCACATAATAGGCACTTCGTGTCAGCAATTGTAAAATGAATGAGTGAGGGAATGAATGAATGAAGGACCTATTTTGGCATTTCTACTGTGCTAAAGAGTTTTGGGGGTTGATTCCTTTATCCTTTGTCCTTCTTTCCTCTCCCCCTTTACTTTTTAAAATTTTGTTGCTTATATTTTATGGTTTTAAAATTAATACACGATCAAAGTAAAGAAAAAAGATATAAAGGGTAAAATAGTAATCACCTGCACTCCCATTAGGCAGCAGTAAACACAGGAGGGTGTATTTCCTTTTTAATCTTACTTTTTTTTTTTTCGGTACGCGGGCCTCTCACTGTCGTGGCCTCTCCCGTTGCGGAGCACAGGCTCCGGACGCGCAGGCTCAGCGGCCATGGCTCACGGGCCCAGCCGCTCCGCGGCATGTGGGATCTTCCCGGACCGGGGCACGAACCTGTGTCCCCTGCATCAGCAGGCGGACTCTCAACCACTGCGCCACCAGGGAAGCCCAATCTTACTTTTTGCATATATGTTTTATAAATATTTGTTTCTTTTATTTGAACTCTCAAAGCAACACCTTTTATTTAAAGAAATTATTAAAATTTTTAAATATAGAAGCAAAAATAAAATCATCCATAATCTCACCATTTTAGAGATGATCTGGGTTGACATTTTTGCTTATATCCTCCAAGATTTAAACACACACACATACTTAAAATTATTCAGAGCATACTATTCACACCATTCCATAACCTACTTTTTATCCATTTAAAAATATATCAAAATTTCCCCCAGGTTATTAAATATTCTTTTATAACATTATTTTAAATTCCTGCATATTTTTCTATGACATGGTCTATAATTTATTTAAATGGCTTCCTAATGTTTGGCATTTAACGTGGTCCTAATTTCTCACTATTATAAAAATCAGAGCAAAAATTATCCTTTGTGCATAACTTTAATTCTTTCAATTGGAAAATTCTAAGAATTAGAATTACCAGAGAAAAAATTATGAGTTATATTTAAGGCCTTTCACACATACTGTCAAACCACTCCTCAGAAGAACATATAAATTTATACTCCCTCCAGCAAGGCATGTGGTCATTTTAACTTACATTTCTTTATTCATCAGTGAGGCTGACGTTTTTTTCTTATACTTGCTGATCATTTTAATTTTTTCTTTTATGAACTGCTTATAATACTTTCTGCACTCTTTTCTATTGAGAATTAGGCCTTTTTTTTTTTTTACTTGTAAAAACACTTTACATATTAATACTTTTAACACTCTGTCACCATGTTACAACATTATGTCCAAATCTGTCCTTAGGTATTACAGGTAGAAAGACCATCCCAACTCCAAGATCTGGCAAGTACACATTCACACATTCACACATTCACACACACACACACACACACACACACACACACGGGGTGGGGGGGTGTTGCTTATACATACATATACGAATTCTTTAGGTCCACCAGTAAAATGTGTACTGTTCATCGTGCAGGTAATAAGATTTTTGGTTTTCATTTTTTGCTATGTATTTCACTTTTTGTTGATTTTATTGTGAATATGATTACTCCCTCATCATATTTTCTAAGAGTTTTACTAGCACCTAGAAACACTTTGGTTGTTATGTGTCTGCACAGGCAGTGTGTGTGAGGAGAGTGTGTGGTGGTATGTACTATAGTCATTAAGAGAATCAGCTTTAGAGTCAAGTAGATCTTGGGTTTAAATTCCAGCTCCGCCATTAACTTCTGTGAACTTCTGTTTAAAAGCCATCTCATGGGTTTGCTGTCAAAATTAAACGAAACAATGTGTAGCATGCCCCCAGCACAGTTCTTTGCAGGTAAAAGATCTTAACCAATAGTAATTGTCTCTTATTTTGTAACCAAACCCTTGACAGATGTACTTATTTTTTCTGTTCATTCTTAGGTTTGTACATTCAGAGCATCTATATGTGATAATCATTTTGTCTCCTTTTGATAAGTATATTAATTCTGTTTAGTTCTCTGAATCCCATTCTTGTATTGGCTAAAACTTCCCAAAAAGTGTCTGAAAAGAGGATGACTTTTTTTCCTTTAAAGTGGGAATGACACTAACACTTCAGCACCAAATGTGATGTTGGCTATTTGAGATAGATATTAGTTATCATGTTTTTGTTGTTGTTGTTTTTTGCGGTACGCGGGGCTCTCACTGTTGTGGCCTCTCCCGTTGCGGAGCACAGGTTCTGGACGCTCAGGCTTAGCGGCCACGGCTCACGGGCCCAGCCGCTCCGCGGCATGTGGGATCTTCCCGGACTGGGGCACGAACCCGTGTCCCCTGCATTGGCAGGCAGACTCTCAACCACTGTGCCACCAGGGAAGCCCTAGTTATCATGTTTTGATAAGGGCTTTTATCAGGACTTCTTAGAATTTTAGGAAATTACAGTCATATGAATTTTCTCCCTGGACCAATTTAAATTGTATTTTAGAGTAGATTTCTCAATATTTCACAATTAATCCTTGACTCATGGATGTGGTATATAATTTGCTTAGTATACTTCTGAATACAATTTGTTACTGTTTTCTTATGATTGCTGGTGGGAGGATGAAATCAATTACATTACTGAGAATATTGCCTGGCACATTTTAAGCCCTCAACATGCGTCTGTTACTATTATTGTTGCCGGGGATTTGTGTGCCCATGTTAGCAACTGGGACAGTGTGCACGGTGTTGTTGGCTTCTGAAATTTTATTTTATACCAGCTTTGAAAAAATAAATTGAGAAGCTTTCTATATTTTATCCTATGCACTATAAAACTTATATTGCATGGATATTATCTCTTGACTCAAAGTTTGAAAGAACCCCTGTGAAACTGCTCTTGTCAAAGTCACCAATAACATCTTAGCCAAACCAAGAGGAAATTTTCCATTCTTATCTTAAACTCAAGTTAGCATTTGACACTGGAAAAACTCTCCTGCTGGAAATACTTCAACTCATTGGCTTTCTTTTTTTTTTTTTGCGGTACGCGGGCCTCTCACTGTTGTGGCCTCTCCCGTTGCGGAGCACAGGCTCCGGATGCGCAGGTTCAGCGGCCATGGCTCACGGGCCCAGCCGCTCCGTGGCATGTGGGATCTTCCCGGACCGGGACACGAACCCGTGTCCCCTGCATCGGCAGGCGGACTCCCAACCACTGCGCCACCAGGGAAGCCCTCACTGGTTTTCCTGAATGCACACTGCCCTGTTTCACCCCTGCTGCTCCACTTAGGCAATCGCAACCTACTTTGAGGACTGCTCAGCTTCCTCTGTCCGTCTGATGCTTCTTGTTGCCAAGGCAGTCTTCTGCTTGCCTATACATTCTTCCTCAGCAACCTCATTAGTGCCCCCAGGATTCCCATGTCAGGCCACATGCTATGACAAATCTTTACTTCCAGTTCAGATAGCTTGCCCAAGATTCAGCCTTATTTATCCAAGTATTGGCTGGAAATGTCCACCTGGATGACCCATAGATTCCTCCCATTCAAGATACCCCAACTACTACCCCAGTAGTATTCATGCTACTCACCCTGAATAGCCATAAGCCATCAAGAAATCATGCATTTCATTAATATTTTAAATGTTTTAGCATAGAATCTAATAGAATATTTGTTTAAAATTTCTACTCTTCTATTTATCACTCTCCACACAGTCCCTCACCCCGCACCAACTTTGTTACAACATTCTGAATAGTCCTGTTTCTAATTTTGTCTTCCTTTAGTTCCAAAGAGAATATCCTAAAATTTCTAGGTGATTGAGTATTAAACTCTTAATTATTTATTCTAATTAATTGCACTGGATTCAAAAAGGTGGCCGGCAGAATATCTGCCTTTTGAAATTTATTCAGTTTTTTATGAATTCATATTAGTCTTGTCTGTGTTCCACGGGAAATGCTTTCGATGTATTATTTAATGTATCTTTTTGATCATATTATTTAACATCTTTTATACATAATTGCTACTATAAATTTATCCTTCTGCATGTTCCTTGTATGTCTAATAGGTTTTTAATGTATATGTTTTTCTCTAGTGATTAGGAAGATGCACATCCTATTTTGATTTAAAATAGTCCCTCTGGCTTTCTATAAAAGTATTTTATTTTTCCTAATTGTTTGAGTCTATGGAGCCCCTCCACATATAAAAAAAACTGTTGCTTACCCTTAATCTCCCCACCTCATTCTCTGTACTTCTACATTTTTGTTGATGGTTCATCCTCTTCAGCTAATATTCCTATTATTAGATTTTCTATGATCTGTCCCTTTAAGACATTAACTTTCATGTTTATGTTAAGCTTTGTCATCATATTAACAATAATTCAGATACTATATGTTTAATCGCTTTTTCTTCTGACCAGTGGTCCTGTGGTACCATAACTTTTCCTTTCTTGCATTCCTCACTGATCAGTTCTCCAGCAGTCAGCTTACCTCAGTAGGAATAAGAACTGAATTCTGTCGGGGCCCTTGAAATAAGAGAATGTCTTTCTGTTTTCCTCACATATTAATGACAACTTCTCTGGACATGGAATTGTTGAGTGTACTCTTTCCATTCAAGATCTAGTTTCTGCTGTGTCGCTTGTTCTCACTGGGGGAGGGATCTGGGAGGTTTTGTCAGGGTTTCCCCCATTATTTCCTGGCCCAGCTCTTCTTTTCCCACGAGTGGAATGTCACACATCCTCCAACACAACCCCATCTGCACACATCAGCACAATGGCACAAAGTTTCTGGCATATCGATGAGACCAGCCTAGCTTCACGCACGAATACCAGATTTCCCTTATTTTTATGTTTTCTTGAAAATATTCTCCAATATATCCTGGGGATGGGGGCCGATTAAACACTTGTACTCAGATTACCATCTTACCCAGAAACACATGTAAGAATAGCTGTGTGTATAATTGGAATCATTCCGTAAACTGTTTTTTTTTTTCTCCACTTAGCACTATAATGTCAGCAATTTCTGAAGACTTTTTCTTTAATAGTAGGATTTTTAGTGACTATAATACTCAATAATGAAAATTGTTACGATCTCTGTTAGAATGAAGGTTTTACTATGTTACAGGCATTATGCTAACACCTTTTACATATATTAGCTCATTCAATCCTCATTACAACCCTAAGACATGGATTTTATCCCCATTTTAAATGCACCTCCAGGCAGTAAAGGTGGGATCTGTACCCTGGATTCTATAATTTCAAGGCCTGTGCTCTTCACCTTTTCTGCTGTAGAGATGTCATTCCAAGTCCCCACTAGATATGCCAGCAGCCCCCGGGCCAAAGGCTACCCCTCTGTCCTTCGCTACTGGACTGGAGTTGGCCAAGGGCAGAGTGTTGAAAGTGGCCATGCTACCCTCTGCTTCCACTCACCTACTCCCTGCACCCCCTTCCACCCCTCCCCAGGCTCCCTCTGCAGCTTCTAGCAAAGGACAGATCAGAGAGTGCAGCCCTGCCCAGAACACTGAGGGTGAGAGAAGCCCCATTTGGTATCAATCAGCAAACACAAACAGCGTCCCAGCGCTGCGGGGTGAGCAGACTTAGTGAAAAAATGGTCTAAATCAATCATAGCCTCGTCTTTTCTCAAATATGCACCATTTCATTACCTAAGATGCTGATTTTCTTACATGGAGAAAACGGAAATTTTGTTTTTTGTTTTTTTTGTTTTTTTTTTTTTTTGCGGTACGCGGGCCTCTCACTGTTGTGGCCTCTCCCGTTGCGGAGCACAGGCTCCGGACGCGCAGGCTCAGCGGCCATGGCTCACGGGCCCAGCCGCTCCGCGGCATGTGGGATCTTCCCGGACCAGGGCACGAACCCGTGTCCCCTGCATCGGCAGGCGGACTCTCAGCCACTGCGCCACCAGGGAAGCCCAGAAAATGGAAATTTTAAATATGGGTATACTCACACTGTGCTGAGCAAAAAGTACGGGAATATCCCATAAGGCAGAGAATCTAGCCACCCTCCCCAAGGTCCCCGCTGTCTCCATGACTGTCCTTGGCCCTTCTCTTCCATCTGCATGGGTAACAGGTTCTCGCTCCCTCTCACTAGAGCTCTAGCGGTCCACCCTTAGCCGCCACTAACCTCCTTATTCCTGGGTCCTTACTGCTGCTCACAAAGGAATCTGCTAAAGCTGGGCTCTAATCGGCACACATAAGGCTTTCTCTCTCATAGACTTTATCACACAGTGGTACCCACCGTTGTCCCTGTTAGATGAAAACCCCCAGGACACAAGGGTGATGTCTGGTTCATCTTGTCTTCCCTCCCCTCCTCGCTCCCCACCTAAGTCAGAAATAGCAGACTCTCCTGACCACACTGGGTTAGCAATTCACGTTTTAAACTGAATAAGCAAAACAGACATACTCATCTATTTCTCATGTTGAGTGTTTTCTGGAGGCTCCTGCCAAACTTCACAGGCATAAACTGTGGATGGGTTCTGTGTGTATCCAAGATGAGAAAGACAGTGACACACACACCGTCATGTATATCTATATGGACAGGGAATAATCACACGGATGTGCCTGTGCGCGCGCGCACACACACACACACACACACACCATGCCACTTAAGTGCCATTGTGAAGTAAAAATCATGAAGTCCAAACCATTTACTCAACACCAAACTGTAAGAGGAAAAATCAGTCAGTCCCTCAAGGGTTCAGCCTTCAAAACATCAGGATTGCATTGGACAACTTTTACTCTGGTTCCAAACTCACGTCGCATCAGGCCAGTTGTTCGGCCTCACCTTGAGTCCCAACTTGCCCCCTTCCCTCTCCCTGGGTGTTCTCTGACTTTTCAGGCCTGGTGTAAGCCAAGTAAACCTCAATTAGCTAATGAGGTGCCCGAGACCAGCACCAAGGCTATCTCTAAGGGCCAACCAGATCATGAGCGGCCATCATCAGTGTGAATTTACAGCCTCTGCTACCACATGGAGTGTGGGGATGGCGTGAAGTCCTGCCAACCCCTTGGCTGATGGGGACATAGAGAAATGCTGGCAAGGCAAAAACACAGTAAATTAAAAATATGCTTCAATGTATAGGCTCTATTTATCTATGTCTTTCTTTAGTAACATACCATGAAGGTAAAAGGTCATATCCCCACTGAAATATAATTTATATTTACCTTTTATTAAATAATTATGGCATGGCATGAAGTTAAATATTACAGAAGCTAATCAAGGGGGAATTCAATAGAGAAAACTCAGACATGAGAATTTCGCCTTTGCTATACATAGAATGTCTTAATCCTCCACTGGGAGTCATTCGGGTTTGCTTAAGGAGTTTAATAATACACATTTCAACTGCCACAGAATCTAAATCCCCTTTGGATCAGCCTTGGAAAAACTTTCATCAATACCTTGAGATTTCATAATATTTCTCCTGAGAGCTTGGATCTCACGTGTCATTTCTTATTTTGATTGCAGGGATAATATATGAGGTTACTTACGTATCTCGGACCCAACGACTAGATATAAACTATAAGCAATGTGTGAAGGGTTCCTTTTATAAGTAAGTAGTATTTAAAAATATCTACTGGGAGCACTCATTTAAAAAAAAACTGGCTGTTGCTCAGTATTAATTTTCCCAAAGCATTGGTGAGATGGATAAATTCTACATGATTGTTTTTCCTTAAGAGGAGTCACAGAGAGAATATAATGCTTACCCCAGCTTATGCCTCTACTTCTGTTTCCCAGAAATAGAGGGAACACTGGCTAACATGGAAAGGGGACTCTTGGTTAGAGTTCTGGTCAACCCTCAACAAAGACAGTGTTGACTTTGTAGGTAGGTGGTCATTTCTGCCATTGACCAACAGAAGTACTTATCGCAAAGGTGGCAATATCAAGGGCCGATTGAGTTCCTTTGCAGAAATTTGAGAGGAGACCAAGAAGATGATGGGGTGAGGGAGATCTGAGTGTTCTGTCAGGCTGCCACTCTGGGATGTTGGCCTGGGTTGCAGCTTTCCTCACTAGTAAGTCTTCAGTTGGAGCATAGGACACTGCAGAGTCTATGGATGGCCATCAAGAGGCCGACAAAAGTCTAGAAGTCCGAGCCTAGTTGTGTGTCTGCAGCTGTGTGCATTTATCTGCAGCAAAGGATCTTCACTTCTATCACAGAGACCACGGGCCACTAAGGGGTTCAGGCCACAGAACTAGAGGATCTCTCCAGTCCTAACTCTAAATTCCAACCTTCTCCAAGAATAAAGAAAGCAATGGAAAAAGAATCCTGCTCAAGAAAACTAAAATCTATGTAACGCAACTGCCAGATCAAAAGATGGACTTTGATGTGCAGGCTGAGGAGAAAACATGCATGAGGAACACCTCTCTGTACAGCTCTGGTCAAAGACAGTTACTCTCTATTGACAGGACAGGAAGGAGTAAAACAGCCTTGTTTGCCTGGGGAGGAATCTGCATGCACACAGACTAGCTCCTGCCCTCATGCCACCTTTAGGATGTCTCCATTCTGCTCCTCCCTCAGTGTCTATGACTTCAAAGTGCTTTGATCTTAACGTATTGATTCCTGTGAGGTCTGCCTTCTTTGTGCTATGATTTTCGTTCCTCTCTTTCTCTCCCAATCCTTCCAATTTTCTCATCTATTCATCTACCTTCTGCCATACTCCTCAGGTGTCCAAGATTCAAGGCTATGTTCCATTGGCATTATAATGCTCCCAAGTTAAATAGTTTCATAGCATTTGATGGTGTGGTGGAGATAAAGCTGGCCTTTTCCTGGGATGCCTTAATTCCTAACCCTGACCAATCATACCACCTTCACGGGCAGGTGGACTTTGGTTTATGTCTGCAAAAACAAAAGGTTGGGCTAAATGGCCTCTAAGACCCCCTGTAAGGTCTTGCATTATATGATTCTAAGACTATTACTTAATTGGTGCAGTGAAATTCTTCCTTGAGAAGTGGAGATGGGTGGAGTTGAGGCCATGGGCTGTTGGATTAAGTTGTCTTTAACCTTTGCTACACTGAAATCTCTCCCTACATCCATTTGTTTCAATGTAGCAAAGGTTCAGTGTCACCAATGTAAAAAAAAAAAAAAGAACAAAGATAATATAGGAACACGTTATTAAGAGGTGGTACCTGCCTTTGTGGATACAGGAATGAGAACACAAGGTGAGAAATAGCAGTGCACAAGAGAAAGATTAGACGGAAGCCTTTGATATTTAATTTTAAATGAAATATTAATTTAATATTTAATTACGCTTTGGTTTCAAGAAAAACTGCAGCAGCAAGACAGATTGTTTGAAGAAGGGAGTAATATACATGGTTAAGGAGACAACTGTAAAAATTAAAAATAAATTTCAAGGGTAAATCTAAATGCCACCACGGAGCAGTTATGAATATGCTCTGCTCTCTGTAATGTGTATTTAGAATATTATAGCTGAGACTACCAGGCCATTAAGAGGCTGTGATGTCTCGAGTGAAACAACAGCCCCCTATTCTGAGGTCTCCAACGGAGACATCATTCCTCAGACTCAGCCGAATGATGGATCTGAATTTTACAGGCAGTGGGAGTTTTAACTTCAGTAAAGCTACAGGCTACCAGGAGGGCTCTTCATGCAACCTGTTTCTAGTGCAAACCAGGAACAACTGGTACTTGGGCCCCTTTATGATATCCGAATTGGGTATTTTTAACTAAAAATCAGATTCATTTCTTAAATGAGATTTTTTTTCAGGATAATGCTATAAGAAAAAAAAAGAAGAAATGTGAAGTGGGTGAGCTATTAACAGTTGTCATCCAGCGTGCACACCTGTGCAGTGTGGCTCAGTGGAAGCAGGACCCCACGCCCCGTGCCCAGCCTCGGGGAGGAAGCTGTGCAGGGTATGATGTGGGCGGCAGGGCTGTGGAAACATCTAGGCCTCCCATTTCTCCTCCCAACTGCTGCCTGGTTTGGGCCATTTTCTTGTTGATTAATGCTTTCGCCCAAATAATGAACAGGGAAATCAAATGCATTTGTTTGTGCTAAAGGACTTGAGGACACGGGGAGGGGGAAGGGGAAGCTGGGACGAAGTGAGAGAGTGGCATGTGCATATATACACTACCAAATGTAAAATAGATAGCTGGTGGGAAGCAGCCGCATAGCACAGGGAGATCAGCTCGGTGCTTTGTGACCACCTAGAGGGGTGGGATAGGGAGGGTGGGAGGGAGACACAAGAGGGAGGGGATACTGGGATATATGTATACATATAGCTGATTCACTTTGTTATACAGCAGAAACTAACACACCGTTGTAAAGCAATTATACTCCAATATAAAGATGTTAAAAAAAAAAAAGTAAAACATAAGAATTGTTCTGGGAAGGAGTTGACGTGGATCCTTTGGCTTCTACTTGTTTCTCCATAGCCAGGGTGTTTTGTCAGCTTCTAAGTTCAGTGCACACCTTGGGAAGCAGCTCCTGAGCCTGCACCTGGGCCAGCTGGGCCCTGTCGGCCTCTCCTTTGAAAACCTGTTTCCCCTGCAACCCACTTGCAAACAGCACCCATGCTCTCGGGCTGCCTTGGCCTTCTCTATCACCTAAAAACCCTGATTTCTAATCTCGACCCAGATATGAAAGGCATGATATGGTGGGTCTTTCAAGAAGAAGCCACCTTTTACAGAAGAGAAGGCATGCAAAAAAAAGTCCGTCCTTGATCAAACAGCAGTGAGGAAGGAAGCTACCAAGAGTTCATCCCAGGAGCTCTGTATCCCACAGCCAAACACTTGGAACAGTAAATTTTGCTCATGTCTGTATATTCCTATACAAAATACATTTGCATGTCTACGTAATTTCATCCTCCCAGTAAGACAGGTATCTTCCTGTGCTTTAGGTTAGAAAACTAAGGTGAAGAATAGTTAGGTGATTTGCTGGCAAGTTCAGACTCAAATTCAGGCCTCTAAACTCTGTGTCCCTGACTTCCATTCCAATGCTAAGTTGTCTCAAGTTTAATAACCAAGTGGAGTTCATACTTTTTTGGCCTTCTGCAATTTCAGTTATTCATGAAGAGGATAATTTCTATGACTTCTAGGGAATTCAAAGCGCTTCATGGGCTCTAAGCCTACATATCACGCTGAAATAGAAATATCCATTTAGCAATCTGGAACACCAGGGCACGGGTAAGGCATCCTCTGAGCCCCCTCCATGCTCACTGGCCAGGCCTGTCTCCCGTGCACTTCCTCAGAGTAACAGCCAGAGAGCCAAGGCCACTGGCATTTGCCAAGTAAAACTCCGGATGAAGCCAAATGATGGCCTTAGCGTAATTTCTTCGAAGAAGCTATACACTCTTGGTAAGTAGCACAGTTCAGTGGTTAAGAGCACAACTTTGGGATAAGACTGCTATGTTTGGACCTAGCTTGGTGACCTTAGGCAGCAGGATTCTCATCTATAAAACTGAGATACGAATGGAACCGTTAACGTGGGAAAAGGTGGTGATTATATGAGCTCAACAGACAGAGCCTGGCCCTACGTGCTCAATAGATGACAGACGTGATCACTGAAATATTAGCATCATTTTTTTTTCTTATAAGTTCTGTCCGAACTTAACCAGCAATCAAAGGTGAAACCCAGACTCTGCAAAAGGTCATAGGAAGATACTGAAAAGCTGTGCACATCTACCCCCATACCCTCAGTGACCTGCCATTCCACTCATGCATCATGATTTTTCACTGGTTTCTGTGGATGGTACAGATTTTACAATTGTAGACGGTGGAAATTCTACCCCCAAATGCCTTGTTCCAGACTTTCTCTCCCTGCATCCTCAAGACAGACAAGAAGTACACTGAACAACCAGTAACCATGGTCCCATTGGGTGCCCCTACCAGGATTGTATTTCTGCACTGCCAGTTTTTTGTAGAAAAGTCTGCAAGGGGTGTAGGGGATCTCTTCCCCACTAAGCCTCGGCTGGTACCATCTCTAGGTCTCAGACCAGACAGAGGAAATGGGACCTTTCCTGATGAGCTAGGTTCTGGTGTGGATCTCTTGACTCTGCAGCAGCAGGCCGCACTTTAGCAAATCGTGGTCGGAGGAAAATAGACCTGCAAAGTCACATGTGTGAAGAAGACGTGTTGCTTTTCAGAGCCCTGGTGTTGTTTATGCTGTACTTGGCAGCAACAACTGTGGGAAGGCGATTACTGCATTTTGTCTAATTATACCAGGTAAGTTCCATCTAACGGGCTTGGGTTTATTGTGGTGGTGCATCCTTGGATACAGGAACCATCAACAGTTGGACCATGAACCATAAGATGTGTGTGATGGGGTGGCGGCTGAGGGAGGGGAGGTTTTCTGGAGGCTGCCTTCCTACCTCCTGCTTTTTGAGTCTCTTCCTAGAAGATTCCACCTAAGAGTAAATACTATGGTGTCTGTGGTGTAATGACTCAGTCTCAAAAGAACTGCCCCATGTTGTCGAATACTTTACAAGCCAGGAAGTCACTGCAGCAGCCTGATGAGCAGGACTCAGGTTTCCCAAACTCATTTCTTTGTTTAAAACACAGATTCTCAGACCCTCCCAGAAGAGTACAATTCGATATGTCTGGAGCGGGGCCCAGCATGATTCTTATCCTCAGCCAAATTCGGGAAACATCTATGGGTCATAGTATAATTAGCACCAGAGCTTTACATATGAAGAAAATGAGGCTCAGAGAGGTTAGGTGACTTGACAAAAGGACAAACAAGACATGGATAACACAGCCCACATCCAAAAGCAGGTCTTGTGACTGAGTCCGCTGCCCCTCCTCTTAGATTCCATCCCATCCCGGAATCTCACTCCGTCCCCGCTAAAACCCTCTAGGTTCAGGGTTTCCCTTTCCTCTGGAATCAATGTGATATTTTCCACCTCACCACGGAGCTGAGTGATGTGTCTCAGCCTTCAGTGGCCTCTGAAGCATCTTCCTGTAGTAGCACCGGTTGGGACTGGAGGAGTTGATTCCCAAGGGGCTCACAACGTGTGGCTCTGAGGCCAGGCTGGCTGGAACGCCTCGCAGGGAGAAGGCCACCAAGATCCTGCAGGCTCCCTGGAGGAGGCCCCAGCCCCATCTTCAGTCACCAGGGGAAGCCACTGCCTTTCTAGCTGTTGGTCTAAGATTCCCAATGGGTTGTAAATTAGCTTTACATGTTAGTAGCTGCTAGCTGAGTGGACCAGAAAAGAGACCACCCATCCATTTCCTGTGGTGTCTGGTCCCCTCTTTGGATAACACCAGCTGCTTGTCTCCACCAACCCGAGTTGCATTTGGCCCAGGAACCTCAAAGCGGAAGTGTTCAGGGAGAGTGACCAGGCTCATGAGCCACCCTGGACCGTGTTTGTATTTCTGTTTTCTTCTCTGACTGCGAAAGCGTATACTCCTGCATCCCTACTCTTCTCACCCCTAACTGCCTCCCAAGGTCCTTCCTTCTCAAAGGCGAGAAGGATGAAGTTTCACTGCTTCATCTGGAAATACTTTCTTTGTACCTAAAGAATCAAGATTGCCGATGTGTGCTGTTTCAGTATTTAAACGTGTGATGCTAATTTCTTATATATTTTCTTCATTTAATTTTTAGTTTAAAATTACTTCATTTTGTTAGAAAATAATAAATGTAAGTAAAGAAAATGAAAAAAATTAAATAATATCAACGTCCAAAAGCCACCATTGTTAACACCTTGGTATGCAGGCTTTCATACCTTGGGTTTTTTAATGCAACTACTCTTTTTCATATATCTATATATCTATATATAATTGGACCATACTGTACATACAGTTTTTAAGCTTTTTAAAAAAAAATCACCAACATATTTCATGTAATTAAATGTCCATCCACAGCATTACTTTTAATATCTAAAATGTGTTTCAGTGTAAGGGTGTTTTGTTATTTATTTAATGAGTTCCCTAATGGACACTAAGAATGCTTTTAATTTTTCACGATTATAAACAGTGCTCCAATAAACAACCTTCAGGCAAACTCAATTACTTCCCAAGTATACATTCCTAAAAGTAGAATTGTTGGGTTAAAGGGTACATACACTTTTTTAAGGCTAGTAGCATTAGGGTACTCTCCTGGAGCCATCTACCTTCCTGTAGTTGCCTTAATTTGCTTTTATTTGATTATTAATGTGGTTGGGATTTTTTAAAACATGTTTATTGCTTGATTATATTCCTTCCTGAATTAACTCCTGATGTTCCTCGCTAGCTTTTTTTTTTTTTTTTTTTTTTTTTTGCGGTACGCGCGCCTCTCACTGTTGTGGCCTCTCCCGTTGCGGAGCACAGGCTCCAGACACGCAGGCTCAGCGGCCATGGCTCACGGGCCCAGCCGCTCCGCGGCATGTGGGATCTTCCCGGACCGGGGCACGAACCCGTGTCCCCTGCATCGGCAGGCGGACTCTCAACCACTGCGCCACCAGGGAAGCCCCCTTGCTAGCTTTTTAAAATTAATCTTTATTGGCGTATAGTTGCTTCACAACGTTGTGTTAGTTTCTGCTGTACAGCAAAGTGAATCAGCTATACGTATACATGTATCCCCTCTTTTTTGGATTCCCTTCCCATTTAGGTCACCACAGAGCACTGAGAAGTGTTCCCTGTGCTGTACAGGACGTTCTCATTAGTTACCTATTTTATACATAGTAGTGTACATATGTCAATCCCAATCTCCCAGTTCATCCCACCCTCCCTTCGCCCCCAGTACCTTGCTAGCTTTTAATTTGGGGGGGGGTGTTCTACTTAATTTATAAGATATCTAATCTTCACCTGGCTATCCACAATGTATAACATAATGGCTGACAAAGAGTAGGCATAAAATGAAGTTTGCTGAACAAATGAATGAATCTTTTTATATGTAAGATAATACGTCATAGGTAACAAATACGTTCCCAGTCTGTCCTTTTCCTTTTGATTTAATGAGGGAAACTTAGACATGCAAACATTTTCTTTTTATGTAATCACATATTTATGCTTGGTGGTTTCTGTCTTTGGGATCAAGATAAGCAGGGCTCAATTATAATAATTTTTTGAAATGCCTACATTTTTAATTAAAAATATTTAATTCAAATATGTTTCAGTTTATGATATGAAATTAGATATCTAACCTTTTTTTTTTAATGCTTAACTAGTTGGCCCAACACCGTTTGTTAAACATTCCATATTTTCCACATTGACTTGAGATGTCTCCTCACCCAGACAAATACTTCTGTATTTATACTATTCGTGTGCACAAAAACTGTTTATTTTTAAGTGTTCCCTTCTGTTGCATGGCATTTCTATATGTTCCTGCAAAACCGCATATTCTTCTAATTATTGAAACTTAAAATAGGTTTCAAAGTCTGGTAGGGCAAGGCCCTCTCATTTTTCGAAATGCAGGGTCCTACTTTAGCACCTTTACTTTTACAGGTGAACTTTTGTAAAGTTTCCCCAAACATTTTGTTGGTACTTTGATTGGCATTGTGTTAAATTTATTCATTAATCGACATCTTTACAATATTAAATCTTCCCACCTCTCCGCCAGCTGGAAGTATTTTGTCCTTCCTCTGAACTCCCTTAGCACTTTATACCTTTTTAAAAATCACTTTTCTAAGCTATACCCACCCAATTTTTCAAACCTGAAACCCGAGAGTCGTCCCCTCCCCTTCCTTCCCCAACCTTCACCCCATCCAATCAATCATCAAGTCCCGTCAATGTTACCTCCTAAATTTCATCCACTTGTGCCTGTCCCCACCACCAGCATTCTAGTCCAAGCTGCCATCATTTCTGGCCGGGGCCACCACACTGGCCTCCAACCGACCTCCCTAGCTTCCAAGCCATTCTCACTGCTGCAGCCAGAATACTCTTTTAAAAGGCAAATCTGATCATGGCACTCCCAGCTTTAACTATTCCAACAGCTCCCCATGGCACTTGGGATAGAGCCAAACAAGCAGGCTCAATCCTCTCTTCCAGCTTGAACCCAAACTCTCTTTAACATTCTTTCTTCCCTGTTCATGGTTGCCATCAAACATATCCCATGTTCTTTCCTACCACAGGGCCTTGGCACACACATACTGTTTCATGTGTTTGAACTGTCCTTAACCTTCCCTATCATTTTAAGATTCCTCTGACATATATCCCCAGCATCCTATACAACTCGTCACATTTGTAATTCCTTGTTCAAGTCAGCCTCCGTGATGATAACAGTAATAGCAATAATAATAATAATAATATACACCTTTTGAATAATAAGATACAGTTGCTCTCTATTTCAAATGCTTTATGTGCAGAGGTGCTCTAGACCTGGTGGGTACCAGCTCATGAGAGCAGGTTGTTAAATTTTCAGGAATGCTGTGAGCTAGCTGATGTCATACTGGTAGCTTGAAATCAGCCATGGTGAGAGTACCTGCACCATGGAAATCAGCAAATGCTACAAACCAATGCTCCCCCGCCCCTTTTCCCTGGAGAGCTGGCTGTTAAACCTTTACCGGCACACCACTATTGCCATGCACCGTATTAGTTAGTCATCATCACAGGTCTGGAAGGTAGGTAGCCCATTTTCTAGATGGGGAAACTAAGAGGTTAAGTCACTCCTGCAAGATTTAAAACTATGTAGAGGCCAGCCAAGCTGTGCGTCCAGCCAGTTTGACCCCAAAGCATGAGCAGTTCACGTTTATTCCACTAGATCATAACGTTGAGGAAGGAAGGTGCCCCCTGGCCTGACTGGTCTGCAGCGTCCCCAGCACAGAGCACAGGGCTGAGCAGAATGGGCACGTTCAACTGATATTTGCTTCAGGAATAAGTCAACGATGTCTCAGCACATCAGGAAAACAGAACTATTTGCCGACACTGCATTGCTAAACAGAAGTCACCAGACAGGATGGCCAGAGCCCTGAGTCCTTGTTCTGACTCCATATTGAATTCAATGGGCAAGTCATTTCTCCCTGGGTCTCAGTTTTCTCACCTGCAACAGAGGGAGTTTGACCAGATACTCTTCGATGTCTCATTATCTCTAAAATTTCTGGATTTACATGTAACATAACATCTATTATTTTTACTGTTATGTGGGCTCATTTTTTTTTAAATCAGGCTTATCCCCACCTCTCAGGCTGTCATCTGTTCTCTACCTGAGACACTTGCCCCCAATTCATTGACTGCCAGGTGCTATTCTAGCTAACACTGGTGAACCAAACAGAAAACCCAGCCCCGAGGAGGTCCAGGGACAGAGGAAATGTGAATGGAGAGGACAGGAAGTCAAAAAGATAAGGACGGAGGCAGACAGATTTCCACACCTGCGATACATGTCTCTGCTCAATGCCCCTTCCTCAGAGAGACCCTCCCTCATTCTCTATCCTGTCCTTGTCACTATCTGAAATTACATCATGTATGTTCTTGTTGTCTGTCTCCCCCTCTAGAATGCAAGCTTTATTAAGATGGGGGGCTTTATCTTGCCCACTTCTATATCCCAGAGCTGTGCCAGCCCATGGTAGGCATGTAATAAATGCTCATTTAAATGATTCAAAACCTATGTCCCTTTGGAGCTAGAATAGTAAATATTTTATTGCAACTGCAATAGAGTCTTCCATAGATCCACAAAAAAAGGTAACCCAACCAAGATGTGCCTATCACAGAGAGAAAACCTCAAAGGCAAAATGTTAAATATATACCTAAAAATCACCCTCTTCCACCTACTCCTAACTGATACCTAACCCGACATTTACGCTTAAACAAGAACAGGAGGTTAAGTCCAAATGAGAAAGAATACACTATAAAATAATATTATTAGAAATTCATAATATGTCTGATATCATTTCTTGATTTCTATATTTCTTTCTTTCCCCTTATCTTCTCTTCAAAACAACAATATTCTAGTTGATCTCCCTGCCCTCAGCTGTTCCCCTGACTAACTCAGTCTTTATATATCAACAGCATTCGTTTTTCCTAAGATAACAGCTTTGAGTTACTCTCCCTCACATAGGAACCTTCAATGTCATCCTAGATCTTGCCAAATTAAGTCCTAGCTCCCATACAAGGCCTTTTTTTCATTTTTTAAAACTGCGGTAAAATACACATAACAAAATTTACCCTTTTAACCCACTTGTAAATGTGCAGTTCGGTAGTGTTAAGTACATTCACTTTGCTGCGCAGCCAACCTCCAGAACTTCTGCATCTTGCGAAACTAAAACTCTATACCCATTAAACAACAATTGCCCCCATCCCCCCAGCTCTGGTTACCACCTCTGTCTCTATGAACGTGAACTTTACATCAGTTCCCCAGGCTTTACTTCATGTGACCCTGCTTTACGTCTTTTTTTTAACATCTATTCCCCAGGCTTTTCGTCACGCGACCTTGTTTAATATCACGTGACCCTGTTTTAGGCACCATACAGAACTTTTGAGCTGTTTTATGGTTTCCTTCCCTGCCGTGCCTAGCTCGTCTCAGCTAAGTTCTGGTATAAGTTCTACCTAAATGGATCCCCACAGCTGTTGAACCAGCCTTCTCTCCTCCAGATACAAGCACACGTCACCCTTTGCACCCTTGCACGTAAGAGTCCCATAGTTGAAACTCTCTTCCTTTTTCTCTTTACCTACCCAAATCCTCCCCATCCTTAAAAATGGTCTTCAATTTCATCTCCTCCTTGAAACCTCATCCCACTACTCTAGTCCACATTAAAGTCACTCTTCCTGAAACTCGCATTCCATTCACTGGAAATACTAAACATTTTTGAACACTCTAATTCTCCTGCTGTCCTGTGCAATATGCCATTGCCTCTTCCAATAGTTTCTAAATTTCCAAACAGGGACCATGTTTTCTATGTCGTTGTCCCTTTAACCTGGAAAAAAAGTAGTAGATACAATGTAGGCATTCAACAAATATTGAACCAATTAGATAATTTCTACTTTCATAAAGTTTTTAAATAATTTGAATCACTCTGCAGCATCATTTAGCCAGCAACTTTGTTGAATTTTTTAATCTGATTTGCCTGGATAAAAATCTATTCTAGCATGGTTCCAGCCGAATTAAATTCATAAGGATGGACTCCTGAAATGAGGTGCCATGACCGTCTCCCAGACTGCAGAAATTGCTTACATAAAATACAAATTTAGAATCAGGTTCACATGTCCCCTTTCAATGCCTGTCACCCAGTCCACACTTCCCACACCAGTAGAAAGACCTAGAAGAGCTAGAATGATTATAAAGTGTAAAGAGTAGGAACTAGAGCAAAGGTGAACCAAGAGCCAGTCTCCCTTGGAATCATTTTCTCACCCACCTGTGTAAATGAACCTCCCTGGAGCTCCTTTGCAGAACTGTTTGGATTTATAAGATAATGTCACTTCTACTACTCCAGGAATGTGCCGAGGAGGAGTCTGCACTCTGATGGCATGAGGAGTTATTAGCTGAGGAATGAACAGGCAGAGAAATAAAATACCTATTATACAAGTTATCATAGAGATACTGAGCACAGGAGCATCTCCTGCTGCTACCCCCTCCCCCATCCAGGGCAAACTGGCGCACTCATGACACCCCAGATGCTTTGAATGCCCTGTCCCTGTGTCTCATGTGTTTCTCTCTCTCACCCTGGAATTTCCTTTCAACCCAACCTGTGTACGCTTCCCTTCCTCTCAGCCCAGCTCAAGTCCCTCTCACCTCCTGTGCCCCCCCCAACCCCCATCCCTGTCATCATTCCCTTGCCTCATTCCTACACTGCCATGACCTCACAAATTGATTTGGCAATTTCCATTACAAACTTAGCACTGTTACATATCTTTTTGTAACTTGTTTTGCTGTTTTTCTCATTATCACAGTAGAAAAATTGGAAATTACAGAAAAATAAAGAGAAAAATGTTAACATTGCATAACCCAGAGACAACCGTTATTAATCTTTGGCATGTTTCCAGTACTTTTCTATGGTTGTGTGTTATATAATTAGATCTTACATCCATAGATACTGTTGTCCTGGTTTTCTTTCACTTAGCATTATAGCATGTGTTCCCTTTTCCTGTATCATTAAAAATATTTCAAATAAAATTTTTAAATAAATGATGACACTTCATCATTGAACCATTCTCCTATTAGCCAGTATCTAGCCAGTTTCTAATTTTTCAGAATTATAAACAGTACTGCAGTGAATATTTATCTTTTTAAGGGATCCATGCCTGCAGTAAATTGTGGCTTCCATGTCTTTTAATCCTGGTGCCCCACTTATAATAGGTACTCAATAGCGTGTGTTCATGTTGCTGGCATTGCAGAATTACTAGTTTCCCCAGATCAAAACAACCTTTGGGGCAAAGAAAATCAGGGAAGCGAGTTGCCTTTGCCTACCTCACTCCATACAAGCATAGTCCCAAACACCACTTGGAGGCCATCAAAGAAGTTGTCCCCAATGATGATGACCATGGCTCCTCCGGTGGTCCAGCCTTCACTCGGGCTAATGGCTTTGATGCATGGAGTAGCTAAGAAGATAGGAAAGAAGGAATCAGGTTTGCCCTTTGGTGGTTGAAGTTTGGAGTTTGGGGGCTGGCTGCTCTTGGTCATCTCAGAAGTTCAAGTTGAGCTTTGCTGACTTGCCATCATTCCCTAACTGGTTGTTGGTTTTCACCAGGTCATTAAAGCCTAATGAGTTGACCACTACATATGAAAATGGCTAATTGTGCAAAAGGTGCTTTTAAAACGCTGTTGTTTTCACCATATTTTTATAAGTTGATCACACTACAAATGTGTAAATCCCTTTTCTCTCCCCACCTCCTCTGTCCCGAGATGTTAGGATCTACAAGGTCTGTTAATGTGCTAGAGAGAGAAGGAGAAAGCAAAATCTATCAGAGTTGAAGGTTTTTTTCATCTCTATCAAGAGACAATTTCTAATCACTTTCCTAACTTTGTAGGAAGGATTTTCCCTCCTTCTTCCATATGTTCAAGGCCTCTGGACTTTACATCCCAACAGGAACCCAATATGGTTTTCAGGCCATAACTAAAGTCAATCCATCACTCCATTTCCAAAGTTGACAGGGTCAAAGGTGGAGGAGAACTTTGGCAGGACTCCAAAAACATGAACCCCCTTTGAACAGCTAGTCAATCACATCCAATCAGTCAAAAGAAACTGGATGGGTTCCTAGTTCTGAACCCTGGGATTTTCTTCTCCCCTTTCAGTGCCCACTGTGGGAGAATTAACACCACTCCAAATTCTTTACTGATTCAATCATTTTCTTTCAGTTCATTAATTCCTGTTTGAAACGATACAAGACACATTTTAAGGGCCAAGATGGGGTGGGGTCTGGTGGGCAGTATACAGCAAGACATCACACTAAAATAGGAGCCCCATTTAGCCATTCATTCTATATTACAAGAGTTGAGTTGTACACTAATGAGTTGAGGAGTGGGGAAAAAAGAATGTAGATGGGATTTACTTAGGTTTGTCAGTTATCTTCCTCGATATACTTTATTTTCTTGGACAACTTGAAGTTTAACAGTTACCAGTATTTCTAATTACTTGAACGCACTTGGAAAACTACCCAGAGCAGACCATGATTTCTTCTTGTCCAAGCAAACAAAAATCAATTAGTGTCAGTTTCATTCTGCACATTGTTTTGTTTTGCCCACAATCTGTTTAAGGGCACATCTGACACTTATTCATACACGTCTGGCACGGTAATGTTCCTGTTTAACTAAGATGTCATAGGCCTACATTTGCCTGAAATGCCCCTCTAGCAAAAAAAGAAAAAAAAGAAAAACCCACAGAACTGAATGAAGGGGCCGGTGAGGCACGGGGGCCTGAACATTGGCTGGGAGATGTGTGGGGCTTACATGAAAGCAGGCAGAAGTCACTGTTTACAGCTTCATTTTTAAATCCACATGGTCTTGTGTACTTTCTCCACTCCTACTCAGAGACATCAATTTGAAACTCAAACAAGGAAATTTGTGGAGAACATCATTTGTCTGCCAGGCTCAGCCTGGACAGCAGAGAGCCCTACCTTCCGATGGGTCCAGCCTTCTCGCTCTCCGCCCGTGCTTTGAGTTGTTATGAACAAACATGTTGTCGGAAACAGCCAGCACGTGTCCATCCACGTTCACCGTTGTTGACAACACGACCTGCAGATTTCAAGGATAAAGGGGGGGGGGTTGAGTTAATTTCTCAGAAAGTCGTAAAAGTTGCAAAACTCTTTTGCCAGACTTCCGTATGGCTAACAAGAGACGGACCAGAACTTTGGGATGAGCCATGCTCCTGGCATCTCAACGGGTTAGCCTTTTCCTGTAACAATAGCAGAGCGTCATGGAAAAAGAGGCCGCCTTTCGCCCATGTGCTGTCACGTATTTGTGCTCCAACTATGCCCAGGTGACGAAGTGTGGAAGCTGGCAATCTGACTGACTGGTTCTAGGAACCTCATCTCTATCAAAGGACTTGGACGATCATTCCCAGGTGACCCTTCGGGCTGCAGTCAAGGAGCAGATTGTGTGTGGTCAGGAAGCTAAGACGGAAACACCAGCTGGGAGGTCATTTCTCATTTCTCGGGAATGGGTTCTTGAACATCTGACGTGTGCCAAAGTAACGCTGGGGTATGGACATGCTGCCTGATGTCCTGATGTACCTGGTGTCCCCCATGCTGGAGAGCAGCGGCGGAGATGCTCAGACCTTGGGTGAGAAGGTAAGGTTTCGGAATTCAGTGTTGAAAATGTAGGACATGTAGCATCTAACCAGACGAAAGGGAAGAGATGGGTGTGGAGTAGTGGAAGGGCATGATGTAAAGTCCAACAAAACGGAACTCAAATTCCATGCCTGCTACTTCCTAACTTAGAACCTTTGACGAATTATACTTAACCTTTTCGGATGTCCACTTTTCTTATCTGTAAAACATACACAACAATGCCTATCTTGAGGACTGAATGAGATCAAATAAGGATAAAATGAGAAAATAAATGTAAAGCATTTATGGATGAGTTCCCATCCTAGTTGCCTCGCCCCTGCCTTGTTTGGCCAGTCGATAGGACAGAGGATATTACTCATTGAGCCCCTCCCATAGTCTAAGCTCTGGAGGGGAGGCTCCAGCAAGGGGGACTCAGGGGCTCGGTAACCACAGAAGTTACATGGCACAGTCCCTACCCTCAAAGAGCTTACTTTCAGGTTGGAGAAACATGGCAAACAAGCAAAACAAGTAGCACACAGAATGAGGTCAGATTGGCTGCTATGTGCGTGCTGAAGATCAGGGTGCAGGAGAAGTTCAAAGAGGTGGCGATCAGGTGGAACCGTGGGAAAGCACAGCAGAAACGCATTGACTTGGGCACATCCACCACCTACTTACTGACCCAGGAAGGTGAGTCATCCTAGATACCAGTCTACTTGTTAGTTACACATGGCACTTTTTTTTTTGAGAAAGGAACTTGTTACATACATATTCATGTGTATGTATAGACCCGAGGAAAGGCATTGAATAGATATATAATGAAGAGCTGTGTCTAAAAATGGCTCTTCCTGTCCACTCCCAAATTAAATTCACTGATACTCTACTTGGAATTTTTCTGCCATCCCTTCCTTACTTATTAAACAAAGTGGGGACAAACCTTGACCCTGCCTTACCTCTTAACATGAAAGAAGATTCACTGGACAGCACTTAAAGTTTTTTTTACTATGAATTATTTCAAGTAAACAAAATAAATATAATGAACCCCCTTTTGTTAGAGTGAAATGTACATGCATTGAAATGTACAAATCTTAGCTGCACGATTTTGACCAACGGATACAACTAGGTAGTCCACACCATATCACAATACAGAACATTTCTATCTCCCCAGAAAGTTATCTGGTGCCCCTTTCCAGTCCACCCTACCCTCTACCCCTTGCCAAGGCAACACTCTCCTGAATTTTTTTAACCTTAAATAGGATTTCAGATGATATCTCTAAAAAGAATTTTTATATATATTGTAATATAATAAGGGTTTGGGAGAACCCCTAAAATCATGAGTCCACAAAGTATTTCACCTAGCCTGGTGCCATGGCATAACAGTGGCATACAGGAATTTTTACATGGACATAAATGGCTGTAGTTATCAACTCAAAAGTATTCACTGAGCTCCGGGTATGTACTGGGTATTATTATGTCAGGCCCTGGAGATTCTAAGACCACAGAACAATGTGTTCCTGGTTGGCTAGTCTCTCTCCCACACTTCAGCTCCTCACTTGTGAAGGCACTACCGATTCGGTGTCCCTGCCTCGCTGTGACACCAGAATGAACTTAAAGGAAACTCCGTTGTCATTCAGAAAATTATATCAGTGTAATTGCTCACAAGTCAGGGATGCAGCCTGTCTAGCTCCAGGTCTGTTTTCAATTGTGTCCATGTTAAGAGTCTGGGGAAAGGCCTTCCAGAAAGTTCCTATCCTGCGGTGGCAACCATAAGACAGAGACATCCATCACTCCCTGCAAGGGCACGAGGCACAAGCTCTTATCGGGGCCTCTCAGCAGAGCACAGGATGGAATCACAGTCAAAGGGAGAGAGGGGCTGAGTCTCCTAGTCCTGGGGTTAAGATGGACACGAAGGCTGAAAGCAATCACCTCTGTTTCTGCTTACCCGCAGAAAATAATAGGACAAAGCGGAGTAAAAAAAAAAGAGGAATCGGATCACTTTTATAAATTGTGTGCGTGAATGGATTTTCAAAGACGTAGCTGTTAAGATGCAGGGGTGGCAAAGAAGGTAGGCTCCAAAATCGCTCTTAGTCTTTGGCTTTGTAACTGGAAGGATGCTGATTTCATCACATTATTCAGGTAAGACCAAAGAAAGAGTATGCCTTAGTTTATATGCATAAAATACCACATCCACTCCTCAGCTTAATACTTGCTGTTCCCTTGATCAGGAACACTGTTCCTGTCCTTCAACACACAAGTTAAAAAAAAAAAAAAAAAAAAAAAAGACATAGCTGTCATCCCTGGAAAAAACCGAAAACGAGAGGGTGCTTCGGGCTTTAACTGCTAACGAGCTGTGCTAGGTGCAAGGAGGGGAACCTCAACCTGTGTGAAGATTATGTGGATGTGAAGAGCGTTCTCTCCGAGACCACGTTAATTCATTCCACAAGCTCCTTGTTATACTGTACTTGAACGCTCCTCGTGCATTCCTGCCACAAAATATGGGGCTTTCTTGAGCCAGCTGATTTCATCATTCTCCATTTGGGTGGAGTGAGACTTGGTTCCAAAGAGAACATTTCCCGAATGACATACCCTGATGGTTCAGATGCACTTCATTATTTTCTATTAACAATGGAAATAAATTTTAATCTCTTGCTGGCTAGCGCTGGCCTCTCATGACAGCAAGGGAATTAACCTGAATTATTTCAGTGTCTGCAAAATTTATTACAAGATTTTAAATTATGTCCAAATGTATGTGCGTGTGCCTGTATATATATAGATATGAGGCAAGTTCCCGTTTTTAATATTCTAAATATCTTAGACTTTGAGGGATCTAAGAGAGCCTGCCAATTTAACTGAATTTATAAAATGTAAAGGATTTGAAACTCCACCACGTGAAACCAGACATGTTTGGTGGTTGTTCTTTTTTTTAGGAATGGTTGTTTTTCTTATACATGGAGACACACACAAATATTGACTTTTCCATACACTCACTCTCCTTCTGGAAGAGTGAACTACATTATGGAGGTAAAGATACATTTGGTACATTCAAAGCTTCGAATTTAACTTCCTTCACTGTTTTCTGATGAACGATGACAACACTGATATTATTCTATTCAGAGAAGTTAAAGTTTCTGAATGTTTGAAGACTGAAGGAAGTAGACTGTGCATTCCAGCATCGTCTCCCTCCCAGGCCTTCCCCTTCCACAAGCCAACTTCTTTCCCCCAGTGAGTATTTCCTGGGTCACGAAGGCTGACCTTTTCCATCTGGAATCAATCAGTCAGCCCCTGACAACTTCCTGAAACACCTCACTCCATTTCCTGTTCTCTCCCCCTTCTCTCTTTCCCCCTGGTTTGCTTCACTCTTCAAAACTGCAGGCCACAGCAGCTTAATGTTAGAGGGTCAGACACAGTTAGACTCCAAAACACTACACAAGGACACCTTTGACCTTCAAAAATCTTTACATCTTAGCTAAACAAATCAAGGTCAACATTTCTTACCATTACCTTGTTAACTATTTGTAGGCATCTTTGCCAACGATCTTCTGATCACAGACTCATCAATACCGCTTGTTCTCCTGAGATCAGAAACTGATCTGTTTTAGAAGTAGCGAATTTAGTATTGACAAAATACCATTAGTATTTTAGTTTGAGGTACCTGAAACTAAAAATCTCGAGTATTATAATAAACATATGGAGAGTATTCCATCCAAAAAGACTTCTCTGTCTCATCAGTGTCTCCTATCACCTAAACCTGATACCTAGTCTTTTATACAGCTGTCAGACTCTCTTGGCACTGCCACTCTGCTGGCACAGCCCGAAAGGATGCCAGTTAGGAATACAGATGTCCATAATTTGTGTGGGATGGACCCCCAGCTTTTGCTGTTGACACTGGTGACAGCTTTCATTTGTTTCTCAAAGTTGGTGTATCTGTATTTCAGCTCAAAGCTCCAGTAGGAGAGTCTGCGGATCTGAAAACTAAGCCATTGTAGACTAGAGCTCTCCTCGACTGGTACGCTTCAACTCAACGCAAAAGCAACAACCAATCATATTCACGCAAATATCACTCATGACACGGTAGCTTTCATTCAAGGTGTCAAGAAAGGAGAAGTAAGGATCTATTGAAATTGCTTGCATTTTTTTAAGCGAAAGTAGTTTTTCACGCTTTGCCATTCCTCATTTTGTTTAGCGTGATCTCTAATTTTTGGTGAGGCCAGATCAATAAACGCAGACCAATTGGTGCGTGACAGCGTAGGTTCCCTTTTGAATCATCCAATTAAACGGCAGTTTTAGCTGATGATACAGAAGTAGAAATGTGAGTAAAAAGTTTGTATGTCCCCTTGAAAACTACAAGAAAGTTGTAAGAACAAAAGCTACAACTGTGTGAGCAGTCCGCTCAAAGTACTCAAGAAAACGGATTGGCTTCCTCAAATTATATTTTCCTTCTCATTACCCAAAAGCACTCCCATGTCCCCCACTCTAATAATTTATACAAAGCAGGAGCTGAGTTGTAAAGAGCTCTTTCCTGCCTATAAAAGGCCACAGTGGGAGTTACCCTTTCGGTGGACACATCCGTTAATCTGCCTGTACAACTAATTTTCCAATAGAGGAGCTGTGTCTTTGGCATCAGAATGACAGCCTGTGGCAGGAGGACTTCTACCACCCTGATTTATTCCCACCATTGGGTTATTTTTACGCCTCTCTCCAAAATGTCTATGGCTCTTTGCAACATCACACTTAAAAAAAAAAAAAAATCCATCCTTCTCAAAGCTCTAGCTGTATGACTTAGTTGAATCAGAGGAATGACCAGCTTGGATACTACTGCCAGCCAGGCTTTCTCAGCTCATACCCACGTGTTCCTACAAAGACCCTAAGCCTCATACAGGAGGGTAAAAGGAAAAGAGAAGGCAGAATGCAAAGGGTGTGGAATGACTAAATCATCTTCTCTTTGAAACAGGCGAGAATCCCGGTGTCTGTACTTGCTAGAGAATAATCACGTTGGTTGGAAACCTCCCTGTATGGATCAGGGTTGTTGCTTTGAAAACACACCCAATTCTACCATTAGTCAGACACATTTCCCCTCCATTTCAATGAGGATCGTGTACCTTCTAACTGAAGATGGGGCGTTTGGTAGTTTAATCTCAGTAAAGTTACAACAGGTAGCATTTACAGCCCACTCGACGTGGAAGACTCCGATACCTACTTACAAACATGCGTACACCAAGCTAAATAAAATGGCCTCGAAAATCCCTGTTATTTTGCCAAGTATGGAAAAAAATCCTTTATGACATTTTACATCTGGAAATGGAATTAAATTCATGATGTGCTTTTCCCTTATAGCTGTTCAGTTGCTATATATGTTATTTCAGCTTTCCCAAAGCGTAACTATTATGTGGGATTTTATTTTCCACCTGTGGAAGGAGGAAAGAAACACAGAGACCACTAAAGGGACAGAGAAAATCAAGACAGACTTCTGGTTGTGGTGGGCAATCAGGTTTGGAGACCATATCGTGAGAAGAAATACTCCATTGATGTTTTTAAACACTGGCGAGTTCTCACATTCGACAAGGGGAATCTGATGAAACAATTAGCCTAAGCCTCCGTAATTCAACCCAGGCAAAGAACAAGCAAATTGGCTACTGCAAATTGTTTCTCCCTACCTCTTTATTCTTGGCACACATTACATTTTCAAGCCAGATTGAAAGCCCGGATTTTTCTTTGTTACTAGACTTCAGAGTCTCCAAAATTACCTTTAAACACCTACCTACCCCGTAAGTATGGATTTTGTCATCCTTTTTTTTTTTTAAGGAATTCCCAGCATTCT
This sequence comes from Monodon monoceros, assembly GCF_005190385.1. NCBI lineage: Eukaryota > Metazoa > Chordata > Mammalia > Artiodactyla > Monodontidae > Monodon > Monodon monoceros. The sequence continues at coordinate 12,148,974 of NW_021703782.1, read as the reverse complement.
TAGCAATCGCTGGTGTTTCATATTCCCCAAGGTTACATTTTCTGTTCACTTGAGTATCAAGTAGCAAACGAGAGAACGCAAAGTTGATTGCTGCTGAGACAGATGTGGGGCGTTCTGGAGTTGCTCACAGCAACGGAGGGGGCTGTGGCATTAATGACATAAGTCCCGAGAAGATACATTCGTAAGTCACCAGACAGCGCTGTGTTTCAGTGAGTCAGAGTTATTTTGTGATCTTCCAGGCACCATGCCACACGCGATGGAAGCCTACAGAAAACACTGTCATTACCTCAAGGTGTTTACCATGCAACTGATAAAGCAGAACAAACACTACACATAATCAGGAGATATTACTATGTGGTAATACATGATTGAGGGCTGAATTATGTGGCCACTGTATCCTCTAGGAGTCCAAAGGTAAGGAAATTAACCCGAACTGAAGGCAGTAACAAACAGTTTCATCAAGGAAATGAGGTTTGAGATAGGGCCTTGAAGAGTTGAAAAACTTTTATTATACAACTCAAGGGTACCAAAATGATTATTCTGGCAATAAAAAAAAAAAAATTCTAACTGGCATTAAGTGGAGCCGTATGCCAAAGGGCATGTCTGCTGGCATATTTTGGCAAGTTTGGCTTAGGGTGGACACCTTTTAGGGCTTGTTTTTCAAAAACTAGTTGAATATGTACAGAAATCAAGTGGCAATTTTTTTATCCTGCCTTTTAGGTCATCAGGAAGCCCAAAGGTCATTAACCTGCTTTACAACCAAATTTCTCTTCATCTCAAAGGCCAGTGATGCTTGCTACATCTACCCTACATCACTTTATTCCATTGAGGGCAATGCTTGTCCCATCTGAAACGTATGCCAAGAGGGATGGTTATGGACCAGGGCAGTATTTCACTAGCAAACATTTTGAGGCTCACAGCGGAGCCTTAACACATTCGATGCCGTTCTTGATTTGGCTGGGCCATTCTCTTTCACCAAACTCTGTCCCTAGGGACCTCGTGAATCACCTGTCATGCATCAAAACCCAGGAGCACGTAGGCCCCATAAGCAGCTTAAGAATCTATGCACTGTTATTGTGAAACTAAGAAAGCTTTGCCTTCCAGGAAGTTCTGCATCTGATGGTCCTGGAAAATGTTCAAGGGTAGGCTTTAGTGCCCAAATTTGAGTCTCTTAAAATGTTGGAGCATTTAGGGTTTGCTTCCACCTAACTGAAATATGACATATCCTTTCCCAAGGGTTATATAGGCAACTACCTGCTTTTGTGTCTCTCCTTTTCTCCCACAAATCATTCAAAACACAGTTCCTGTGTGAGTTGGTCAAAATTCTTAAACCCCGATTCTTGTCCCCATGTGAGATGCCAAAAGTAGGGGGTGATGGGGGTGGGCAGAAGGGTATACTGTCCAACAGGCAAGAGCTTGAAGTTACCCACAGAAAGCTTTTCCCAAGCTTAAAGCATTAGACTGGGCAAAAGATCCTCAGACCTTCACAGGTTTTCTTCTGACTCCAAGTAGATAATTACTATTTCTTAACTTGGACTCGCTGGTTTGTGCTATCACCAGATAATGGACCCACCTGTTGATCAGAGACGCCATGAGTCAAGTGCCTTTCATTCTGTGCTTTAAAAGTGGGGGTCAGTAGCCCAGCAACCTTCACACGGTGGGTGAGATCACAGAGCACCTGGGGTGGCTCTTGAACTGAGAGACTTGAACTGAAGAAACCTGCAGGCAGCTGGAACTGTATTAAATTTTTACCATTTGGAGTTAAACTCTCGTTTCCCTCTTCACGGGTGTGAGAGAAGGAGTCACCATTTTTTTTTTTATTTAAGGAAAATAGATGGTGATGCCATTAAAACGTTTTATATAAGAGCTGGGGTTTAAGAAGTCATACGGGTTTGTTGGATGGAGCTTGGCCCTGTTCCAAGGCATGAGTAGCCCTGCCCTTTGCTCTCACATCGTTTAGTCAAATAGATGAATGGCCGCCACCCAGCTGTGTGGACTAGGGGCCCTGCCAGCCACGTGAACTTCTCCGTTGTTTTTGTGCAGTGGTTGCATCCAGCACGTTGCAGTAACAGGCTGTAGGCCTCCCACATTATCCAACTACCCTGATGACGTCAGTCCGTCCTCACACGCCTCACTTCGTTTCTCCATTCTGATGATGGAGATCTTGGTGTCTTCCCACCACCGTGCATGTCTGCTTTCTTCCTCAGAGGTCTGCGAGACCTGCTAGGTGTGTCCTTGCAAAGCACCAACCCCTCCCTCACCTCCTCCGGGACGCCCTCAGAAGGCCCTTCTAGCAGGCCCCTCCTGGGGTTGTACACAGATCCCTATAATCAAACAGGAATCAATTCAGCACTGATGTCTCTCCCAACCTGACCCTGGAAATGACTTTTCTTTCACCTGAAAGAATGTATGCACCCCTCCACACCTCTTGAATTCTTATCTTTTGAAGCAAAAGATGGCAAGAACTGTTGATGTATCTCCATTCTCTCCCTGACATAGCTATATAACAAAATGATTGCTTTGGTGGACCTCATCTAAAAAGGGAATCATTAGGGGTGAACTTGAGACACCCTCAGAAAAGTTCAGCAAATGCTAGGAAGAATCTTTATCCCAATAACAAGAAAGCTACACGTTGGAATGAAGGAATTCATTTAAAATGATTCTAGGGTTGGAGATTCAAGGCACCTGCTACCAACTCCAGAAAGAGTAATGTCGCAGTTGGTGCCGCCCATGTGATGGGAAATACTGCAGTCTTCTACAGTGGTCAGGTCTGTTTAAAACAGAGTCCTTTTGAGGCAGGGCGGGGTGGGGGAATTGGTAAGGCCTCTAAGCTTCCCAGTCTCAAGTACGTGATCTGCTGACACGTGTCCTATTATAGCTGATGCTGTGGAAAACTCTGAAAGCTATTGGGAAGAGCATCCACACTTGCTATTATTACAATGGCAGGTAGCACTGGGCTCCCATACCATCTGGACTTGGCCACACTGCTGAGTCCCAGCAGGCAATACAAGGACAACTGGCACCAGGGCCCCTTTGCTTCCAGTCAGTTCACTTGAAGACCTCAGAGAAGCAGAGCTAAGCTACGTAAATCACTCACTTATCTCACTTTCCTTGTCTCCCCGCTAGGATGTAAGTCCCACAAGGGTGAGGAATGTTCTCTGTTTTGCTTGCTGGTGTATCTGCAGCACCTAGGATAGTGCCTGGCTCACAGAATTTCCTCGATAGTGTTGGTGGGTGAATGAATCAATGAATGAGGGCATCTGTGTTTTCACTCTGACTTGGAGCAGACCCAGCCAGCCTGTCTATGAGAGTGAACTGGCAACAAAAGCCCTGATTGTTGTCAACTTCTGCTGTGTTTCAGGATTTGAATGTGGGTAATGACAACATGCCTGACTCTTCCAAGAAAGTGGCTTGATTTTCTCCTGGATTTTCCAACTGTCTGCTCTCCACCCACGATGCAGAGAAATAAAGAACGGGGTACGTTATGTCTTTAACAGGCCTGTCAGCTTAAACTGTACAGAAATTTCTTTTCCTTTCCTTCACCGCGCTGTTAATCTGTGTGTTTCAACTAATTGTTCCATTTCAAGGAGGGCAGAAGTGATTTTCTGCCTTAATGGTCCATGGATTCAGATACTTTGGGGGCCCTTTTCTTATTTTCCTTCTTCCCTTTCTCCCTCCCTCCCTCCCTCCCTTCCTTCCCTCCTATCTTTTTCCTTTCTTTCTCTTAAAAACTCATTTAATAGGGCTTCCCTGGTGGCACAGTGGTTAAGAATCCACCTGCCAGTGCAGGGGACATGGGTTGGAGCCCTGGTCTGGGAAGATCCCACATGCCACGGAGCAACTAAGCCCACGAGCCACAACCACTGAGCCCATGCGCCACAACTGCTGAAGTCCGCGCACCTAGAGCCCGTGCTCGGCAACAAGAGAAGCCACCACAATGGGAAGCCCGCGCACCGCAACAAAGAGTAGCCCCTGCTCTCCGCAACTAGAGAAAGCCCACGTGCAGCAACGAAGACCCACGCGGCAATAATAAATAAATAAATTCATTTAAAAAATTCATTTAATAATGAATTTTTTGAGCTCCACAGAGTGACTGGCATTGGGGAGAAATACAAAAATAAATAAAACATACAGATTATCCTCAAGTGGCACACAGGCTATTAGACAAATAATAATTGGAAGACAATGTGATCAATGACATAGTAGAAGCCTGTAGAGAAGTATGTTGGCCAATAGGTCTGCCAGAAAATGCCTCACTAAAGAGGTGACACTCAGGTGTAGGCTTGAAGCATGAGCAGAAGTCACAGACTGGTGAGGAGTGAAGGGTTCCCAGGCAGAGGGGCGAACATGTGAGAAGGTTCCAAGCGATATTCCGTGGAATAGAAATCAGTGAGGTGCGCCTGGTGGGTGGGGGAATGTATGGAAGCGTCCGGAGGGGCGCGTGGCAGAAGCCCTGCCTGGTGTGAAGCTACTTCTCAGCCATGCCTTCTAAAATCTGAGCTTTTGTCCACGGACAGGAGATATTTATAACCTACTTGAAGCAGAGGAGTGACGTGTTCTAGAAGAGCACTTTGGCAGCCGTGCTAAGGATGCATTAGACAAGGAAGGAGGAGAGGCAAGCGCCTATTGCAGTGTTTCAGGAGAGAGAGGTGGATTTTACAGACACTTAGGAGGAAGGTACGGACCAGGGAGGAAGCGCTGAGCTCTGCTGTGAGCATGCGCTCACTAGTCATCCAAGGGAAGATGCCCAGGAGGGAGGCAGAGCTGGGTGTCTGCAGCTCCAGAGAAGGGGGAGGTCTGAGGATGTGGATACCGGAGCAGGTGGTCTTTAAAGCCGAGAGAACGGGAAGACCATCAGGGTGAGTCCTAAGTGGACAGGTCCCCATTGTAAGGGTTAAGTTACATGGAGGGAGCCCATTGGGTGTTAGATGAATTTCATCTCTTTAGATCAAGGGTCCGTGGAATTCTCGGAGATGTCTTAAGAGGTCTCGGAACCCCTGAAATTTTAAGCAAAATTTTGTTGAAATGTAGCTTTTTACTGGGACAAAACTACAGCTCATACCAAATTCTCAAAGGGGTCTGAGCACCCCCCCCCCCAAAAAAGGGTTAAAACCCTTGCGTTTCGATAAATATTTTATATGCCCATGTTACTTAGGACTTGAACTGAATGAAAGACAGATTTGGTTCAGATTGGGAAATAAGTTTGATATAATTGATTTTGTTCTCATTTGATCATTTCTGGAAAAAGAATTTAGGTTCCACCGACGTTTGGGGGATAGTGGAAAGAGAAGGGGTGAGAGAGGAGAGAGAGTTTGGCTGGATTCATGATTTGGTTAGAAATATTTTGTATTTTTAACCTGCTCAGATCAAATCTCCACACAAAAACAAAACAAAACAAAACAAATCAAAAAACCTTCAGATTAAATCTACGTTTGATCATATAACAAAAGTAGAGAATCGAAGTTATTTGTCCATATGGTTTAAAATTATCACATTTGTCATTCTGAATGATATATACGTATATTCTAGGAATTCCTAAGCTACCATTCCTTTAGATCACTCTCATAATTATCTACCATCTCTGGTTTTGTTTCATACTTTGAACTTGAGCCAAACTTTTCACTTGACCATTACAGCACATAGGCAAGCCTTTCTCCATGTAAAAGATCTTTCATGGAAGGCTATACTTGTCATAGAATCTGAGTACGGTATAAAAACTGTCAATTCTTTTGTGAATCAAAGGATACTGTGAAGAAAGTGAAAAGCCAGTGATAGAATGAGAAAAATATTTGCAAATCATTTAGCTGATAAGAGCCTAGTATTCCGAATATATAAAGACCTCTTACAACTCAACAATAAAAAAGTAAACCAATTTGAGAATAGGCAAAAGATTTGAATAGAGATTTCTCCAGAGAAGATCCACAAATGGCCAAAAAGTACATGAAAAGATGCTCAAATCATTAGCCATTAGGGAAAGACAAATCAAAGGCATAATGAGATACCACTTCACACTTACAGGATGGCTAGGATATTTTCTTTTTAAACAGGAAATAACAAGTAGTGGAAAAGATATGGAGAAACTGGGACCTTCACACATCAGTGATGGGAATGTAAAATGGTGCAGCCACTGTGGAAAATAGCTTGGCAGTTCCTCAAAAAGTTAAATCTGGAGTTACCATACGACCCAGAAATTCTACTCTTAGGTATATACTCAAGATATCAAAAACATGTTCACAAAATAACTTGTACATAAATGTTCATAACAGCATGATTTATAAAAGCCAGAAAGTAGAAACAACCCAAATGTCCATCAACTGATGTACAGATAAACAAAATGTGGTATATTCTTACAATGGAATATTATTCAGCCATAAAAATATTATTCACCCAAAAAAAAAGAAACACTGACACATGCTACAATATGGATGGACCTTGAAAACGTTATGCTAAGTGAAAGAAACCAGACACAAAAGGCCACATATTGTATCATTCCATTTACAGGAAATGTCCAGAATAGACATATCTGTAGAGACGGAAAGTAGATTAGTGGTTGTCAGTGGGTGGACAGAAAAGGGAATTGGGAAGTATGGGGTTTCTTTCTGGGATGACGGAAATGTTCTGGAATGATATGGTGGTAATTGTTGCACAGCACTGTGAATATACTAAAAGCCACTGGATCACACACTTTAAAATGGTCTAAATGATGAATATATGAATTTTATCTCAATTAAAAAAACGCAAAAAAATTTTTTCCAGTTGACTTTAGCCCTACCCCAGAAATGAGACAGTCCTAGAATCCGCAAACTTAAAAAAAAAATCTTTTCCCTCGTCTTTGCAAAAGTCAAGTACATTCACATAGGATGGGAATTCCTCGTATTTTGAGATGAACAATATTTATTCTAACCCCGTTAAAAACTTCAGGCACATTAAAAATTTCACTTAGTAAATAACCGGAGAAGTAGAGGAAATATTACGTGCATCTGCTTAGTGAATACATTTCTAAAATTTGGGATAAATAAAATAAAATAAATAAAGTGACAAGGCATTCTATTTAAAGCCTCCTAGAAGTGTCTTCTCAAATTTAAAACTCTTTGGAAGGGATGATAGAGAATAAGGGGGGATAGGAATCTAAGCTTCTTTCCCTGCCTCTTGTTTCTTCCAGACGTGAAAGCTAAGCTTTGGTCATCTGGGCACTTTGGAATTCTTTTGAATTTCACTCTGTTTTTGGACTGAAATTATTTCTGTTTCTGTTTGGAACACTGAGTACCATAAGCTTCCACTATGCACAATGTTCCTGCTTGACCCCCCCCGCCCCATGAAAATCATTTCATTTCTATGTGTCTTCTTATCATGCAGCAGGGGAAGAGTCTGCAGGATGGAGAGCTGTGGTTTAACTTGTTCAGGCGAGGCTCGTATTAGCGCCACACAGCAAACAAAAAAAATGTCCCAGTCACAGCAAGATAGTTTGATACCCATGATGCGGTGAAAAAACATTACAGGAATTTTTGTTTTTCAAGGTCGTGCTCACTGGCCTTGCATGTACCCATCTCTCCTATTAACTCTTTAATGACTCTGCTGCTTAACCACAGAAGCTCTTTGAGCAAAAGGCAGGAGCAGCTACATCATTTGTGGGACCCAGTGTAAGATGAATATGTGCGGTCCCTTGTTCAGAAATTATTCAGAATTTAGAAAAAGGCAACAGCAAAGCATAAACCTAGCAGCTGCACACGCTGCAAACCCAGGGTCCGGTGGAAAGAGTTTGATCAGACACATCCTCCTGGCTCTGGGTTGTACCACCTCCTTGCCGTGATTAGAGGCGAGTTACTTAAACTCCCAGAACCTCACTTTCCCCACCTGAAATGTGAGGCTAATAATCCCCATCTCTCATCTCTCACGTTGCTGCCAGGATTTTTTTTTTTTAAGTCTCAAGCCTGAATAATATTGTTTAACATGTTTTCCATTTTTCTATGGGGAAAGGAGCGGGAGGTATTTCAATTGGGCGTGAGTGGCAGGAAAGCCATTTGGTGGATTAAATGTGGGTCCTTCAAAGATGAAGGAAGGGGGCCAAGAGGGGCTGCTTTCCTCGCATCTCCAACCTGACACACTTTGCCTCGCTCTGGGTTTTTATTAGCTTGTATCCCCAGTACATCAGTGGCAGGGGTGATGAAACCGGTGGCAGATTTAACCCAGGCAGCTGGGTTACTGTCCCGTGGGTCTTGTTGTCATGCTGAGATCTTAAAGTGACCACGGCTGCTTGGTCTGCTGCTCTCCCAGACACTCGGAGAGAGACCACTGAATAGTTAATCGGTGGCAAAGGAAAGGAAGAGGCTGCTGCTTGCAGAAAGCACAGAGAAGCTGCTTTGAAAAATCCCAAGGTGGCTGAGTATCAAGAACGCTGTTCCTGCTTGTGGGCAGCTGTGTGTGCGAAGGGCAGCCTGAGGGCTTAAAATCAAATCTCCAGCCTGGGTTGGTGCCCCTCCCCTGGGGCTCTGGCAATGCAGGCAGAAGGCCTTAAACACTACAAAATGAAGAAACCCTCAGTGCTGTCTGAAGAGGGCGGTCATTTACAGTTATCTTTTTTGTTGTTAGCAGCATCCGTGAATAATGTTTTCTAAGGGGGGGGGGGGAAGAAAGGAAAAGAAAAAAAGAGTGCTAGGGAGAAAGGAAACAGGATGACTTATTTACTAGGAAAGAACGGCAGGCCCCTTACCTGAAACCTTCTCATGTCCCTTGGGTTTCCTGCTGTTTTCAAACAATTCTGATTGCACTTGAGGAAAAATTTTAAAAAGAATCTGTGAAGAGAAAGCAAGGTGTTACCTTTTTAAGTAAACATGTTTTAGGAGAGAATAGATCTGCATTATATTAGATTTGATTGGAAAGTGATTGGATTTCAGGTCTGGGGAATTTCAGCCAGCCCTGCCTGTGAAGGAACGTAGCGGACCCACTGCAGTTTGCAAATTTGGATGTTTTTGGTCCCAAGTTGGCTCCATCACTGTTGACGGCTGCGAAGTGGCTCACAAACTGGGCTCTGGTTTGTACACCCACCCCCGAGTGGCTAGGGCATGCTTTCTCCAAAAAAGAGAGACAGAGAGAGAGAAAAGAAGAAAAAAAGGCTTCACAAGCAGCAGTGACTCCTGCTGTACAAAATTAGCTTGCTCCAGAGGGTTAAAAGTGGCATGACTTAGCCCAGAATCCCAGGGTTCGTCACGTATGTGGCTTTCCGCTGGCCACACACATCTTCATGCACACATACCTCACACGTAAACCCTCACACACAAAGGGGGCCTGATATTTTCAACTGGTGGATAGAAAATCAGAAAATAATGTTACTGTCCAAAGACAGTCAGTCTGTGCAGGTATATGCTGGGGGTTTTATGATTAATAACAAGTGTGAATGTCCTATCAGACCTTCTATAGATTATCCAGAAATATACAAAGGCACAGAATAATGGTCTGAGGTTATCATTTGTAAGACATATTTTTAAGCCAATATTCTCCTAGATAACCTTTTTTGTGCACTTTTAAAATTGGGCTTCTTTGATCAGATGAGTACAGAAACCAAGAAAAATGGCAGAAGTGGTCTTTTCAGCCATTTACCTATTTAATGTTTGGAATGTTGTTTCGAAATACAATAAGTTTTTCATTTATTTCACTTGCAGAGTCCTTTTCCTTAAAAAAAAAAAAAAAAAATCCAGCTTTTGCAGCGTTAAAGTCCCAGGTGAGCAAGGCCTATTTCCCTTTCTGTTACTATGACAACGAAATTTTACCGCAGTCCCAAAGTCCCTTCAGAACTCTACCATCCACGCCTTGAATTAGAACTTTAAAGGAAAAGATATACATTTTTTCCCCAGGATTTACCAACAAAAATAAGTAGAAATCAACAATGCTTCCAAAAATTCTATTTTAAAGCAACGGTTGGTGAGATGCCGTCGTGGTGGCCTTCTGTTTATTTTTATTTCTTTAACAATCACAAGAAAGAATTAGAGAGCACGCCAATTAATTGTATTTAGCACTTAAAAAAAGAAAACCTGATGGGGAGATAAACAGTAAATGATGAAAGAGGAGAGAAGAGGAATTGCCCTTTCAGAGCATTTTCTCTAGATTTGCTAAAAATATTTGGCCAAGTGTTCCTGACCCCTATCTATAAATAAGGTTGGGTGTGAATTTGGAAAGAATAGCTAAATGTTTTTTTTCATAATTTTATAGCATCTGCTTTTCACTTCTCTCTTTGCATCCTTACTGGGGGGTGGGGGTGGGGGCTAAGCATTGCTTCCTGGGCCCTGAAGGTGTCCAGGGCCTTTATCCGAGGTGCCAGGCAGAGAATAACAAGGCAGAAGAAGCACTCCTTGCTGCTTTATGCGGCGTTCACATTCACAACCTGCCCCTGCTTTCGAAAGTGCAGTGGGGCGTCTGTCCAGAGCAGCCGGAGCGCGTTAGAAAGGAGAGCTGCTTGTATTTAAGGACAGATTGGTCAAAATTCAAACATTTTCTTTCTTAAGGCAAAGCATTCTTTCACTTGTGCCTTCCTAGCGGGGTCACCTACAGCAACTTAAAATGCCTGGAGATGCTCTCACAAAAGACTTAAAACTGGCCTTTTCCTCACTTGAGTCTCTTTCCAAACAATAACCCCTGCCCTCACACCACCTTTGCCCTCCAACACCCGCCCCTCCCCCATGAGTGATTTACATCTTTTCCCCTACTAAAACCAAATTTTCTTTTTCTCACAAATTCCTTGGTTTGGGGCAAGTTTTAGCGCAACTGGACTCCTTAGAAAGCATTGTGTGTGTTGTACCTCCCCTCACCTACCCACCCCCCTCACCTTCTCGAAAACGTATCTGTTGAAAACATTAATGTTCATGAAGGCATTATTATATGAATGGTATGAAAGTGCAAAGGAGATAAATGTTTACATAAAATCAAATTGATTTAGGGGAAGAAGGGGCCCGCTGAAAGGCTTTATTCATTTTAAATTACGACCCTTAACAGTTCTTTGGCTAGAAAACACCCAGTGTTGACTCTTTTGCGGGCCTGGGGTCTGAGTTTGGAACCTACCCAGCCCCCTGCACACTAAGGATATAACATCCTGTTCACAAAGGGGAAGCGAGGGGTGGAGGAGGGAGGGAGGAGGGGGAGAGAGAAAGAAAATTCTCTTACATTGTATAGTACTTTCTAAAAGAAGGCGTAGCTACTTCTAAATGGCTAGCACCAGAAATTATGACCTGCGTATTTTAGATGTGGACCTAGAAATCAATTTAAAGGAATTCTGGGGCTTACTGATATCTCCATTTTTTTTCTCTTCCTTTTACTGATGTCTCCCACTTTCCTCCCCTTCAGCCCCTCCACCCTCTATGCTCAGGGGCTTGGTACAGAACCCTCTACTAACCATCCCATCCATTAACCATAGGGTAACTTGCAGGGAATAAATCTCCTGGGTCTAGATCCCTCTGAAGCCTGGAAAATGTCAGCTCTCTCCACTCAGCAACGGGAAACCAAAATGAATTACAAGGTTCAGACCAAATGTGCAGAGACTCATCAGGATGGAAGTTGTAATTTTCACTTTCTCCACACAGTGTTGACTCCAGAAATATTCTAACCACTTAGCATGGTACACTCTACAAGGCTTCTGATCTCATTCCTTAAGAGTGAATGCTAACGGTGACAGGTATATCCTTGTTTTATTAGAGAAAGAGGAATAGAGAGTGGGATCCAAATCTGAATTCAAGCCCTCAGCTTTCACTCTGGTTCCTGGGTCAAGTGAGGCAACAGAACAGACCCAAAGGCAGTCCTTCACTGCGCTGATATCTATTAAATGCTGACAGTGTACTAGTCTTGAACTGCTGCCAACTAACTATGTAACCAAGTTACTTTGCTCCTCTAGGCCTCAGTTTCTTTGACTGTTAAAAGGAGGGTTTAACTGGATTATCTCTAGGGTTTCTTCCAACCTTATTATTCTATGATTGCAAAGAAAAATGTGTAGAGTTGACAACCCTCCAGAAATGGTGACATTGGAAGAAGAAACCACTGGAAACAAAAGTCTGTGACTTATTGAAGTCCAAGTGGGGGTGTGTGCGGGGGGTTTCTGAAAGAGAGAACAAACCCCCTGATCGAAGAATAAGCGAGGACAGCTGATGGGTGGAAAGTGGGGCATCTTGGCTGATGCCTTGGCCAGAGCTGGTGGGACCCAGAGGTTGATGGGCCGGTTGTTGAGTGAGAGGCACCACTCTCTTAGGATCCTTTCTCTGTGCTTCAGCAGCAGGAGAAGGTAGCTCAGGAATATCACAGATCAGAGCCATCTCTGTCCCTGCTTACCATCCTGTGTGGTCCAGAAGCTGAAGGGTACAGGGGTCACCGAGTGCGGGAAAGAAGGTTTGCCAAATGTCAGCTCCATGCCACACTCTGAGCTATGTGCTTGATATCCAACGCCTCATTTATTTCTCACAACTGTACGAGTGACGAACCCTCTCACAGCCAGGAAAAACAAAGGCGCCAAGAATTTAAGAAATTTGGCCCAAGATCACACCGCTTGTCAGTGGCAGAAACAAGGATTTGAACCTGGGTCTTTCCGGCAGCAGGCTCCATCGGGCGTTCTATGTTTCCTGCACCAATTACATTGTCGTGATGATTGCACAGCTCTCTCAGTATAGTAAAACCCAATTGAATGATACGCTGTGAATGGGTGAACTTTATAGTATGTAAACTATACCTCAATATAACTGTTTAAAAAGAAACTTCAGAAAACATAGTCTGAAAAAAATCAAAAACAACCCCAAAAAACCCATGAAGGATTCTGGTTTCTTGGCGAGGGAGAGAGAGGACTATAGTATCCCAAAAGGAAAACATGAGGTCAAAGATAGTTGGCGTGGAAGTAAATCCTTACCACTGAAACCCCCTGATGAATTCATTCATTTACTCATTTGGCCGATTATTAAGTGTGGAGTATGTGCCATAAAGGATCAGCAGAATGGCAAACAAGATGGACAAAATCTTGCCCTCATGGAGCACACAACCAAACTATTTGAAAAATGCTTCTTCAGTTTCTGAGATGAGCCTGGAGTCCCCTGAATACGGGTCTGAATAAGATCCCAGAGGATTACCTAGTACCCAAGAACTCTCTTCTCCTCCTAATCTCTGGAATATTAGAACACTCGGCATTGTTCAAGAACACAGTAAAAGCACCTAGGTGGCTCTAGACATGTCCTGAGCCCACCCCAAATAAAAACTGAGACTCAAACTAGATGTACAAGTAGGGTGCAGAGTTCAGGTCCAGTGGTGGGGTCAGTGGGGAATCTCTAAATCACAGGAAGGGTAACTACTCTATATTCATGCCAGACTTCGAGATTATAGCCAATGATCTAGTACAAAACGCAGCATACTATTTCTCCAGAATTGTGGAAGAGGCCATTCAATTAGAAGCCCAAGATCTAGCGCGTTCTAAAAAATTATAATACAAAAAATCTTTCGGAAAGCACTGTGGAAGGCACAAAGTCTTCTTTCAAGAAAAAAATTAGATAGGAGTGTATATCAAAAGAATGTGAACTTGGCACTAGTAACAGCTACCATTATGCAGAGCCTTACTCTATGCAAAATAACATGTAAAGTACCTTTCACTTTGAAATTTCATTCCTTATTCCCTTAAAAAAAATTCTACTTCCATCTACCCTGGAAACAGCTTCTGTGATGACATGGCCACATCTTATACACCATGGAGATGGGAACATCCCCACACTCTCCAAGGGCCAAGAACAGGGATGCTGTATCTGGTTCTCTTTCTGCCACAACGGCCACATATGCAGGTTGGATCACTAAAGGCTGAGCCATATATACAGTTGATAAACCATGTAGGTGCTTAAAGGTCTATGTCTATTGATTTTTGAGGAAGACACATTTCATCTGGATTAACTGCTAAACCTCCTTTTCCAGAGTCCAATAAATTAAAATCTCATTGCCTTCCACTGTTCGTGCATACTTCTGAAAAGAAAATAATCCTTTCTCTTAGAACATTCTCTCATATCATTTGTGAGAACTACCAAATGTTGGGATGGGCTGAATCATAAAATCATATTTGAAAGAAATGGGCAGTTACCTCTCTTCTCCCAGGATTCTTTCAAGCTTACAGTCTTTACGGGCAGAGGGAGAAGCCATGTTGGATGGTCATATCCATGGGGCCATTTTCTTACTCTTAAGAATAGCCTTCATGGCAGCTCACTCTGCTTGAGATGGTAGGAAAACCCCTAAGTGATCGGTTTCCACTTGAGACCAGTGTAAAACACAAAGATAATGTTCTAGCTTTAATCTAGGTCTTAATTGTAACATCCTCTTTGAAACTTCTGACAATAGAGAGAACACGTTTTCCTCCCGCCACAGCCTCCAACAAATCCAAATTCAGGCAGCCCAAATCAGGAGGACAGCAGTGGGCCCCGGCCTTGGCCAGAAGATGACGTGCCCTTGATCAATCTGTGGATTGTTGAGGTGGCAGCCCAAGATTAGAAAGGGCCCTGAAGCTCTTAAGGCCTTGTGAAGACTCTCACTCAGGTCCACAAAAAAGAAGAGACTGTGGGAGGTCAAACATCGAGTTGGCTCTTGCTACACCCCCCCCCCCAAAAAAACGTGACAATGGGACATCTGAGAATGCTTGCTACCTGCAATCTGCTTGGTAAGATGGCAGTTGGTACAAAGACCCAAGAAGATCCATGGAAAGAGGAGATAATTTAAAAGTTTTGACTGACTGGTTTATTTAAGCTTAAATCAAATACTCATTTTTATAAGCTGATTTTCCATGCAATCCACTTATTTAAATGACTCCTTAAAATGTAAATATAAGTACACAAACAGAGTAAGTACAGCATCTTTCCTCTCTACAGACATTCCTAAAGGGTTGTATTACCACAGAAGCTTATTCACCTGCATGATTCCAATGAAAGCCCATTTCAGATCTGAAAGATCTAAGTTTACAGAAAATTTTTAAGGAATATATTTTCTTACTTCTGATTACATTCAATCCCTCTAACTCCCCTTGGCTCAAAGTCTAATTATGATAATAATAAATAAATAGCCCCTATTCATTGACTTCATATTATTAGCCATGTATGGTTTCATTTAATCGCCCCAACTCTGAGAGTAGGAGAAATAACATCTCCATTTTACAGAGGAGATAATCAAGACTCATAAAGGTTAGATTACTTGCCCAAAGTCAAACAGCTAGTAAGTGGAAGAGCCCAGAGTGGACCTGAGGTTTGTCTGACTCAGGAAAACATTGTTAAGGTGGGAGCTTGGCCAAGTTTCTTCTGAAGGAAAAGATGGAACATGTTGCCAAGCAGCTCTTTTTTTCAGGAGACCAGTGAGCGCCTCATGGATCTACACAGGGGATCATGTCTCCGTCTACATCTTACTCTCTGTAAATAAGAATGTGGTCACTCCTCACGTTACAAAACAAAACAAGCAAACCAACAACAATGTCTATCATTCCTATCAGGGACTGTGTTCTCTAGAAATTCTGTGGCTGTATTGGATTCTGCAGAGGAAGATAAGCAAGTCTATCAGATACTTGGAAAACAAGACACCTCAAGAACCCACATGGTCTCAAGAGGGCATGGCCCACATGGCTGTAGTCTCTACAAGAAGAGTGTAAAAGGTTGCTTGAGTGGATGAGGAAGATGCAAGGTCATTCGTCCATCAAGACTACGGAGGGAAAAAAAGCTGGAAGTCGAAAGTGTAACAATAAGAAGTTGAATTAAGTCTTGGAAAATTTTTTTGAGAATAAGTCACCAAAGCTAAAATTTGAAAGCGTTACCCAGGGGACGGAGGGGAGTCTTCTACACTGGAGATTTTTAAATAGACCAGCAAGCGAATTCCTTTGAAGGCAGATAATTTCAGTCCATGTGGCACCTCACTGGGTGGTGCCCCTATCGAGCCATTTCCAGATGATGTCAAGGCTTTTGTAGTTATTATTATTGTTGTTGTTGTTGTTTAATATTTCAACAGGGACCTTCAGTTTCATCCTCTGTAACATGACCTCGTGGGCCGATAGCGAGGATTAGTTATCCATGCGAAGTCTTTGGGTAAATGCCTGGTAATGTCACCACTCGCTACGCCCCCCTCCCCCGAACTGACCCTTCTCCCCCCACCACACTTTAAAATGGCCCATTTTCCAAACAAAACTATACCAGAGGGGACTTGCCACAAATTCAAACCCAGTTCTCTCTGCACTGTTTATCTCTCCAGAACTGGTATATACTCCACTTGAAGAACTTCCCTTAATTTTTAGGGAGAGGTACTTAAAAAAGAAAAAAAAAAAAAAGGAAAGAAAAAAACCATGTAATTAATCCATTACAACAGATTGTAGGAGAAGCGCAAGAACAACAAAAAGATGGTAGGTCAAAACTCCTCATCACGGTTTCCAGTAAACTATGGTCAGGCAAAAGAATTCAGAGCCTCGTACACCCGCTCACTGGCAGTGGGCCCCATCGAAGCATTTTCTGTTCGGCATTCACTCCAATTACAAGCTCCTGGAAGTGGCATTTCAGTTTGGCAATAGACCCTTCGTTACCAAACACCAACTCCTGAGTGGGATCTGCTGTGCTCATTTAGGTACCAGAAGGGAGCGACTTCCCCCACTGTGTAATTCTGATTCCATAGCCACAGATTTCATTTCCAAGCCATTTCATGATTTCTTCCGAAGTGAGGGTCTCCCAAGCTCAAGTGGCAAGGAATTGACTGTAAACAGCCCCCGAGGTGCAAAAACACGGGCTACTTTGATTCTCCACTTATTTCTGACTAGCGACACACTACAGTTTCTGAGGACCTGGTGTTATATGTTGGGATTCTTTTTTTCTTCTGTATTCAGACATGTCTTCACTCTCCTGAATTCCATCACTTGGCACCAGGAAGCTTGTAGGGAAAAAATTCTCTAAGGAAAAGTCCTTGTTTTTGCACTCAGATGAAAATCTGACACCACTAAGGAAAATAATAATTGAACTCTTTGGGCTTGAACTGGAATGAAACACAACACTAAGAGCATGTTTGTAATTCCAATTGTTCTCATAAAATGTCTTTGGAGGGCTCTTTGCAACGCGCACAGTTCCATCTTTTCCTCTTTTTGTTGTTGTTGTTTTTTTTTTTTTTTTTGTTGTTGTTGTTGTTTTTAACACGAATCCTCTTCTTTGCCCTATCCTTTCCTCTCCCTTCTCACCAAGAAAGAAAAAAGACTGAGCAAAACAGAACATGCTACAGACTGACTTCAGAAAACATCTTGCAGTTAGACTTCAGAATTAGTTTACGAATCTATTTCCCTTTCTGATTCCATGACTACTCGGGTGAAGGAGAGAAATGAAGTTATTAGCCCGCCATCAGCTTAATGGGTCCTTACTATCCTATTTCCTTAGTGCCCCTTCTCCCCTTCTGCAGCCTTCCCCTCCCCCTCCCGCCTTTCTGCCCTCCCCGTGAAGCTCATCTATGCTAGGCTGAGCAGTGAACACCAATTACACCAAGAGCCCTTTGCTGCTGCCTGGTCTGCTGGTTTTACTGTTTTGCCAGATGGTTGAGGCCAATGTGTAAAACTCTCTACCCTACCATTAATTCATAACTCGGTAATAACTTTCCCACGGCTCTAGGAAATTGAAATGAAGTGCAAATGTGAATATTTGGAAAGGGAATCAGGGTTGGACAACTATTTTACACCTGACAGAATAGATACCAGACAAAAAGATGCCCCTCTTTACACAGGCTGGAGCATTACTTTCCCGAAACTAAGGCCAACTGACTCCATATGCGATATTGGATAATGTAGCAAACCAAGCTCAGAGTTGGGGTTCCTCCTATTCTCGCCTTCTCTCTGCAGTTTCCAGCTTTATACCTATTGCACCTATGGGTCCATTCACTAATGACCTTGAGTCTGAGCATCTATGTAATATTATATTCTGATGACAGAATTATAGATTAGCAGATATGAGTGCATTCTCTTGCTAAGACAGGACACCATCTAATGTTTGTTAGCATCATTAAACTAAAACTGACTTTTCACCTGCTCCCATACCATATGCAGCTGCAAATTTTTAAATTAAACTATGAAGCCATGCATAAATTTACATATATTACAGACTAGCCTCTCCATTTAACATGCAAATGTACTCCAATGTTTCAGAACACCTTCTGTCGCTAATTAATTTGCTGAATTATAATTAGACTAATCCTGCATAATTAATAAGCACAGATTTTTTTTTAATTTGTAAGCAGCTTGAGGAGATCATTCACTTCCTTCTATAAACTGCTAAGTAAGTGTTAAAAAAAATCTGGAAAGAACATGTGTGAAAAGGTATGTTTGATGTCGCATACAAACTCAAACTAGCGTGGAAGATGCAGAAGTCAGTACTGATAAAGGTACATATTTGAAGCCAACATTCAAACAATCAAAAAAAATCACATTCAGAGGATGGGGACTAATTCTCCCTTTGTCTCCTTGTATATAGTGTTTTATTCTTTGCCTTCTATCCATCGGCTCTTCCAAGATCACAGAGGCGGGAGAGGATTAAAGTAACCGTATGTTGTATTAGGAGAGATAATGATATTAACACTCCACTGTATATCAAAACACTCTGTGCATGTTGGGTGCTTATAAGCCCCTTTGATGGTATTTGGAATCATTTTCATTTTGGCTGCCAAAAACACCCGAGATCCATCTAGTGGAAACAATTAAGTTCCATTAGTACTGTATCCATTTGGTAATGATTACAATGAAGGGTCCCTCTTTAATGCTGAAGAGTAGAGTCTCAAAGAAATGTATGCATCTGTGCACTTGAAAACATGAAACCACACAGTTTTGCAACCAAGCATGAAGCTTAATTTTGACCCCTAAAATAAACCAGGATCAGGAGAGCTCAAGGTATGGGTAGATGACCAGTTAGAAAATTCGAAGCAAGGTGGGAATCTAGAAGGCCAAGGTATGCTTAATAGATAGCCACATAAATTGAGATTCTAGAAAGACAAAGTGGGAAATGTGTGTTCTGGCAGGGAAGTTATTAAACCTTCAAAGAGAAATCGAATTTTAGAGAAAATAGAGAGGTCCTCGGCCCTTCCACTCAGTGAAATCACTAATATCAGCTGCCAAAAGATTGTTAGGCCAAAAGGATGGAGCCACCTGAAATGAGCTTGGCTTTCTATCATTGCAATTTCACTTTTTATAGTGACTCTATACACAATAGAAACATCTTCTGAAGAATGGGAAACAATATACACTAATGATGAAAAATGTGAAAGGGAAGTTAAGGAAACACTCCCATTTACCATTGCAACAAAAAGAATAAAATATCTAGGAATAAACCGACCTAAGGAGACAAAAGACCTGTATGCAGAAAACTATAAGACACTGATGACAGAAATTAAAGATGATACAAACAGATGGAGAGATATACCATGTTCTTGGATTGGAAGAATCAATATTGTGAAAGTGACTTTATTACCCAACGCAATCTACAGAATCAATGCAATCCCTATCAAACTACCAAGGGCATTTTTCACAGAACTAGAACAAAAAATTTCACAATTTGTATGGAAACACAGAAGACCCCGAATAGCCAAAGCAATCTTGAGAAAGAAAAGTGGAGCCGGAGGAATCAGGCTCCCAGACTTCAGACTATACAACAAAGCTACAGTAATCAAAACAGTATGGTACTGGCACAAAAAACAGAAATATAGATCAATGAAACAGGATGGAAAGCCCAGAGATAAACCCACACACATATGGTCACCTTATTTTTGATAAAGGAGGCAAGAATATACTATGGAGAAAAGACAGCCTCTTCAGTAAGTGGTGCTGGGAAAACTGGACAGCTACATGTAAAAGAATGAAATTAGAACACTGCCTAACACCATACACAAAAATAAACTCAAAATGGATTAAAGACCTAAATATAAGGCCAGACACTATAAAACTCTTTGAGGAAAACATAGACAGAATACCCTATGACATAAATCACAGCAAGATCCTTTTTGACCCACCTCCTAGAGAAATGGAAATAAAAACAAAAAGAAACAAATGGGACCTAATGAAACTTAAAAGCTTTTGCACAGCAAAGGAAGCCATAAACAAGACGAAAAGACAACCCTTAGAATGGGAGAAAATATTTGCAAATGAAGCAACTGACAAAGGATTAATCTCCAAAATTTACAAGGAGCTCATGCACCTCAATATCAAAAAAACAAACAGCCCAATCCAAAAATGGGCAGAAGACCTAAATACACATTTCTCCAAAGAAGATATACAGATTGCCAACAAACACATGAAAGGATGCTCAACATCACTAATCATTAGAGAAATGCAAATCAAAACTACAATGAGGTATCACCTCACACCAGTCAGAATGGCCATCATCAAAAAATCTACAAACAATAAGTTCTGGAGAGGGTGTGGAGAAAAGGGAACCCTCTTCCACTGTTGGTGGGAATGTAAATTGATACAGCCACTATGGAGAACAGTATGGAGGTTCCTTAAAAAACTAAAAACAGAACTACCATATGACCCAGCAATCCCACTACTGGACATGTACCCTGAGAAAAACATAATTCAAAAAGAGTCATGTACCACAATGTTCATTGCAGCTCTATTTACAATAGCCAGGACACGGAAGCAACATAAGTGTCCATCAACAGATGAATGGATAAAGAAGATGTGGCACATATATACAATGGAATATTACTCAGCCGTAAAAAGAAACAAAATTAAGTTATTTGTAGTGAGGTGGACGGACCTAGAGTCTGTCATACAGAGTGAAGTAAGTCAGAAAGAGAAAAACAAATACTGTATGCTAACACATATATATGGAATCTAAAAAAAAAAAAAAAAAAAGGTTCTGAAGAACCTAGGGGCAGGACAGGAATAAAGACGCAGACATAGAGAATGGACTTGAGGACACGGGGAGGGGGAAGGGTAAGCTGGGATGAAGTGAGAGAGTGGCATGGACATATATACACTACCAAATGTAAAATAGATAGCTAGTGGGAAGCAGCTGCATAGCACAGAGAGATCAGCTCAGTGCTTTGTGACCACCTAGAGGGGTGGGATAGAGAGGGTGGGAGGGAGACGCAAGAGGGAGGAGATATGGGGATATATGTATATGTATAGCTGATTCACTTTGTTATAAATCCGAAACTAACACACCAGTGTAAAGCAATTATACTCTGATAAAGATGTTTAAAAAAATAGAAAAAGAATGGGAAACAATTTTCCCAGGTTCATTACCAAACCAAGTGTATCTTCTTCCTTACTAGCCAGCCAACATTTCTTTGCTTTTTTTTTTTTTGACAAAGCTAAGACATAAGCTAGCTTGGGACTTGAGAAGAAAGTTTAAAAGTGCACTGATCCCTCAGAGGCCCGTGGCCACATCCAGGAACAGATGCCGGGGGCTAAATGGAGGGGCTGCTTCTGCTTCTGCCCTGAGATGCATTTATTAGACTCTTCTCCTCCTTATCTGGAAGGAGGACCCAGAACAGCTACCTCCTGGGGCTAGTGCAATGACTAACCAGAGTGAGGAGAATATTTTGAAAGCACCTGGAAAAAGCTGCTGCAATTTTTCTGAGCGAAGCAATGTTATTACTTGGATAGTTTGGACACATAAGACATTTGGACCGTTCTTCTGATCCAAACCATAGCCTTTGCTGTTGGTCCCCATCTGAAGAGATTAAATGGTTCAGGAAGATTTTTAAAAGCCTAAAAGAAAGGGAGCTTTCTGTGCCTTTCTGAGTTACTCAGAAGGAACATAACAACAGCTGGAATAATAATATTAATAAGAGGCTAAAATTATTTCCTTTCCAAAAAATATACGAATGGCAGTGGAAATCTTTAATAATCTCTTCACCTTTCAAGAAAAATCATTTTAATGTATTGTGCTTATCTTTCAGACTCCCCATACCCCATTTTGAGTGGTTATAAGAGGAAATCTGGTTGCTCGGTAGTCGGGAACATGTGCAGGTCTATTTTTCTAAAGCCAAAAAGTGTTTAATGGTTAAACTCAGAGTGAAAGGAAGGGTCTCCCCATTTCCTACCGTAATGTGTTGGACCGAGCATCCTACCGACTCTCTGGGGAGCATCTTACAGGTGGAAAGAGGCAGACAGGTTGCCCGGTCAAAATCCCTGTATTGACAGGCAAGTGGTTTGGTTTTGGCGTTTGGAGGGTATTTTCTTCAGCTTTGCCCAGTCAATTTATAACTATGTACCAGTGGGAGAGAGCAAAGGGGAAACAATTGTGATCCATGTATAGTTAGCTTTTGAGAAATTCCTGACAAGTTCTTAGGGGGAAAGAGAAATTACTTAGGGGCATTTAAACACAAAGGTGTAAAACAATTAGCTCACAGATCCACATCTCCAGCTGGTGGGTTTTTCCCCTCACAGATATATTCCAGGAAATTTCTCTAAATTAATTTTTTTGGCAGGAGTATTTTCCTCCACGAACATCATTCTAGTTTGTGCTTGTGATTCATTCTCTCTCTTTCCCTTTCTCTTCTCTCCCTTCCCAGTTTCCAAATTCAGGATGGTGTGTTATGGTTTTTAAGGGCTTCATCAAAGTTTACGGCAGGGTGGGGGGAGAGTTGAGTTGGGAAGAAAGGGTGACTGCAGAAAAGAAACCAAGATGAGAATCACATCAAAGCTCCATTTCATCTGAAAAGTATGACGGCTCGCCTCCACTCCAGCCAGGAAGACCCACATTCACAGCTAATGTAACCTTCATGCCAAAAAAAGGGAAAAAGAAAGAACGTGTAACCTGACAGGTAGCAGGTGGTACATGTGGAATTATCATTGGCTATTAACACCAGGTCGGATATCATATTAGCCACTTTCAGACTGCATTTGCCAAACCCACATAAAAATATAAAACCAGGTATTTCAATATTCTGTTGCTCCCTTAGCAAAACAGATTTCCTTATATTACTCATAGTGGAGTCAGCCGGCTTTCATTAGAATTTTTTTAACTTTTTTTTCCTTAAAGGAAGAACTAAACCTAGTTGACAGAAAAGAGAAACTGGGACAAAAATCAGGTCAAGAATTTGATACAAAAGACATTCAGATAAAGCTAATAATATTCCAGAGTGTTGTTAGTTGAGCAGACTATGATTACATTCGTCTAATCTCAACCCAACCCCTATATAATCTACGTGAGGTTCCAGGAATCAGACAATATTTCCCTTTTTTTTCATTCAAACTTTGTTGATTCTAAGTCCTCTATTCACTCTGTGGGATGTGACTAACTTTTTGGAGGTTTCCAAATCTTAGTACCAAAAAATGAAACCTTTCTTTTAGCTGCCTTTAAGAGATTTTTACTTGTTCCCCTTTTCTTCATTGTCTGGAATACATTTGTATTAACTCTGGTCATCTCAGAAAGACCACTAACTAGTCAGTTTTCATTCTGCCCATGAGTAGAGAACCAGAATCTCTCCTTTCATTTTCTCTTTTAAAAAACTAAGGCTCTGGCGAAAAGTCTCATGATGGAGCCAGAAACCATCTAGACCCCAGCCTCTCCACGGGGAACAGAAGTGGTCCCTGGGCACTTTTCCTGGGCCATCCCACATTTCTAACCTCTCTCTTCCATACCACAGGATCAGTACGCTGGATTACCAAAACAGGACATGAAACTGAACCACTTTATTTCAAAAATGGAGGCTAGGCATAAAGCCCCATTTGAGCTATTGGGATTTCTCACCCCAGGTTCAAAAGGAGGCTAGATGTGAATGGGGCAGATTCATGTGATGCCCATAAGTCAGCCCCAGTTTGCTTAAAACAAGACCCTGAGTTCATTTTCAGGGTTCAAAAGTCCTTGACTGAGCCTCGCCAAACTCCAGCTGTCCAAAGAAGTCCCAACTGATGAGACTTTATCTGTTTTTTAAACCTGGTTTTATGTTACTTGGTGTTGTACAAGTCCAGACCATTTCTAAAGATTGAAGTTGATTTTTGATACTTATTCCTACCCTTCATTAAATGAGATCTATTCTTAAAGCCTGCTGCAGTACATAGCGTATTCACTTGAGACCATATAATCAGGATGACTCTAATAAAGAAAACTGTTCTTGAGAAACCGACTGTGAGGGTATTTGATATCTACAAAGATCCTAAACTTTAAAATAGTTCAACTGCTCATTTCCTCTGCCAGAACAGATAGCATTATTGCGTCAACACGCACACACATGCGCACACGAGACAGGGTAGCACAGAAAAATATAAACGTTGCATCTAGTCCCTAAAACTCAGTTGCAACTTTCAGTGCTATTGGCTTTCTCTCCCTCCAAAATGCCTTTGAAAGAAGTTCTCATAAGCCAAAACAACCACCGCAAGTTCTTTTCAGGATGAGGCAGAGAATTAAATAAATGACTAAAATTTTAAGATCGTGAGGGGAAAGGAAGACCTGGGAAAACAACATGCTCAATATCAGATAATCTGCAAAAACCTGAGACTGGGTTTTACCCAAATGAGCCTTCCCTGCCCTAGACTTTGGAGTTGGGTTCATGGTCTCTCCCCACTCAGTGGACAATGGAACACAGCCATTAACGGAAAAAAAAAAAAAATGACTTCCTCTGGGGAGTCAAACAGCTGACCTGGAAGTAAAATATCTCAGACCTTCACTCAGAGGCCACAGAGCCTGTTCAGCTTTCTCAGCGAGCACAGGACTGGGTCCAGGAGCATGGGAAAGCGATGGCCACAGCTCCCTGGGGAAGATGCACAGAAGGTCGCGCGGCCAGGCTGGGAGAAAGGCAGCTCCTGCAGCCCAGTAGTGGCTGACTCGGACACCAGCAACCCAATGCCAGCTTCTGCCTGTCGAACCCATGGTCAGGACGGCCACCCCCAGAAGCGGCCCAGAAAAGCCTCTGGCTCAGCACAATCCCAGGGAAGTCATCTTGTCCCATGCATGAGTCGGAATGTATTGGCTGTTCATTTGACCTGAATTGAAGTTAAAAGTCCTCCACCCCTCCCGTTAGAATCCTGCCTTGAAATACAGCAGAACCAGAGAAATCAGGCCCATTTCTTTCACCAGCCCTCAGCTTGCCAAGGTGATTACAGCAAAGCCACACTGAACAAACAGCTAGGCATCTAGTCCGCGTCTAAAGTTCTTTATTTTTTAAGAAAAAGAAAAAAGAAAAGAAAAGGAGATTTCACCACTCCTGGTGTGACATGCCTGCTTCAAATATTTTTTTAATAATACAGGTTTTGAGCTGATCAAAATGTGTTCCCATCTCTCTGCTTTGTTATCTAAGGTCTTGAGTTGGAGGTGAGGGGGGCATTTTTCAAGTTCAAGTTCCATATAAGTCAGAATGAAAGGCCCAGTGAAGTCTAACTCATGGTCCTTCACAGTTTGTCCTAATCTTCTATGATTTTGTTAGGAATATATTCTATCTTGGGGCTGGCCAAGATTATAATAATGCCTTTTTTGGTGAACAAAACTAGGCAGATTGACTTTTATATTACAATTTAGAAAAACAACAACAAATAAAACAAGAGATAAAGTAGTTCGTGGACCAATTCTGTTCTTAACTCTTTTAACCTGGGCTTCACCCTTCTCTGAATGAGATGACTCGCTGAAAAGTGAAGATAAATGTCATCTCCGTTCCATGTGATCTATGAAATTAATCCCCCATGTTTATGTTAATACCTATCACGTAACATAGGATGCAGTCTGACCTACAGGATAAAACGGAAGAGGGAGGAGAACATGTTCAATCGCTGTCTGTACTGCCGACGATATTTTCACCTCTCTGTGTTTCACTTGCCTATCTCGCCCCTTGTACACGTTCCCTCACGTCTTCCCTGTTAAATTGGGCAATACCTCTGAGAGACGCTGGGAGAATTACTGAGGTGCTTTGGGAAACAACTTAAAACACCTTTTAGAACTTTCCTGTAAAACAGCGATATCGTTTCTACCATAGCATCGGTCTTCTGGTGAAGGACCACAACACGTTTAGCAAACTGTCCTTCTCCTCAGTAAAAAAAAAACGATCCCACGCAGGTGCCCTCCCCCCCCAAAGTGTTCCGTTTATTTCCTGAGAATAAATTACACGGAGGGAGGGCACGACGTCTAGTAATTAAGTCGCCAAGTGAAGAAGGGATCAACGCTTACACTTTAGGGGTTAAACCCAGAGCTGATGACTTCGGGAAGGAATTCATGTTCTGTGTTCCGCTGTAAAATAAACTGGGAGTTCTGTGTTTGGTGTCTGAAACATCTTTCGAAACACGAAATCAATTTAATATCAATAATTGCTAGATAGATGCTCGATTAAATGAACCAACGCAGACAGCTTTGTTCACAGAGAAAACAGGGCCAAATGGCTTTCATTAGCATGACTCATTCTGAAGTTGCGTGGTTCGATAATCAGACGTCTTAAGCATGAATTCTGACTCTTGCAATATAGAGTTTGGCACAAGACATTATGAATCCAGCTATCCTACTCCTTTAACATACAGGCTGGATGTCAGAAAAGCAAGGTGACATTTAAAGCACCTGTATCAACTACAACGGTGCCCACTGGAGCTCGGTAAAATACCAGGTGCATGGAAAATAAGGAACTTGCCCTTCGATGCGGGGCTGAGGCTTTTCCCAGACCTGTTTCTGGGGTGCTCTGGAAACACCTGCTTTGCCCTTGGGGGGACAATCTTAACAGTGGTTTCAAAAACCAGTCCTGTTTTCATAGCTCTCCAGCAGCCCTGTAATGCCGACATTTTCCTGTTGTGATTACAGGACCAAACGGGGCCCCGTCACGTGGAGAGCTGGTAGCATTTTCACCTCAGCCCCTGAGAATATTTCCGTCTTTTGGAAATTCGGACATATCTCTTCTCCTTGTAACGCTCTCGATTGTGAAAAGTTATGACAAATTTTATCCCTAAACCACCTGTGAATTTCAGAATCTCTCTCAGGCTTAACTGGAAAAGAATGGGCTTTGCAGGAGAGCAGGGGTGTATAAAAAGAGCCAAGGAAGGTCAGCAGAGTGACTGCTGAGGGTGGAAGCTGGGGGATTGTCAGGGCCTGGGCTCCACCAAGGACTCTGGGCCCTGGTACAGCGTGTCATGTGGACATGTGCAGTGCTGGCAGAGCACTTGGGACCTTGCAGAAGGCACCCTGTGCACGTTGTCATTTGTCTCTAATCCCCAGGTGCAGCCACTCGCCCTTGACCCACCGTGACATCACTCCAGCTAGTCCTTGTGACAACACTTCATCAATTGCCTTTTGAAGTGTGTGTGTGTGTGTGTGTACTGCCAGAAACACAGAATAGCTCTTCGGGGCCGCCAAACCTCTGCTCAAGTCTCCTTTGGAGGTCTGCGGGAGCCTTGGGTCTGAGCAGCTGCCCCTGAGTCACGATGGGCCTTGGGGCCCCAAATCCCTTCATAGGCCATCTGGGGAAAGGGAGAGAGAACTCAGCTTTTCATTTCCATGATACAAAAGAAGATTTTTTTTTAAAGCCCTTATAACCTATGTGGGGAATGCATTTAAAAGTCAAGCATGATTATCTCTATATTTGGGTTCGAGATTCACAGACACTGATTAGAAATGTTTCTCAAGTGCAACTGATTTCTGCAAGTATCAGCCAGTTTCTTCCAGGCTCTACTCTCCGTTGGTGTGTGTGTGTGTTTGAGTGTGTGTGTGTGCATTGTTGATCATAATGGTTCTCTTACTTACCCAGTTTACATGGCTGCAAACTGTTCCTCAACCCTCCCTAACCCAACAGGAGTTCTCAGGAGTCTGGACTCAGACGTGCAATCAGCTCAGAGGAGTGAAGAGGTGTCAGGCCCTCTGCTGTGAGGCAGCACCACCAGGTGAGGGCTCCCTGTCCCCAGGTACCGACAGACCACACCACGACGTGTGAAGAGGACCTTGTCGTCCTCTCCCTGTGGTGGCCTGGTTGAGAAATGAAGGGTTTCTGTGAATTCTCTGGGACTGAATCAAAGGCAGCCTGGCTCACCCACTGGAGATGCCGTTGCAAAAGGAAGGTACTTAGGAAACATCCTGTCTGGCCCATGAACTTTCTCCTCCCACCCCCACCTTTCCTGTCTTTCTAATGTTCTTCCCAAGTCTCGCTAAGAAATAATACACGACTGCTTGGATTGGATGGTGATCAAGTCTCTTAGGAAATAGTCTGGAGAGGTGGAGAGGACTCCTGCCTCTGTGAGCTGAGCCTCTCAGTCTTTATCCCTCGACTTGGACTTTTTCTCCAGCATCGCCTTCTCTGATTCAGAGAGCACCCTACTGAGGGTTTTCATTTCGTCAGAAAATCTGCGTGGGTCCCGGTTTCCATGAGGCTCATTGATCCCTCCCACGTGTTTTACTTAGTAAAGAAGTGAAGGCCAACTCCCAGAAGCCCGAGTCCTGTCCACATTTCCAGGCTATTTCCTATGAGATTTTATCACCTTCAACCCAGGCAATAGTTTATTATTTCGCAGCAAGACTTGAGAGGTACCCTAGAAAGTTCTATGCATCACCTTTGAAGCAATCTAAATTCGCTCAACTACCTGAAAGGTATGAGAAGGGGATCTCCAACAGTTCAGGTAATCTCTTGGGATCAGGAAGAACGTCCCCTTGATCTCTTGGGACCAGCAAGAGGGTTTTGAAGTCCCAGGATTCAGGAAACAGAAGAGGGTTTCAGGACTTTGATGGTGAGTTTTGAATGTCAACTTGGCTGGGCTAGAGTACCCAGTTATTCAATCAAACACTAATCCAGGTGTTACTGTGAGGGTATTTTGTGAAGGTGCTTCACATCTATAACCAGTCGACTTTCAGTAAAGAAGACGATCCTCGTAATGTGGGTAGGTCTCATCCAATTGGTGGGAGGCCTCTAAAGAGCTAAGATGGACGTTCCCCAGAAATTCTGCCCCAGGATTACAGCATCAATTCCTGCCTGAGTCTCTAGGCTGCCAGGCTACCCTATGGGTTTTGGACTTGCCAACCCAACTGCATGAGCCAATTCCTTAAAATAAATAAATTAATATATACACTTAATTTATTTATTTTAAGGCATTTTATATATATATATAATTTGTTGAATTATATATATTATTTATTTAAAGAATTATATATATGTACACACACACACACACACACACACACATATATAATCTCCTATTGGTTCCTCTCCAGAGAGAACTTCCATCATAGACGCTTAAAGACACAAAAGAACCTGACAGTACAAATAGTGGGCACTTTTTTGCCTGGGTGGATAACTCCTGGGTGAGCTGTCCTGTTCTTGGTGCACATTTAACCTTCCTTCTGAGTGTTAGAAGATGGGATGGGGGAGAAGAGGGAACATCACCATGATTTGTGCTGCCATGGCCTTACAACACTTATTTTTACATCTCAGTTGGAACTTAACTCTGAAACAGAGTTTACATGATCTTGTTATTATTATGGTCCAGCTATAATTAAAGTGTGTCAAGTATTGTGGGTTTTTTTTTTCTTCTTCTCTGAGAAATTCCCTACGTCTCCAGAAGGGTTACATAACTAATAAGAAAATCTTGTCAGGAATAAAACCTGGCCTGTATGGCCTCAGGATGTATTTACTCCATTCAGTGAAAACAGAAATACAAGGAATCAGGCCCATTGTATACGGAAACAAGGCTTGTCCCTTTTCCTCCACACAACTGTGGCCAAGCTTTCAGAAACGGTCAAAATGGGTTTCCCCTAATTAGTAGGGAAAAGAAACGGCTGAGGATCCGGTAAATTAAATGTTTTTCTTTAGGGTGAATTCAGTCGGGGGGTGGGGGTGGGGCGGGGGGGAAGGCACAGCTAGCATGGATTCCTAAAACATTTACCCTGCTTTCTTGGGGCTGTTTGGCATTTACGATGCACATGCCGAATTTCCATGTGCTTCAGGAAGAGAAGAACCTCTTAGAAACCTGGTCTTTATGAGCTCAAGTCTTAACATGTGTTGACTGCAAAAGAGAGTAAGAAACCCACAGAAACCTTTCATTTGTTCCAGTCCATGGAGATGGAAATCTATTCCACCATGGAGACGGAGGGTGGAAATGAACCAGAGGATATCCCTTTTCCACCAAGAAATGGATCAGACTTGGCAAAGCTACAAACTGAGCAGGAAATATTCCCTACCTTCCAAGATGAACCTTCTACGTGGGAGGCCCCTACCCTACAGGGTTCTTATTGAGATGCCTCCATATCAACACTCCATAAGTGGTAGTTGTTGTTATTATTGTTATCAGTTCAAAAAGAACTGTGCAGAGTCCTACTGCAAATAATAAAACTACCTAATGCTTACTGAGCGCTGACCAACGATCTGCTTGTATGAATTCATTTGCGTGCTCACAATGCATTAACTGTATTATATTCATGCGTTGCTTTAATTGTAACGTATGAATGCACTGAATGCTTGTGAGATGAGTATCATTCACATCCTCCTTTTACACAGATGGGGAAACTGAGATGTAAAGAGGTAAGGCACTTGCACGAGGTCACACAGCTATTGGACGATGTAGAAGGGATACGAGCCCAGGAATTCTGGCTCCAGAGTTGACGTGTTTAACCACGGCACTCATCCAACTCCCATGAGGGGGAGAAGTGATCACTGCAATTTCTTTTATCCTCTGAAGCATTTTTATCGGGTGATTTAAAGCACTGAATTCAATGTTTATTGAGAGCAGACACTCAATAAGGCTGTTTATTGTGTGATCATTGTGTTTTGAAGGCAGAGAACGTTTCTGTTTTAAAATTTACTCCCTTTGTTCCTTCATTCCCTTCTATCGGGTACCTTTTTATTTTCTGCTTTTGAAACCTAACTTCTACCCATCTTTCGGGGCACACACAAAGGTCATCTCCTTTATAAATCTTGATCCTTCGGTCCACAGGGTTACCCCCTCCTTGGCATACATGCACACATGCATGAGGAAGGTCGTACTGGTGCTGGGGGAGCCTTTACAACGCCTTTCTCCACCCCCACCCCCCTACCCTATCACTAAATTGCAGGCCTTTAACCACATGCAGATAACCAGTGGGAAGACGAGTGATGTGGAATTGTGTTAGAAAGGGCTAAGGTTTGCAAGAGACAGACAGGGAGAGAGAAGGGGAAGAAGTGAGAGGGTGAGAACTTAAGGATGAGAATGAGGAGAGGGGATACAGATTTCGTGGCAGCTGAGGGTGGGAGAAGGAATGGAGAACAAAATAACAATGCAAAAATCTTATGAACTGCATTCCCCTCACTTACTTTACTGCTCCTTGAAAGATGCCTAGAAGAAAACTAGAATTATTTTCAATTACTTCTGAAATGCTTGGATGTGACACATGCTGAGACAGGCACACACAGGCTTTTGATTTTACTCAGCTCACATCCCCAAGGCTCATCCAAGATCATGTATAACTTCTCGACTGTACTGCTGACTTGAGCTGTCCCAAGTAGTATAGAAGAAAAATTCTGGGAGAGCTGGTTTAGAGCCCATTACTTCACAGCTGTGTGACATTAGGGAAGTCACTGAACTGCTCTGAGCCTCACTAATGTCCACCTGTAAGAAGCAAGTAAGACAATCTATGCAGAAGTGTGCTGGGAACCATGAAAGTGCTACATCAATGTTACCACGGCTCACTGCCTGGAAGGGACTCATTGAAAACTTGTTGATTGACTGACTGATTGATTAACTCTGGCCAGCTTCCTTAAAACATCCCTCATTGAGCTGAGAAGTGGGACAGCTCTGTAAGTCAAGCGACATCCAAGAAAATCCACTTGGCTTTAGAGCAGCCTAGTCCAAGGGGTTTTTAAGTTTATAAATTTACTTACAAACAAACCACTTTCTGTTGTTCAATGAACTGCACTTTGGTTGAGATGATGAGATTCGTCAGAAATGAGAATGTCATTTTGGCTAAAGGCACATTTGAAGTTGGAAGGACCTGGATTCCCAGAATCTAATTGGAAAGGACAGAGACGCCAACACCCTGGACCAGCTCTGGACACACAGTAGGCGTTTCTGAAAACACTAGGGCTTTGATTGGGTTCATCCATTTCTGAGTATGCTAGCCTGCCTGGTAAGGTTATTGTGAAACACCTCAGCACTTCCGTGACCTCATGCAAACAAAAACGACTTGAAGTTGAATAGCATTGAAGCGAAGGAAACTTCAAACTAAATTTTTATTGAAATTCTCCCCATTGTCAGCCGACATTTTCAATTTTCATTTCCCTGCCTCAGCCCGTTTTGCCATAGAAACTTGGATGTTTTCATTGAACAGCAGCCAGTGAACATTGGACTGAAGGGGTACACTATAAATTTGGAAAAATAAATAAATGCTTCAGAACTTCCACTTGAAAACCACAGCTAAAAATGAAATCAAATCTGACCCACCCCTTTTCTTTTAAATTGTGGGAACAGACTCAGTCTGCCTCAATTTTTAAGCCCATATTAAATTTTATATAAGCACCTTGGAGACCCATGCCTGGCCTGGTCTGAAGCAACTGTGGACCCTTTGACTCATACACAAGGTTTGAAGAGCTTGAACGAGAAGGTATCATCCCTCCTACACCATGTTCCTTAATAAACATGTGTGCTTAAAAAATAAAAAGGGAAGGAAAATCGGTTTACGGGCATAGAGAAAATAATTTACTCCAAATTGCTTTGATGAATGTGGACAAAAGAATAAAATTTGTCACCCAGCTAATATTCCCATCAATATTTTGTCCAGCTACATTCCTTCCAATTTAAAAACAGTTCAATATCCCTTTTACCTTCAAGTAGCAGCACTTAATAAACAGTGATGGATGGTTTTTATTTTTGTTCGCACTTCAGTCTTCCCTGCTCCTGTTACGAGGGCACTGTTTTGCTTGGGGGAAATGTAGATCTTCCGTCTTTCTTGCATTGACATACATCCCTCAA
This sequence comes from Monodon monoceros, assembly GCF_005190385.1. NCBI lineage: Eukaryota > Metazoa > Chordata > Mammalia > Artiodactyla > Monodontidae > Monodon > Monodon monoceros. The sequence goes on along the minus strand of NW_021703782.1, from coordinate 12,116,144 downwards.
GGAAAGACGGCCATATTTAATTCATAACCCCCATCGGCTACACAAACATACAACTTCCCATCAATTAGGCAACACAGAGATGCTGTTAAAAATCAATGAGCTTATTATTAAATATATTTTTTTCATGTAGCAATAATAGTTATTGCCTCACTATTGTTATTACTGCAATGTCAGCTCTTTAGGCAGCTTTTCAGAGAGTTTGATTGGTTTTGATGTTGCTAGCAAGGCATTCTATGAAACGAGGGATCCGGGTGAGGCTTTCCTGTTCTGTCTCCTGCCACATTTAGAAGCCATCAAGAAAAGGGGGAAAATGAATGCTGTAGAGGAAGGAACCTTGGACTGGAAGCAAAAGACCTGGGTTCTAGACCCAGCTCTGCACATAACTAGCTGTGTGACCTTGGGTAAGTCTCTTCTCCATTCTGAGCCTTAGCTTTCCTCATTTCTAAAAATGAGAGGGTTAGCGCACATGATTGCTGGGGTCCCCTCCATTCTGAAATGTGGGTTTTTCTAATAACTGTTGTTTTACTGACAACGGAAACAGGGAGAAATTGGTTCAGTTCAGCAACCCTCAATTGTTCTTTTCAAAAGACTCTTGTTTTAAAAAAAAAAGGAGCGGGTAGAGAAGGGGAAATGCTACCAAATCTGGAACAGACGTTCAATTGATCCGAAAACCAAATACGTCCATATTTGTGTTTTCATCCTCGTTGTGTGTTTATTAAAAATAATTTTGATATTTTGACACATGCCACTACTGTGGGAGCCTCCTGCCTACAAACAGAGATGTTAAAACTGTGCCAGCACATGCAAAGGTTAAAAACAACATTGCACAGATTTTGGCAACTACATCATATGCTGTCTGGCCGCAGCTGATCTGAACTGAGTCCCCCATAATTACAGGAGAAGGTGGAACAGGTTTGCTGCTAATTGGAAAATTCTGCAAATGGCAGCACTGAAGTAAATTGACAGTCGTTAGAATATTAGCAAAATGAGAGTACTGATTAGTAAAAAGCTCAGATGCAGGCTTTTTTTTTTTACGGCCGGATTCTACTGGCAAATTGATAATAAAAGCTGAACTTAATAATAACAGCTGTTATTTGACCTGGTAATATTTTTTTTAATCTGTTGCTGTTCCCAGACCAATAACACATAAAGAAGGTCTGTATCCACTGTTGCAAAATTATTTTGAATCCCAAAAGGTATGTTCAGAGTCAGTGAAGGAAAACGGTGCTTAAAGGGGCAGCCCATCAATAGCCACGTTCTAATGAAAGTGCATTCACCGCATAGCTGTGAGTTATGTTGTTCTCACCTGCCACCTTCCAACAGGCCTGGGTGGAGGTGCTGGGTGTTAAGGGGTCCTTTTCGGAACAGGGCCTGAATTTTATTTACAGTTCACTTTAAATCTGTGACTGGTAACAATGTCAAAGTTAACTTATTTTTCACTTTAAAGTGGACAGGAAGGAAAGTTGGACTTTGCCAGATTCTGACCTTCTATCAACACTTAGCTGTTTGTACTTATTATTTTTCAGCCAGATGGGAGGAGATTCGGGAATGGACATATTAATTAGAAATGCTGCCATGAATCTATGGAAAAGGGACTGTAACTTCACCACACATAGTTCTACATTTTGCGGACACACACGAATATGCCCAGAAGACTTGCATTTTGGGGTGCTCTGATCCACTATTGGTGGGAGTACAAGTTGGTCCAATCTTTCTAGCTATATGGCAATATGGATCAAAAATCTTAAAAATGCATACAGCCTTTGACCCAGCAATTCTTTAAGGGTTTGTCCCAGAGAAAGAGTCACGGATACACCTAAAGCTTTACCTACAAAAGTTGTTCCTTGCAGCATTGTTTGTAATAAATATAAGTGCAGAAACCACGTTTGTCCTGAAATGAATAATTGACTATGATATACAAAAGAATACTACATAATTATGTGAAGTCTGTTGTAGAATATTTAATGATATGGGAAGATAGTCTAATAAGTGAAAAAAAAAACAGACTACAAAAGAAAAAACAGGATATTCACTCTTTTTTAACTATACAAACAGAGACAAGACTGGAAGAGGGGTAACCAAGGAGATTAATGGTTCTTCCTGAGTGGTGGGCTAATTAATGGGTAGTTTTCATTTAATTCTCTTTTGCTGGTCCATATTTTCTAAATTTTCTCAAGTTAGCATGCATTGTTTCAGTCAGAAGAAAATACACAAATTATTTTTAGCATTAAAAAAATCTCTAGAGGGTTCCTATTGTTGTTTTAAATAAAAATTCAATCTACAGCAGCGGGCACAAACATATTCCCAAATAGCAAGTTGGTTCCTTGACTAGAAAGCCACATATGATCTAGGGAAGGAAAAGGACCAGCTGAAAGCAAGTCCTAAAACTCTAGGTAAAGAGCCAGCCTACTGATTACGGTTAATTTCACACACACACACACACACACACACACACACACACAGACACACACAGTAACCCTCTTTTTGAGATCTCTTCTCTGAAAACACAGGTCAGCAACCGCTTTAGGCCCTTACAGAAATGGATTTCCTTTTCTGACTTTGGACCTCACACTCTGGTAATTTTGTCGTTTTCTTTTGCCCTTACTATGATAACACAGACCCTCGTTTGTTTTGAAGCCGTGCAGGAGGGGGTCATTGCAATTTTCAGGGTTTGTCTATCCACCAGTCGACTGGAGAGGAGTGGGGGGGTTGCCGTGTGGACTCAGAAAAATCCAGATCCAACCCACGGCCTCACGGAACACACTCCGTCCGTGCATTATCACAAGTAAAGTTCACTCCTAACCAGACGCAGCCATGCTGCCTAGGCCCCATTGACGGATCTCTGCATATTTAACCTCAGCCACAAAATGTTAGTACTTGAGCTCTCAAGACACCCCCTGTTCTTGAATATCAGCCAGGAAGTTGAGCCAGGCTGCAGCATTGCAGAGCTGGCCTTAGACTGCGTGTACATCTGCTGGGGCGAAGATGGATGCATTGTGTTTCTTAACAGGTCTGCTTTTAAAAAACCGTGCATTAACATCCTACGGCACCATTGCCAAAAACATAAAATTCCAAAGGCAAATCCCCTCAGTTCCAGCACTGCCAGGACTGGGCTGACTAGGCTCCGCCCAGGGACTGTAAACGGCCACAGTTGCTTCTAGCAAGGAGCACAAAGCCCACCCCATTAGTTTCAGTCACAGGACCAAGCGACTCTCAAGCTGCTTCTCGCCAGGAGTGTGGGTGGGCAGTGGGCAGGCTCCCAACGCGACAACTAGACTCAATTAACTGTAACCCAGAATTTTTTTTAAGTGGCTTTTTTGGATGATGGTACCCAGCGCCACCCGCCCCCCCACATCCTTCATCCTTTCTAATGGGTTCTGCAGCATCAGGACAACAAAGCGATGGGGTGGGGGAGGGGGGCGTTGCTGCAGTCCGTGTGTGCCAAATACAGTTAAGGGTGGAGAGGGAGGTAGGATTGGAAAGGGGGTAAAAAATCAAGTCACTTTCAATCAAGTGTCACACCTTTAAATAGTGGTTAAATCTTTGCATTATGCAGCTCATCCCTTTACAACATGGGGTTCCCTTAGAGAATTCCCTGTTTACACTGGGAATTCCTCCAGGGCCGCATCAATAAAGCTGAACAGATGTCAGGGTGGAATGCCAGCGGCAATGGCTGTTGTCAGGGGTACTGGGGAGGGAGGCACAGAACAATGAGAGAGGCATCTGCTACACAAAGCCTCACGCGTGGGTCAGGTTCTGCCAGCGTGTAGAGATTCCACCCTACCCTTTGTCTGGGCACATTGCCTTTCTTGTTTCTCGATGACAAGGGTTGACACATGTCACCCGGCCCTATCAGGAGTGTTATTTGTTTGCCACTTGCATATGCACCAGTGTTCCTGACCTCCCCTCCCTGCCTCTCCACCGAATGCATTGAGCAACGCGGAAACTCTCCAGCGCTATCCCAATCCAGGATTTCATTATGCACTTTGAGTCGAAAGTGGGATGTAGATGTCCTTCTTTTTAATTAAAAACATGATTGATGAGACTTAACTGACAGTAGGAAATGCAATTTAAATATTCCTTAAAGAGGCACTAACCCTGTTTGCGTGGCGAGGGTTGCGTCTGTCTCCAAAGTTGCAACCAGCGGGATAAAGGAAATTAAAACAAAAGCCCGTCAAAAGTCCGCTGGCTGTGGAAGGGTGGTGACATTACACGGCATCTGCAGCCGTGTAACCAGAAACTTACCCGCATTAGGAGCTAATGTGAGGTGTTCCTCGGTAATGGGGCTCTTCACTGTGATGAAAGGCGGCAGATGAGTGGGGAAGAAGACGACAGGGGAGCGTGTCCAAGGAAAAACCAACTAATTCACCGAATTGTTAAGGGACGATTGGCTTCGGAAGACCTTATCCCCACACTCCCCATTTGTCAGCTCTACAAAAGTGGTTTTTCCCCTCGCTGCTGTGTTGCTGGATTTCTCCGTCCTCGGCCCCTCTCTCGAGCTGCTTTCCCTACACCGTCCCTTTAAAGTCCTCAATATAAGAGAAGTCCTCCGTGCCTGGGACAGTCCATCTGCAGCCTGGACTGAGGCTGCAGGTCTAAGGCAAACAGGAAAGGGTTCACAATTTTGTTTCAAAGGCCTTCTCAGATTTATTCCCTCGGTGACTGCTAAGTTATCAGGAAAAATCATGCGGACCACGGGATACAGTAACGGGAAGCCCGAAACGCACTAGTCGGAGGCAGGAGCAAGTTTTCCTAATTACGGGACCTTGGCCTGGGTGTTTTCAATCTAGAAATAATAGATGAAGAATCTTGGTCTGTATTAAAGTAGCATAACTTAAATACCAACAATAATAGCAGTTTGAAATTTATTTTCAAAACAAATCTCCCTTTCTCTTTCTCGGTATCATTTACAAAGGGATATTTTTGGTTGTTGTTTCGGGCTGCTTTGTTTTGTTTTCCATGGAAATAGTTATTTTCTGAGAAACAGCAACTTTGAATTAAAAAGGGAATAATACTTTCCTAAAAGTACACACAAGAATAGCCGAGTCCACCCTCTGGAAGCCTACTCACAGCATAATCTTCATATGTTTTTCAGACCTAAAGATTTTATTCTAGGTTTGCAAAATCCCCTAAAGAGCAATAGATACTACACAGTCTAGATCTTTTCCATTTAAGTCCTAGTTAAAGACTGAGAAAGAGAAAAGCTTTTATTGAAATGCTTGGATTAAAGGGAAAGGGGGTTAACAATTGGAGTTGATTTTGGGTGAGTATTTAACTAGCAAAGGTTAATTAGAATTGTAGCAATGAGATGTAAAATAACAGATTCTGATCAACTGATTAATGAGATGTCGGAAGGTACAAGAATTCACCTTTGGGAGAAACATATTAAGAATGAAATATATTTGCAAACCATAATGTCTTCCCTCTCATTTCGTTTATTAACACTAGCAGCAGCTGTAGATGGTTTTTCCATCTATGACATGTGCAGAGAATGATGGCCCCCAAATCCACCAAAAGTACCACCAAAATGTTACCCAATGTGCCCTAACACCCATAAAAGTTCACAAAGTCTCTAGGAAGAGGCCAAAATCTTCAGCAGTTCCTCTCGGTCCTCTCTCTCCGCATTCCTTCTGCATTATAGATTCAGATTCATTTAAAAGATAAGTGGTTTTGAAATTCTGAAACTATTTAAATCGGGCACGTTATGCCCATTCTGGATTTATCGATTCATTAGCCCCGTATCGATTTCACAGTTGACGTGGGGATGGGGTAGGGGAAAGAATGTCACGAACATTTTTCCTTTCTCATGCAGTGGTCCTGGTGGACAAACAGATCCCCCTGTTTGTGGCATAGATGTTTTTTGTCACAATAACCTACAGTATATTATGTTTATATATGTCCTTCAGGCATGTCACAACAGTTTGGCATTCTGAGCTGCTCTACCACAGTGTACATTAAATAGTCATGTAGTTACATTAAACAGTGGGGAGTTCACACTTCACAACCACTCAGTGTTTTAAAACAGATGTGGGCTGTCTGTTGTCAGACTCTAGTGCAAAAGCTCAGAAGGATCTGGGTGGGAACGCAATCTCCAAATGACTGAGGGCTCCCTAAATTTTCCACACAAGTTCCTTCATTCCCCCCCCCACTAGAGGTTGAGCGTGAGAGAGACTTGGGGGAAAGGGAGAGAAAAAAGGGGTGCCAGGAAGCGACAACTTTTATGTCTTATGGAACAGAGATCTGAAAAAAAGAATTCAGAATTCGGAATAGTTTGTGGCATGGAATATTTTGAGCGGGGTGGGCTTGCTCGGGTATCGTGGGATTTACTGACAGGAGAATTTTTGACAGTTGATGGACAGATGAATTCCGTCATGGAAGCGTTAGTCGAAAGCGGCAAGGCCAGATGGAAACTCACAGCTTGTCTTTAATATTAATTTTCTTTTTTTTTTTTTCAGGAGATCAGAATTCCCTAATTCCCTAAAATGTTTCAATGCATCTTGAGGTATTATTTTTCAGATGCCTTTCTCCACCTACTCTTAGTAAGAGTGTTCCTTTGTGTTAATGTTTCCTCCCTTACTTTGAAAAAAAAAAGCCTAGTTTGTTCTTTTCCTTCCTTCCTTCCTCTCTCTCTCCTTTTTCTTTCTTTCCTTTTTTCCTCTAGTTGTACAGCTGTTAACATTTTTCCTTCATTTCCAGCAAACATAGAAAGATAAATAGAGTAACCTTGTAAGATACTAACTCTAAATATGAGAAATTCATCCAAAGCAATTGTGACTTAGAGCTCTGATAAAGGAACTAATGATAAGACTGTCTTTGTGGCTGAACGAAAGGCATAACTCTTCCTGCTTTCCGAAAGATGGAAGGGGCAATTGTTTTCAGGGTGTCCATCTTCTGGACAGTAAGAATTAAGTCATCTACTCTGCTCAGTGATGCACGGGGGAGAGCACTGAGCTCAGAATCAAGGGCCAGACCTCCAGTCTTGGCTCTACATACTTCTCTGCGTGATATTACCTGAGTCACGACAATTGCCTGGGCCTCAGTTTCCTTATCTGCAAAATCCAGTTGGTATTGCAAGAAGGCAGTGAGTCCCCAGTGATCTCCATGGCTCCTTTGAGGGTACCTCGAAACCTCTAAGAGAAAAGCTGACTGTTGATATCAATAAGTCACGACTACTCCATTTCTGCTGAGCTTCTTAGGGACCAGACAACCCCTCCACGGCAGTTTAGGGACTGGAACGATGCCCCCACCTTTATTCTCAGTCTTTTCTCTGCTGCTCCACACAAAACATAACTACTGTGCATCCTGTCGTGGTGAGTTCACTCCTAAGACAAATATCTAAAAATAAAAAAATGAGGGACCAAGGGTGATAGTCCATATTCCAACAAAACAAAGCTCAAATACTCCTCAGTTTTCAGTTCTGTGATCTTTTTCCCCTAGTTCCTTTATTTTATGTCACTGGACCCACTCAAGTTGAGAGCAGTGCTTTAAAACTAAGAGATCTTTCTTCTGTGTCTGTGTGTTATCTATTTTCCTAATAGTCTTTCAAGTTTAATGTAAGAACATTAACGTGGGACAGCTTTCCCCAGTTTCCTGATGCATCACTTTGGTTATATGTTGATTGCCTGTGTGTGTGTGTTAGTGAGTTTGTCTTGGTTGACCAGAAAAATCTTTTGCAATTAATGTAATGAAAACATGTAGCTAAACCAAGGAATCCAAAACAAAGGAATGGATTGTGGTTTGTTGGGAAAATGACACAGGGGCTTCCCTACATCAGTTGCAAGACCATTTCTCTGTGGCTCAGGGAGGGTAAGCAGCAGTGATGAACACCCCCGGCAACAAGTTCTCATCATCCTCTGACATGTCCCAGGGATGTGACCAGGGACAAGTCACTTTGTCCTTTATCTGTGAAGCAGAGAGAAGACTATTAAGCTAGACAAGAGAAGAGTTTGAGATAGAATTAGTATGAATAACTTCAGATCAATTAGGGTTCCAGAAGATGGAAAGCAGGACTAGTGGGTAGGATTTACCAAGGAGCAGATCTGGCTCAATATGAGAAAAACTTGATAAAGTTTAACACAGCTCAAAATCAAAATCGGCTCCCAGGTTGGGCAAGATTTCCCCATCATGATAACTGACCCATTGTCAAGGATGCTGTAAACAGAACTGCTGTGTGACTTAGCAGGTTTGGACTAGATGACACCTAAGCCCCTTCGAATCAAAATATATGTATCTTTGATGATTTCAGATGCACAGCTGGTCAATAGGGTGCTTCACAAAATACTTGGAAATATAGTCACAGAAGAATAGACTATTAGAACTGGAGAAGACCTTGGGGGGGGGGGAACTTGGGGCAGCCCCTACATTCCTCTGAAGCTGGTGGCAGAGCCAGGGTTAGCAATGACATGTCTGAAGAGTATTTTGTGAACTAGTTTTTCATATACCTCTATCGAGCCTCACAGCAACCTTCTGAGGTGGGACCTACCAACTGTACATTTTACGTGACTTGCGTTAAGTCTAGGCAGTCAGCAAGTGGAAGAGTCAGGGCTGGGACTCCAGGTGCCATCCCCGAGCTGCTCCCTTGTCTCCTGGGCACTCTTCTTTCCAAGATCTCTGAGCATTTCTCTCTGAGTCTCCTTATTCCTGCAGCACCCACGCAGATACGCGTGAGTATTATCAGCTGTGGAGACTCATCAATTACCAGGGGTGGAAAGGAAACTCTACGGTCATTTCCCTCCATTCTTTCGTTTTCCAAAAAAGAAAACTGAGGCTTGCAGAAGTCTTCATTTAGTGAGCCCTCTGAAATGAAAACCTTGATTTCTCAAAGACACTAAAATAGGCCCCCGCCCCCTCGACCAGGCAAGTGATGATTTAAACCAGGTGAGTGCAAGAATGATTTCATTCATTGCGTTTTTCCATGTGCCTCTTGAGGGAAGGCATGTGGAACACGTGCACGTAGAGAGAGACCCCCGACCACCGTCGCCTCCCCCTTCTCCTGCACACGGTAGACTAGTAAATGTTTGCCAACTATTTGCAAGGCTGACAGTGGGGATTATTTTTCCCATGTGTCAAGCAACTGCATCCTAAAGGAAAGATTTCACTCTGGCAAGATTTAATAACAATTATAATGATACTTTGGACAGCACTCTAGTTCTAAAATATTTTTTCCAAGCATTATTTAATTGGTGAGTTGATAGGGTGTGACACCAAACCTCAAGGGTGTGAAGAGTGAGGTGGCAGTAATAGTAGGGGTAGAGGCCACTCCTTTCTGGTCCTGGGGCCTCCCCACCCCCATGCTTCCACTGCTACTGAGCTGGATGACAACTGGTGTCCCCGATGTCACTGCTGCTCCCCATACTTGATGTTCACCTTTCCCATCTGACATTTTTTGGGTGGCGGGGGTGGGACAAGAGCACTACAGAAGAAGCAAAGGAACCTGGGAAAGGAAGGGGCCTCAGAAACCATGACTCCTCCACCATATGACCCCTTAGTCTCCGCTTTATGCCATGCACAAGCATTACAGACACCCAGGTTGACCAGAAGGATCCAGCTACAGACCTGGACAACTGGCTGTTGTCAGAAGGGCCAGACCCATGTCCGCATCACCTACTGGCCCTGCTCTCTTCCTCCCCTTCTTTACTAAACTCCCCACTGTCACCAAACTATTTTTTGCAGCACTGCAATAAACTTGTTAAAATGTTGTGAGAGTCTCCAAAGTGAACCATGTCCAATCATAAGATGGCCTGGGGTTTTAGTCCATTTTAGGCCACACCATGGCTAAATTATGGATGACTTGTTCATTCAACAAATATTTATTGATTATTTGCTAAGTACTGTGCTGGAGGCTGGAAAGAGAAAAGCATGTTCCTGCCCTCAGGGAACTCGTGATCCAGTGGAAGAGATGGACGCTGGAGAGAAAATTGTGAGATGATGTGTCGGGACGCAGGACAGAGGTGGGCCCAGGATGGAAACTCAGGAGGAACAATGAACCCCACCAGGGGACACAGAATGAGTCTCAAGCATAGTTGCCAGTCTGAAAACTAAACATGTAAAAGCCACCTCCAGCAACCTGTATTCTAATATAACCTTTTCCCAGCTGACTTTGGTGTGTGTCTTAGAGGATGGAAGTGTGGTTAGATGGTAGCCAAAAATCAGGCGCCTTTTTTGTGAAGAATGTACAATTCAGTCACCCTCAGTATAATATTGCTCCATGTCAGTCCTCAATTTGTGGAGTAAATGAGGCCTCCAAGGAAAGGGGGTGTTTCCAGGGAATCTGGAAATGGACGGACTGGGCATAAATCCTATTATGTTGTCAAGCATTCAATTTCTTGAACATTTTTAAGATGTTGTATAATTTATGTTTGGTTCATTTGCAGGATATTTTTCTGGAGGCATTCATATTATGCAGCTTTGAAAACTGGTAACAAAGAACATTTTCATGCTGGAAAACAGATAACTAAAAAGCCTTCTGCATGGGCCCAGGGGGTGACCACCAGGTCCTGGAAGAGTGTCTGTTTGTGGATTCACTGCTTTGCAGTCACTCTGGGCCCTCACTCGGGTGTATGTACATGATACAATCTGACACTACGAATGGCTAGCATGGTGTATCTGTCAGTGTGCACTCACTTCGATCATGGGAAATGTTGAGGATTCTTCTGAGGGATTTACTGTGTCCTAGTACTTGATATGAGAAAAAAAAATATGTAGACGTATTATATATATAAATAAATACTATATAGAACATATGTCATATATAATGAATATTATGTAAGATGTATACATATATTAACCTCCATAAATGTCTGTTGGATTAATATATTTATCAATATATTCATTAATTACAGCAACTCCCTTTCCAACGCCCTGGGATTTGGGCAGCAGCTCTGACATGGTAGAAGGATTTTAGAACTGTCTCCTCCCTTTCCTTTCTTTCTTGTATTCTCGATGCTCCCCAAAACCCCTGATCTGAATTCTTCTTCCCCTTCCAGGGGCGAGCTCTTTGTTACCCAGAAGTTTCTGGATCCTCAAGTGGTCTGAAAATCGGTCCACCTAAGTCTGGTTCAGGATTGAGAGAAGCTGCAAATTCCTCCACCCAGCAAAGAGAAAGTCTTTAGGCTGCAGTGTCCTGGAAATACACTGTTTTTCTTTGCTGGGAGCAGCATTCCTCCAGTACTTGGGGGTTTCCGAAGCCTTTTACAGTCATTAGTAAACTGACACACCATCCCTGTGGGGCTTAGCCCCCCTTTTAGAGAGGCTCCAGGGAGATTAACTGCTGTCTAGGGTCACCCAGAGCAGAGTCAAAGCCCAAGCCCCCTGCCCAGGAGCCTGCAGAGATACATATATGGCAAAATCGCTCTGTAGCTGGAAACTGAAAGCCTTCTCTAACTTGACCTAAGCCTAAATTGGAGATTCTACACATATCTCCTTTCCTTGATAATTAAATGAGGAGGTTGGGGCTTTGAGGCCCAGAGCGGCTGTGAAAGCTGGACCGCCCCTCTGTCCCTGCCCCGCCTACCACCTCCAGCCTAGGGGTTGCTTCCTTTTGGGGCCACAGAACTTAATGACTACTGTATGTGCTCTTCTATTGGTCAAGGTTGCTTTGTGGACTTGGCGCAGATGGGTTGGAGGACGTTTTGTAGATGTGTACGTGGTGCACTGTGTGCGTCCTACCTCAGGGGAGGGGTAAGTTCCTTGAGCACGGAATTTTCTCCGTGAAACTTGTCTGAAAACTAGAGTTGATCTTCACGAGGAACCTTCACAGGGTTCTTTTCTCTTCAAGCTTGAGCACCTTGTCTCAACTGGGTAGGGGCTGAATTGGACTAATAGCCAAATATTTGTTTCTTCTATGGAATAAAATTGTTAAACTAGACTCCAGAGGCCACCTGGTGGAAACATCTTATTTAAAAGTGAGTTTTCCCAACTCCTGGCTCTCTGTTCCTTCCTGTTTCCCATCTTGCTAGTGCAGCATCTTGTACCTGGTTGCCTTCAAAAAACTAGATGGCGACTGCATTAGTCCTGGACACCTGGCTCGTAGATTAGGGGATAACCCTCCACCTATTAAAACAGGACCCTCTGGGTTGAGCTGGAAAGCTGGACAGTCCCAGAAAAATGCAGTCTTCCCAGTATAATTCCCAGCCAAAACACCAAAACACTATGAAAGAGGCCTATTTTGATCTAGAACATTCTTCTCTTCCTCCCCCATTCTTTGTTGGAACTAGAGCGGAGTAAGATAGCAGAGAATTCCCATGACTGTCTTGATATCATGAAGGATCACAAATGTCCTTATCAGCTTTCAGCCAGAGGAAAAAAAATCCTGGAGGAGAACGGGGCCCCACTGTGCTCCAGACTCGTGGCCCCCAGCCACACCCCAAACAGACTCTCGTTCGCCCTTGGAGAACACTTGTCTGAACACATGAGCTTAAAAAAGAGGACATCTCCATAAAAAATTCATCTCCTTAAAATTTTTTATTCAAGTTATGTTAATCACTATTATTTGCTCGGCTTCTATTGGGTACTCTGTGTGGATAAGAGAAAAGCATAAGCAGGGTTCCAGCTCTCCAAGAAGCCACAGCTAATACGAGGAAAAGATGTAGATGACAGAACTAGCAAGAAACTTAGCAACCTAACGTTTATAGACAACTTTGTAACTCAGATGAAGTCATCTTTCTCATCTCTAAACTCCTAAGTACACCTACGACCCCATCTCTCTTTAGACCTCTAGTGTTGCCTGCTTGGCTAGGGCATTTCCCCATGGGTGTCAATCTTCTGTCCCCTGATGAGACTAGGAATTTTTGCAGGCAGAGGTCCAAGTATGCTGTTTGAATCCCCCTTAGCATCTGGCACAGAACTTTGTACATGGTTGGCCTTCAAAAACTATAGATGGAGGCTCAATGATTAAGCACAGTGGCATATCCAGCTAAGGAGCCGGGGCCTTAGAGGTATTCTGACTCGAGGCCTCTGTTTGGTGGGAAAGGATGCAGGTATTCAGGCTCTTAAGAAAGTTGTTTAACTCTTTGGGCTTCAGGTGTCTCAAATGCAAAACAAAATATTGGATTCGATTTTAAGACCCAAGGGTTTGATACATGTCCTTATTCCATGTGATAATCCTTCAAACATGTGAAGATTGCTTTGTTGCCCTCTCTCCTCCTGCCCCAGACTCTTCTGTTCCAAGCTTCTCCAGACTCATGACCTGGACCATGGATCCATGACCCAGTTTCAGGGCCTGCATGATTCTAATTCTCTCTTTGTCACAGGCCCAGTTTATCAGTGTTCTTCTGCCGTGGCCCCAAAGCTGAACCCAATAACTTTCTATGTCTTATTTCACATGAGTTTCTTTGGGGCCATAACTCCCTCAGTCTATATTTACGTGGTGGTCCAGACCAGGGAATTTCTAACATTTCTTCCCCTCTATAATTCTGTGTGTTGCTAACTTCGGGGCCAGCTAGACTAAGGGAACCCTGCCACCCTCTTCTGTGCTTTTCCTGCATTTTATTCTCATTCTGTTCAAGCTCTTGGCCTGAATGAATCTTCTTGCATCCCCTGGTTAGAGGAACAAAGAGAATCTGCCCAGGTTCACCCAACTCTGAGGGTCTCCTGTCCCAAAACTCAAGATATGGGGAGAGTGGTATAATTTATAAAGAATCAACTATTTCTTTCTTCCCCTACTTTATGTCTTTTTTCAACTTAAGCTGTGTTTAGCTTCAGGGGTACAGTGAAAGCCAGTGGAGTTCATTTCTGATAATGCATTCCTTTGAGGGCCCCTGAATAATGGGTCTATAACTGAGATTATAGGGAAAAAAAATACAGAGAGTTGGAAGGAAGGTGGTTCTGATTCCAGCTCTGTTAAATTTTTAATGCTGCTGGAGGGTAACTAAATTGACTGGGGGAAAGGGAATTTATATTCCTGGGGTTATCTAAGAATTCAGGACTCCTAAACCTCCTAAAATGATCTTTCTTTCATACCAGATGCAGGAGAGCTTTTTACTATTAATAAAGAATGCCGAAGTGTGGTCTCAGAATGAACAAGGGGTTGGAACTGGAAGGTTGGGCCAAGGTGAAAGCAGAGCAGCCGTCATCTTTGTGGTTTACCTGCCGAGGCACCAGGAAGTTCTCACAGACCAAAAGCTTCTCTTCCACTGTCTGGTATGATGGGGAAATGCCACCATGAGATTAAATCATTTCTGATAAGGAGTTCTTCAACTTCCAGAATCTCCTATCAAAGTGTACCCATTTAGAATGGCCAAATCTCCTAAGCCTTTATCAGCAGTGTATTTGGAATGAGGTAATAGCTAACTAAGGACAAATTCCCTTTCCGGGAGTGAGACACAGCGAATGTGAGCGTCGGATGGAGGACAGGCCAAAGAGAGTGTATACGAACGAGACCAGTATGTAAACACCTTGGGAATGGGGCCTGTTCCTTATTCTCCAAGGCCTAGCATAGTATCTTATATCATATACAAATATGCCTGCTAAGAGAAAAGTGAATGAAAGGAAAATGGAAAAGTACCAAAGACCTCCCAGTTTTCCAAACAGTCATCTGGATGGTGGAGAGGGGGACCATAGCCATTCATGGGAAAGATTTATTCTTCTGGTTTCTACAGAGTTGGTATCATTTTCACCCTTCTGTGCCCTCCACCCACCCCATCTCCATAACCTAAACCAGGAACTACCCCCAAACTATCCTCAGGTCGACACCCACCTCTATATCCAATCTGTCAACCAAGGTAGAAACACAGACGGCAGCCTAGACTTCTCCCTCTGACTCACTTTCACATCCAATCAAATCCTGCTGCTTCTGCATCTACCAGTAGCTTTCAGGATTGTCCCCTACTCTCTGTACCTACTGCTATGCCTTCGTTCAAGCCTCCATCACTTCTTGCTTAAATTAGCCGATAGTCCCCTAGTTGGTTGCCCAGCCTCCGGGCTCTCTCCCCCATGCGCAGTCCTGGCTCCACACTCCACCTCTAGTCAAAGGCAAATCATTCAGATCACACACACCCCAAATTTTTAAATTCTTCTCCAACCACCCCCACCACCACCACTGCATTTAGACCAGAGTCCGTACTCGCCCTAAGAATGCCTTGATAACTGACACCTCCCTCCCTCCCCAGCCTCACCGTGAGCCCTGCTGGAAGTTTTGCACATACGCCTTGTCTTTTGCACATGCTGTTGTTCCTTCTCCCTGGATGCTGTTCCCTCCTTCCCTATGCTAGTAACCCTGCTTCACTCCTCACCCAGTCTGGTCATCACCCACTCTGGGAAATTATCCATGATTCTGCTTTTATCCAAGGCAGTAGTGGGTGCCCTTCCTATAAATTTGGCACAGACCTTTGATAAACACTTACACGTTCTTCTGTCATTTTTGGCTTCCTTGTCTTTTCCTCTAGCTGAACTAAGACCCTCTGGAGAACAGGGACTGTGACACCCAACACAACCCATAGAGCAGAAAGTCTGTTCCACGGAAGATGCATGATAAATATCTCTTAAGGGCATGAATGATGCCAGAAAGTTCTTCCAAAGAGCTTAGCTGGCCAAGCATTCATTCATTCTTTCATTCATTCATGGAGTCATTCTACAAGCCTCCTCTACTTTGGAGGTACAATCTGACTAGAGGTTAATCCTAAGGGAACTGGTTCTCTCAGTGATTCGATTTCTCCTTGCCCTGTCTTGAAGAAACCAAAATGACAACGAGTGCAGTGTCTCTCCCGCCACACACACTCGCCCCAGCTCAGGGGTTCTGTGGACGAGTGAAAACTCTTGACGTGTTATATCTCTGGAGAGCAGGCACTGTTACTCTGGGTAAACAAGCCAATTCTATGACTTTGAACAAGCAAGCACATAGAACAGCCTAGAAGATGATTGGTGAAAAGTCGCTCCTTTTCCGGATACCCCTCTGATCCAGAGGAAGCAAACCAGCACATTGCTTTACCTTCCCCAGTTACAATGTCTTGTGAGGGATGGGCCCAGAGTCCCACTCTAATTATACCCTGTTTGACTAGGAAACGAAGCTCCTGATCGCACTCCTAAATCTCAAACTGAAGCGACATTTATAACTACATTAAAAGGGAAATGCTCTTTGCTGTGTGCCTGCACTCCAGATAATTGTACAGCGGTAATACTGTTGAGGGCCTAAGGCCCTTCCCAAAATGACAGAACAGAACCATGACTCATAAAGTGAAGGAAATAGTAGTTCCCTCCTTGAGCCCTGAACACAAGGGAAATAAACAGAGCCTTAACTGAAAGATGAACGCATCTCACGGAACTCCCGAGTCTGGGAACTCGGGAAGTTCCAAAATCTAATCCTGCATTGGTGCTCACTGCTTCGGCCTCTTCTTACCTCTGCAAAAGGAGGCCAACCAGGGTGTGCCTTAACCCAGACTCCAGCTATGGTTGCAGACTCCTGGGCAGCTGGCGGGTTACTGCAAGGGATCTCGGAATCCTAATGCACACCAGATATCATAGCTAATTAAAAAATAGGTCTTGCACAGATATACTTTCTTGCACAGATATACTTTCTTGCACAGATATACCTTCTACTTCCAAAAGTTTTTGGTCATCATTATCGTCATCGTCAACATCATCATCGTTATCATATATTGAGGGCTTACAACATGCCCAGTACTTTCCAACACCATCTATACATGAACTGATTTAATCCTCACAACCACCCGGGGTGGGGGTAACATTACCATTATTGTTCTTACTTCATAGATGAGAAAACAGAGGCACAGAGAGTTCAAGTAACTTTCCCATGGTCACACAGCTAGAAAGAAGTGGAGCTGCAATTCAAGCCAGACGATCTGGTTCCAGCATGTCGTACAATTAACTATATTATGCTGCCTCCCCCATTTCTCAATTACTGGTTGTTAAAATTACCCCCATAAGCATGTTGGGAATCTGATGATTTCCTTTTATCTTTTTCTGTTTAACAAGGATCCTCACATAGTTTGGAACCATAATGATTGGGCTAAATAAAAATATTGTAAGAGCTACCTCCTGATAAAATATTCCTCCTGCTAATGCCTAAAGGTGGCTATCAGAGATCTCTTCCGTGGGTTTAAAGGTGACCTTCTTCATGTCCTTATAAGATGCAAGTACTCTAACAAGCGTAATAAAAAAAGTCACTAGTACTCACGCTAAGGCGTGAATGAGGTTTCTGGATCATTCCTTCATTAGCAGAAAAGAAAAAAATCAAGGACATTAAAAGGGTATTACGGGAAGTAGGGGAAGGGGAGCTTGGGAGTGTTGGAAAAGGAGAAGAGGGAGATTGGTCCTGAAAAGGATGGAAAGTGACCACATCCGGAAGCAGTCAGGGAAGTCGAAAATAAATCTGGCCTACTTCACAGTTTTGCCTAGAGCTGGCCTAGGGGCATGCATCAGTACCACACAGGATGACATTTTTGGTGACATGTTTTAAAATCAGTGAAGGGCTAAATCATTATTTCTAGAACTATTAACCTCACCACCTTTTGAAATAAAAACTGTACCAATGAGCAAAAGGCCAAGCAAATCTGAGCCTTTACTTGAGGAAGACAACAGGGCATGGCTTCTCAGTCTAGAAATGTATTAACGAATAGCGTCTGATGACCAACTTTGATAAAGGGCGGCCTCCTTTATCAGAGCATCTGAAATGAGCCACCCCACTAAGCTGGCTGCTTTCCCCTTTTATTACTGATAAATAGTGGAAAGCTAGGTTCCTCTACTTTGCAAAGACCTCTCTTCCATTAAGCTCATACAATGGCCTCTCAAGTTCCATAGTTTGCTAAAACAAGATGGCTGCCATCACCAATACCCACCCCATATCATATTTGCACACTTTTATTAAAAAGAGTAATAGAAATGTATTACAATACAATTGGTCTCATTTCTCAATTACACTGAAAGGCTGGAAAGCTCATGCAGAGTCTTTGCATAAAGTTGCATCTGCAACACGTGGGTCCTCAGACTCTGCATGCTCTTGGGTCCCAGAAGGCTCCTGAGGGCTGAGGCAGGTAGTCAAGCCACCTTTGACCACTGCCCTGAACATCTCATCTCATTTGGTCAAAGAGGGACAAAAGTCATCATTTAAGAACACCTTATCAGGGACTTCCCTGGTGGTGCAGTGGTTAAGAATCTGCCTGCCAATGCAGGGGATATGGGTTCGAGCCCTGGTCCGGGAAGATCCCACATGCCGTGGAGCAACTAAGCCCGTGCGCTACAACTACTGTAGCCTGTGCTCTAGAGCCCGCGAGCCACAACTACTGAAGCCCGCGTGCCTAGAGCCCATGCTCCGCAACAAGAGAAGCCACCGCAACGAGAAGCCGGCGCACCACAACGAAGAGTAGCCCCCGCTCACTGCAACTGGAGAAAGCTCGCACGTAGCAACGAAGACCCAACGCAGCCAAAAATAAATAACTAAATTTATTTAAAAAACAAACAAAAAAACACCTTATCCATTGCTACATCTTAGTATCAACGCTTGGGAGTAAGAGTTATTACAGCTAAATGAATAACAAAAAGATTGGGTCTTCTTAGGGGAGGAATGGGTTAAAGTCTGTTAAACTATTGACCCAGGCTCAAAGATGTCACCGGAATTGTTCATCATCCACCTCAGGCATAGAACCACAATCTTAGGGTTTGGGCAACTTTCGGGCAATCTTTTTAATGCCTTGGTGCTCCAAATTGTATCAGAAATGCATAAATCACAGGCCAGTTAACAAAGGAGGCCAATCCTCCACAATTTTAACACAAATAGATATAAAGAATCAGAATAAAAATAAGTGCAACTCATAAATGAAATGAAAGTAAAAGAGTTTTTTCTTCCTCCCACCACCCCTACCATGAGCTGATACCCCAACCTAGAACAAAGTAGTTTTTACAGATTTTCAAAAGAAAAAAATCTCTCTGAGCATGCTGTATATCTTTCTCCCCAAATGAAAACCAAAAATAGATGTTGCTCCCCTAATTTATCTGATTTGGAAATTATTTGTCATTTTTAGAAATTGATTTTTCCAGTCAATTAAATTAGCCAGTAATTTGATATCACCATCTTATTTCATTATATAGAACACATGCTGAAATGGCACACAACCTCATTTTCATTTATTATTTTTGCAAATTTAGTACTCATAAAAAGGTGTTGGATTGACAGTGCCAGCAGCTAGACTCTTCCCTGCTGGCTGGGAGAGAGCCTGAGTAGCGGTTACGTGAGCTGGAGCCCAGGCCCATGCAGGCTGGGATTACCAGCTGTGAGAGTAAGATCAAATCCCACGACGGACAGCTCTTTATTCTCTGCTCCAGAATCCATCCAATTGAACATGATAAATGGCGCCACCACTGGATGGAATCCACCCCCTCACTTCTCAATGGCCACCTGGTATTTCTATGATGCCTCTGTCCAAAGAATTTTTAAACACTTTCCAAGTCATCCAACTCAGTTCTCCAACCCTTTTAGACAAAGACAGATCTTTGAAAGCCTGAAAATTCACTTGGGAGGAGAGAGGACACACACACACTTTGCTGGAGCAGAAAGGAGTGAGTTTTTGCCTCTCTGCAGCTTCTAAGGATGTACTGCTATGTTCTACTACAGGGAGAATGCGGTTGAAGATTTCTTTGGGCTCCATAGGTTCTTAGGAAGAAATGAAAGTACCAGGCGTTTCCTGGGTCATCAAAGGCACAGAAAGGAGCAATGGCTTCAAGCATGCACCCTAAGACAAAAAGGCAAGGTTGAGATTAACGTTCAGGGTTCGTCAAAAATGATACTTCTGTTTAGTCATTTTTAATGGGAACACTTCGAAGAGTGATCAAAGGGGGCTCTGTTAATAATTACACTAGGAAAACAGGCATGTAAACCAGAATCGTCTGGGGCTACCTGGGGCATATGCTCACCCAGTCCATGTTGGAATTTACAAACCACCTGGGCAATCGTTAAGTTAAGAACTATTACAAATCATTTCAGCCTTTTGACTCTTCCCCAATATGCCAGGTTCACTCCTTGCAGACTTTGTTAATTTTCCCCAACTCCCATGCCTAGAGTATCCTTCCTAACCTGCCCTTCATCTGGGCAAATCCTACACTTTAGTTAAAACCCAAATGAATGTCCAACTCTCCCCCACTGCTCTTTTTGCCTACTCCAACTCATTCTATTCTTTTCCTTTTCTGATTTTTTTTTTTTTTTAGTATTTATTATGTATGTCATATAACACAGCTCTGACCTACAGAATGCTTTGGAATTTTTCCTATTTGTTGTGTTGAGTATGAAGTTCTTTTCCCAATTAGGCTGTAAGCCCCTGGAGGGCTGGGATCTGTCTTATTGCTTCTCTTGCATCCTCCGCAGGACAGCCTCACACCTTATTCAAGATGTTCAGACAGCTAGGGGCAGGACAGGAATAAAGACGCAGACATAGAGAATGGACTTGAGGACACGGAGAGGGGGAAGGGTAAGCTGGGAGGGTGAGAGAGTGGCGTGGACTTATATACACTACCAAATGTAAAATAGACAGCTAGTGGGAAGCAGCCACATGGCACAGGGAGATCAGCTCGGTGCTTTGTGACAACCTAGAGGGGTGGGATAGGGAGGGTGGGAGGGAGACGCAAGAGGGAGGGGATATGGGGATATATGCGTATGTATAGCTGATTCACTTTGTTATAAAGCAGAAACTAACACACCATTGTAAAGCAATTATACTGCAATAAAGATGTTAAAAAAAAAAAAAAAGATGTTCAGACGGGAAAACAAACAAGCAAACAAACTTCACAGAGCCCACCTAATTGAGCTGCAGATCACGAACCTGAAGCTCAGCGCCGCCTTCCCAGACACCCCCCAGCTCTAACACAGCCTGGGGTATGGTCCCCTCCTCTGTCTCCACAGGACTTAGTGCACTTCACTGCCTGGCACACACCACTGTGGCATTTCTTTACCGTAATAACTGGACCATAATGACATGTTTACTTGGTTGTCCATCCACCGTATCGGAAAGCTTTGGAGGGCAGGAATTCTACTGGATTATTACATCTTCTGTATATACATAATAGACCTTCATCGAAGGAATGATCGAAGGAATGAATGAACACATAGTTTTCCTTAAGGTACTAATACAGGTACGAATTGGATTTAATCGGATTACTAAAATTTAGTCAGGAGAGAAGAGACATCTTCCCTTCCCTAGACAAGTCATAGGAAGCAGACCAGGGTAGCTGACTCCTGGCTTCTGCTTGCTTTCTAGACTGGCTAGGAGAACCCATTTCCATTGGCTTTCGGCATCCTGCCATGGAGCAGAAAAGGCACTGAATTCAAAGTCAGAGCAAGTGATCTGGGAGCTGCCCTCCACTGGGTCTGTAGCACCACCAGCAAGGCATTGCTTTGGGCTTCAGATTTACCATCAGAAATAGAAGAAGCCTGACCCCAAGGACTGGAGAGGCCCCTCCAACGCCAGTGCTTATTGCCCCAAACCCCAACTCAATGAGCACTCCTCCAGCTGAATGAGGGTCCCTGGGCAGGGGGACACAGCCCCACAGGGCTGGATGCACCAGGGTTCCTGTTCTCTTCAGTCAGGGATTGACAGCTGAGCAGACAGAGCCTCTGACTCTCCCTTCAGCTGCTTCCCGGTGGGAAAGTGAGCTTCACAGTAGCACATTAGGTTACATATTAAACAGATGGGATGCAGATTTGAGACCTCTTAAAGGCTGGGGTTTTTCCTTTTTTTTTTTCATAAACTGCTGTCAAGGTGTGTTCGTATCTCTTTATTTAAACAGCCTCCTTAAGTCTTGGTACCCAGAGCTGGGACTCAAAAAAAAAATTGAGAATAAATAATCTATCATGCTAGCAACATAATTATAAGAACATATGTTAGCTCGAACTAGCTATATTCTAGTCATATTAAGGGTATGTGTGGGAGAGAGAAGGATGGCAGGAGTGTCTCAAAATAGTTCAGGCAGAGGAAGAGTGATATCAGGCTACATGGGAATCCAAACTGCTTTCCTGGAGCCTCCATTCTAGCATCCCTAGTGTCCCAGAGGGCCGCCTTAGGTGGTTGCCTGCTGTGAAACACAGCCACCTGGGTCTGGAACTTTCCAGCAGCATCTTGGCTGCCCCACCTGAGCGCCCAGGCCAAGAAGGCAGTGTTCCTGTTTCACCCAGTCGCTCTCTGCCAGGTGCAGAGATAGCACAGGTCCAGGGAGAAGGAGCCCAAGAGCCAAGGGCAACCAACGGGTCTTGGTTCTCACAAATGCCCTGTGCTCAGAGGCACTGAAGAAAAAAGATCCACAGCCTTCATCAAGGGAGTCAATTGGAAATATATACATATATACATGGTTTCAGCTGCCTCTTCCTCTCTGCTCATCCAGATGTCACCCACACCGTTCAAGGACCTACTCAAATCTCCCTTCTCGTCCCCACCCACCGCCAGCTTCACCCACCTCTCCTGCGGGGGAGCTCCCACACATCTTCAGGCCTCCTGTCCCCATCTCTCCCAACAGGAAGCTTTTCCCGCTCCCTACACGGGTTTGGGTCCCCTGGTTATTTGCTGCCATAGCATCCTGCAGTTCTAAATGATACTGATATTCATTGCACTTTTAATTATACCATGTCTGTCTTCCCCATATGGATTGCTGCCTCTGCAAAGGTAGAAGCTGTGCCTAATTTGTTCATCACGGTGACGGCTGTGCAGGCTTTGGGACCTGGGGTCTCCGCTCTGAGGATGCAGACACAGCGTGGCAGCTTGTGAGACAGCTGTAAACTAGGTGCCCTAAGAACTGCCCTACGCTGGGAGGATCAGAGAAGGGGGTCCAAGTGCACATCCTCGAGAACAACTTGAGGCTGCAGCAGAGTGGAGAAACCGCGTGCATCACTGTGATCAGAAAGCCTCGGCTCCATCCTAGCCTGGCCGAGCTGGAGACCAAGGACTGATGCATGGTCTTCCCCTGCAGGTACCAGAAGCTGCTGTCAGGTCCTTAAGCAGAGGTACAGATGCCATCAAGTTTGAGCTCTAGGAAGTTACAAATTCTGGGGCAGAAGAAGCGCCTGGAGACAGGAAACCAGCTGTGAGACCACTATATTTGCCATGGTGAGAGATAAGGGGCTAAATTAGGGTGGAGGCCATGGGAATAGAGAGGAGGAAAAGGTTCCAGAGACATTTTACGGGTAGGATTATTATTTATATTATGAGATGCTAAGCATTTGGGGGAGGGGTCTTAAAAAGTTAAGGGCATAACAGAGATTTAATAAATACTTGCCAACCTGTAAAATACATACATTCATGTGTTTAGGAACATATATAAAAATGAAAATGGATTTTTATAAAAATATTTTAAAATATTGTTATTTTTAATACATTTTCTATATTTTTAGGTAGTCTATTGATGTTTTTAAAAGGAGAAGAAATAAAGGAAATGAAGGAAGGAAAAAGGATAGCTCTTGGGAGAGTCGACTGTTTATACTCTCAAAAATGCATTCACAAGCCATGTTCAAGGGTACTTTCACCTAACTGTTCCCATCCAGGTTACAGCCCTTTAAAAGGTCTCATTTTGGCCACAGTTAAGTGCTACCTTCTGTACAGATAAGTGAGAATAGATAAGAAACTGAAATCTTGATGTACATTTTCTCCTCCCAAAAAGCAAGGTACAAGATGGTAGGATGTACAGGTAGGTCTGCAGATGGATGGGGAAGAGAGACCATTACTTCTGATCCGGGAACATCAGAGGAAGTTGGAAAGGCAAGGATGGAGCCCTACGGGGGGCAGGTGGCACTGCTGAGACAAGGAAGTTTTCATGGTCACCCGCACTACAATTCTTACCCAATTTTCACTTTTAAATGCTAACATTTAAACAGTATTCTTTCCCAAGATGACACACAGTCAGAATTGAATGTAATCCAGACTATTATGTCAACAGCATTGATATAAAACACATGACATTTGTGCATATCCCCAAGGAAACACTGCTCATCAAGTGGAAGAAAGCGGGAAGTCCAGATTGATATATTACCCACTGCTGTGCATTTGCCAATATCCATATTGATAGATGGGAAATCTTGGCCAGGACCACATTTATTACTACATCTTCTACTGCTCTTAAAACACAAACCAGAGGGGCCACAGGGCACATCAAAAAGCATTCACTTTCACTCTTTGAAAGAAAGATGACTGTGGGATGTTTGTGTCCAGACTGTCTTCTGCCTCGTGACACCTTACCTCTTTGCTAGAACGGCGATTTCACCTCTAAGAGCAGACCTTTCCGCCCACAGTTGATGACGATGGTGGTACTTTGCGTAAGAAAACACAGGATATTCTGCAAGACCCTTTCATATGTATTTCCTCACAAGCCTCTCACCCAACAAACAAATGCTCTAAAATACATTGGGTAGTTACAGTTAGTCCTGTTGGGAAAATGAGAAATTGACATTTAAGTGTGGCAAAGTGACTTTGGCCCGTGTCCCCTTCCTAGTTCAGAATCGAAGACGTTTCCACTCCCCTGCAGGTTGCCTCCACCACGCCCACTGCCTCCCAGCCCCACTGTCTATGGATCTAGTATTTGACTGGGTCCTTCACATTATTTACTTCTGCCCAAGGATGGACAAGAAAGAGAGAGGGTACAGTACAGAGGCCAATGGCCAATGTCAACCTTCCTGTTCGTTAAGCCAAATAAGACAATGTTTAAACTCAAGGACTGTCCTGTAACTCAGACAAAGAGGCTCAACCTAGCACCTCCAGATGGGGGTGAGACGGGGAGGGGGGGGCAGAACCAAAATGCTCAGCCTCCCCGCCACAGCCAACCGATAGGGTGACCGCTAGAGAGGGTCAGACCTCCTGTGAGCTCCCCAGACAGACAACTAACCCGCACAGTGATCCGAGCTCTCCGGAGATGTCCCACTCATTTCTAACTAAAGAGCAACTGATGGATGGAGTTCCTGAGCGGACCCCAAAGAGCAACTCACACCTGGATTCAGCCTGCCCAGCCCCACGGGGAGCCTCCCGACAGAAACAGCCCAGTCGGTCCAGAGCAGGAAAAGGTAAAAGTAAATACACGCTGCCTTAATCTCTCCCGTAGATTGGAACAATCTGAACCAACCTGTAATTTCAACCAGACATGCGGGGAGAATAATTTTTAAAACTTTGCGAAACAGAAATGTACCTCTACTCACTATGATTTCCTGGGCATATTTTTTTCCTTCCTAGCCCTTCTCCATCTGCACTTTATTCAATGAACACATCTGCATTCCTTCTCTCTCTCTCTCTCTTTCTCTCTCTCTTTTTTTTTTTTTTTTTTTTTTTGGCCAGAAACTCTATACAACCTTATCACTGACACCTCTCTGCAGTTTCAAATTCCAACTTTGTGCCAAATCCCCATTTCCTGCTGCTTAATTTCCATTCATTTACTCTTGTTTTTGCTTCTTCTGCCATTCCCAGCATGGACCAGCTCCAGCCCAGCTTCTTCTAATTTTTTAAGGAAGGCTCCCCATCGAGTGCTATTGGAATCTGAGCCTGCGCTCCATGCCAGTGACTGACCATTGTTTATACTACCTAACAACAGTTGCCAACAGGACTGCTCCTTTCCTTTTCTTTGTTTCACTCCCTGAGTGTGTACACTAAGGCCCAAGAGAACTTTTCCCCCCGCATATGGTGACCCAGTGGGTCTGGTTTTATTATGACTTCAGTAGAATCTGAAGTAGCCTCTTTCCATCTCTTTTTCGAGAGGAAAAAGAAAAGAAAATCGAGCCTGGATGCTTTGTTTACCCTGCTCTCAGTGGCATGATCAACCTCAGCCCCTGCTAAACTGCTCTGAGGACTGGGTCCTTGGGAGCCTCATCAACTTAGGGCAGTAAAAGGGCAAGGAGAAAGGCACTGTAGGAGGATAAGCTGAGGCCGAGCTTTACAGAGAGGTGGAGGAATGACCACTCAGGAGTTCTTGGGCTCAAGGGGGTCTTACATTTGTTAAGATTGTTCTGCAAAGAAACAGAGTCACAGATGTAGGGAACAGACTTGCGGTTAGCAAGGGGGGAAGGCGGGGTGGGATGAACTGGGAGGTTGGGACTGACATATACACACTAGTACATATAAAATAGATAACTAATGAGAACCTACTGTACAGTACAGGGCACTCTACTCAATGCTCTGTGGTGACCGAAATGGGAAGGAAACCTAAAAAAGAATGGATATACGTAGACGTATGGCTGATTAACTTTGCTCACAGCAGAAACTAACACAACATTGTAAAGCAACTATACTCCAATAAAAATCAATTAAAAATTAAAGCAAGATTGTTCTGCAAAGAGGGAAGCAACGTAGGGTTGGTTTTCTGGCCTCCGGGGCTTGAGGGGTGGGGGCGGGGGAGGGGGGAGGGGGCCGACTCATTCTTAAAATATGTTCTTATAAGCAAATGACTTGTGGTATGAAAAGGTAACCAACATTTTTCTTCCCACAGAGGGACTGATCCTAATCTGTTGTTTGGGGAGGGGTTTTGTTTGTTTGTTTTTAATTTTTTCTTCCTAAACCCAGAGCTCAGCTGCCAGCTCGGTCCTCCACATCACAGCCATTTCACCATCACTCCAAGTATCTCTGTCTGCAGCTTCTGCCCCCTTCCTCTCCCTCTGGGTTTCATTACCTAGATTTACATCTCTGCAGCCCCGTCTAAAACATGGCATCCAAAATAGAAGTGTTAAAAGACAGACGCCTCAGAAGCAAATGTCATCAAGAAGTGAGGAAAGAGGGCTTCCCTGGTGGCGCAGTGGTTGAGAGTCCGCCTGCCGATGCAGGGGACGCGGGTTCGTGCCCCGGTCCGGGAAGATCCCACATGCCGCGGAGCGGCTGGGCCCGTGAGCCATGGCCGCTGAGCCTGCGCGTCCAGAGCCTGTGCTCCGCAACGGGAGAGGCTGCAACAGTGAGAGGCCCGCGTACCGTAAAAAAAAAAAAAGTGAGGAAAGAAAATCGTCCGTCGTCACAAGCACTCCTGATCATCTCTCCTCCCGTCTGTTCCCACTGCAGCCCCTAAATTGCAGAGCAGCCTCCCTGAAATCCCGCTACACCCAGGTTTCTTTGTCCATCTGGCCTCTGGTCTCCTGATACCAGGTTCTCCTATGCTGCATTCCTTCTCTGAAGTTGCAGTTAAAACATGTTGTGTCCAAGAGGAGAACGTTCCATCCCACAAAGTCTGAAATGTTCTCAGACACTTTCTTTCCCTAGCGTGCATAGCAATAATATCACTTCTCAGGAGGGCAAAGGGAAGGCGCCTTCTTACACAGTTTTATGGTGTAGATGTGTCTCCAAAACATAACTTTTTGTGGATTTACTTCATTCACATTTTAAGAGCAAAGTCATTTTTCCAGTAGAGCAGAGTTGGGTTATCTTCCTGATCCAACCCAGGCCAACAGTCCCTCAAATAGTATAACTTAAATAACACCAAAGACCTGAAAGCATTTCTCCGATTTTTAAAAATTATTTATGTGTCTGGTCAGTCCATCTCAAGAACAGGAACAATAATTAGGTGATAAAGCTCCATTCTGCCCATAAGAAACCAATAGTTCAGGGCTGTACCCAAGGGCAAGTCTAAGGCAGAGTAAACATGAATGATCCAAATCCCAGCCTACTTGTGTTTCCTGGTTTCTGGCAGGGCTACCCTTGAACCCATCTGTTACCCTGAAGCAATGATCTTCAAGCATCTACGGTAGGAGGATCGGAACGTCACTGGCAACTCAAAGATTATGACCATCCACCCTCACTAGGTTCCTCCAGCCCACGAGGGGCAGATTCAGCCCTTGCTCCATGATGTAGGAATACTCAGTATCATGACCTCATCTGAGTTCCTGAGTGAAGGAAAGTCTGTCATCAGATGGACAGCCTACTTTAAAAGAGGTGGGAGTCCAACTGGAAGGACCAATCCCACACCCCGGGCCACCTGTGGCTCTCTTCACCCAGCTTGGCATAGGGGCGCTAAAGCTAGCTTGTCAAGTAGGCAGTAATGCCCATTTTCCAACAATGGAAGGCAAAGCAAAATTACTGCCTCTGAAAACAAACTTCACATACAAATAAACAAATAGATGGCCAGAATAAATAGTCATCAGATCACACTGGTGCAATAAATGAACGAGGGATTAAAATTTGTGGGGCTATCATTTGTCACAATAACAGTCAAGATGAACCCCACTGGGAAGGTTCAATTTACTGTAAATTTTCTGCTTTGTTGGAGGATACCTGTAGATGTTTCTCACACTAGATGACTCCGTAAAAGAAGAAATGGTCCTCTGAAAATATTTTGCATATTCAAGAGCCTTTACTCTTCGACACTGTTCTTTCCCAAAAGCATCATCAAAAGATCTCCTGAGGGGCTTCCCTGGTGGCACAGTGGCTGAGAGTCCGCCTGCCGATGCAGGGGACACAGGTTCGTGCCCCGGTCCGGGAAGATCCCGCATGCCGCGGAGCGGCTGGGCCCGTGAGCCATGGCCGCTGAGCCTACGCATCCGGAGCCTGTGCTCCGCAACAGGAGAGGCCACAGCGGTGAGAGGCCCGCGCACCGCAAAAAAAAAAAAAAAAAAAAAGATCTCCTGAGAGCTGGAGTTGTTGGGTTGGTCAGGATTCTTTATACCAGTGAAGAATCACTGGTAGATTCTTCAGAAAGCCAGAATATAATATGTAATTAATTAAATCCACTTAAAGGTATCTTTCCCCACCTCTTTCAATTCCTCAACTTTAGACTCTTAAAACTGTGGATGAGGATAATTCTATTGGAATAGAAATATATATGTGTATATATATCCACATATGTTTTTTAAATGTTATATGTGTCTTCATAAATATCTATATCTATCAACATAAAAACCCAAAGACTCATTTCATTATATGCATGGCACATGGTGGGAAAAGAGGCAAAAAATGTATACTATGTTGTGTTGTACAGATGAAAAAGAGAAATAGCAGAAAGTTACAATTAGAATTCAAAAAGAAAGTTGAAAAGAGCTTGGGTGATAGGATACATGAAAATTCACTATATTATTCTCTCCACTTTTATGTGTGTTTGAAGTTTTCCAAAAGAGAAAGTTTAAAATGTAAACTTAAAAGACAGGAATTCAACTTCCCTGCAGTAATTTAAATGAATTTTATAATTTGTTATTTATGGGACATTTTGAGTAAACAACAACATGGAGACTCTTCCTCATTTTGCTGGTTTTCCTAAACTGCTCTAAATTCTGAACGGAAAAGAATGAATCTTTTTGGAAGGGCTCTGCGCACCAGGGGAGCCCACAGTTGAGAATGGGTAAACCAAATGGTAGTGTGTGTTCTCCCCGAGATGGAAAACACGTTCGTCATTATTCCTATCAAGTTAAAAGCTCACTTTTTGTTATCTTTCTGTGGATTACAGTCTATCCAAACTGTCTTTAGAAAATTTATAAGCCAACCATATTTTACATAACTCTAAAATGTCCTTCCAGGAAATTCCCTGGCTTCCACTGCAGGGGGCACGGGTTCGATCCCTGGTCGGGGAACTAAGATCACGTATGCCGTGCAGCACAGCCAAAAAAATACTTCCACCCATTTCCCAGCTGACCTGGGCATAAGGAATAGTCATATCTAAACACAAATAATAAACGAGGGTGGGGAGGGATGTGCATCTTGAATACCAAATACAAATCCTATTTGTCTCCTGCACCGTTCAAACATGTATTGTGAGTTAGTATATCCCCACACATGAAGGGTAAAACAAAGAAACGAGAGGGTGGTCGAATTTTTGATTCCAAATCCTATCCAAGACCCACTTTCTTGAGGATTATGAGCAATATGAGGACAGGGTGTTGGGGGTGGTACCCTCTGATGCACCTGGTTTCCTGGTACCCAGTTTCAAAGAGGTCTGCTTCGGGTATCAAGTTAGTCCCAGGATAACAGTCCCCTCCAGAAGCAAGAAGTATTGGCCCTGATGTAAATATGCCGGTCCCAAGAGACGGCAACCCCTTTGGATCCACTTCTGTTATCCAGACATATCCGAGCCCAAAGCCACCATCCATCACGGGAAATACCACATACTTTCTGGAATCCACACAGCCTTACCCCAAGAAAGAAATCTGCAAGTGTGTGACATCAACATGTTTTCCTCGGCTAACAAGCTTCTCTATTCTCCAGCAGCCAAAAACTTTAAGTGCCTCTTAAACAAAGACAGCCCCATGAAGAATAATGATGTCAAGCCCAAGCCCTAGTTCCATGGTGTGAACACAACATCTACAGAACCCAAGTTAAAAATGATTTACAGACAGTTTGATCAGAGTCAGATGTAAAATGGTGTCTCACTGGAGACAGGCCAGGGGCTATCAATCCGAATCCCCTACAATAAGTGATGTCATTAGTCAGAATCGATACATTATGGAGACGATTTTCTCTTTTGTCTCTTGGCCCTGGGAGTTTTTTGTTGCGTTTCATCACTAGATTGCAAGGCACTCGTGTTACAAAGTGGCTGACAGGAATCACAACCAGGACTCCGTCACACGGCTCTTTGGAGGAGCAGGGGAGAAGTTCAAGGATTAAATCCAATTAGACGTGGGAGACTTGGAATAACTAGTCCAAGGTCTTTGTTGTCAGGTCGATGTTGAACTTGTCTAACCCATTCCTGTTGTTTATATAACTTTGAAGGGCATGACTTTGGACTCTCAGGTGTAAGAACAGTATGGGGGGGAAATGCTTAGTTCCACGTCCCCCCATGGGAGAAATCACCTGGTCACCTTGGCTTAGCCAAGACTTAGGGAAATGACTCTCCCTGACACCAGACAGCCCAGTTTACCTGTAAGATCTTCATGTCCCTACAGTCTTCCTAAATCCCTAAAGAATGGTCAGAGTGTGGCCATTTAATATGAGGGCAGTTCTGTAAGATCCTCCCCAAGTACCAACATGTAGACAGTACTTCTTCTCTCGTTAATGTTATCAAGGATATTTTGCAACATACACAGCCTCGTGTTGTCTTTTAGGATCTTCCAAAGCTCTCTTAAGGGGTATGGTAGAGAATACGAATGAAAACAGGAAAATTAAAGAAACTTAGACTCTAATTTTCTTATGGCCTTCAAGCTCTTCCTAGAGAAAAATCCTCTCTTCAGTCCCATGTGCATCTCCAATACAGGGTATTTTTCCAGCTCACTGGTATTTCATAAACACCATTTGTTGTCATGTGGTTAAATTAAAACTGAGGATATCAAACATCAAACAGTATGTTAATGTCAAGTATGCTTGAATAAATAGTAAGAGTTCAACTGAATGGAATATGTGGATTGCTAGCTAATTAAGCAAGAAGCAGGTGTGAAAAAAATCTAATTTAGGCAATTTTTTTATAATTAATAATGTTTACTTGTAGTACCCTTCTAATGGGGCTCTAGTTTAGCCTCTTGTGAATTGCTAGGAGTTTACTCCAGTATTTTAAAATTATAATTGAATAGAGAATTTTACGAGATACCAGGTTTCCTTGCTGACGATGAAGCAAGCAAGTGCTATGTACATGGAAAAGTCCTGACAGTACTTTGTATCAATAGGATCAATTAGCAAATCACTCCCAGCAATTAAAACTTAAAGCACACACAGGCAGACCTCCACACCTCAAAGTTCTCTTGTAAACCCCAGCACCTGTGAAGGTAGAAGTGAACTTGGATGAACCAACTTGAATGAGAATATTGTGTTCAAACCAATCGCTGGACATGGATGATGTGGGCTTTGGTGAGTGTCTGCAAAGAGCAGTGACAGAGAACATTTTGTTGCAATTAGGAACAAAAAAAAGTAAGATCCTATCTAAACTGTCCTGGCAAATTGCATACCACCCATCAATTAATCCAAGTATGCATTTAAATTTGGTTTTCTTTCCAAGAAGCCAAATGGAAGTAAAGGAGGAGAAAATGTCCGCAGATGTGAAAACAGACCTGGATTATTTCATGGACGTGACATATCTACTGCATTTAATTAAAAGAAGAATGTATGAGAACAATGTATCCTTCTCAATTGGGTTGAGGGAACAAAACAGGACTGGATTAGATAGGACAACTGTAATCTCCAGAGACAGGCCCGTGTTTAATGGGAGCAGCACATGTTTGATATGCAGGGAAGTAAGTGGGTGTCCTGGACACAATCCACTATTCATCATAATACCACAGCCTTGTTCATTCCCAGAGAAGAGACTGGAAACCATGAAACCATATGTAGAATATTAAAAATCATTTAACGTTAAAATGCACATTAGGAAAGCATGCACTTTGGGCAAGGCTGCAGTCCAAGAGAGCTCTGAGAAATCTCCAGTTCAGTAGATAATGGTTGTAAAGGTAGACTGAGTTGTTCACACACACACACACACACACACACACGGACTCTTACAGAAACTTGGTCCTTAGCTCTACGATGCTGCCTTTTCTCACTCTGTTTTCCTTACTGATTTCTGTAGTGAGGTCAGTGGTCAGTATTAATAATTGATTGAGATATGATACCTAGAGCATCAGTACATTAATTTATAATTAAAGATGAGAAACACTGGTTCCTCTCCTATCACCCATCATTTGGAATTAAATTTTGTATATATATATATATATATATGTAAAATATATGTAAAATATATGTGTGTGTGTGTGTGTGTGTGGCAGATATTACATTGTTTCACAGACAGTCAATAACCTTACTATATATCCATGGTCTTTTCATTGTCACTGAATTAATCACAACCCTGCCCCTAACCACATGGAATTTTATTTCCCATAAGAGCGATGTTTACTTTGGTTTACTTTGTTGGCACTCAAAGTACGTATTCAATCTATAAAGATTTAGTGTAACATACTTTGTTCAGCAACATTAAAAGCACGCACTAACAGACCTTGTCGTCCATTGCTTTGCGTCTATGCAGAGCCTGTGTGCCTTCCATCTCATATCACTCCCCAGCAAAGGCAATGCTGAGTCTCGCCCCAGGTTGCGTGGAAATGCTAATGCCTTCGGAGACCAAGAGTTCTATTTATTTTCCTCAGTTGCCAAAAATAGTATATGGACTGAAAAGTGAATGCCTCGAAGCTGAGCCTGCACCTGGGGAGAAATCCTATTCGTCAACTTTTAGCAGGAGATGACAGACATCAGAGATGGTACCAACTCAAACTGTCGGTAGTTTGAGTCTTACCATTATAACTAAAAACATAGGACAGATGACTGCTATAAGGCTACAGGGTTCATTAAAAGTCCCCTGCCGAAGGGGACCCACCTCCTTCCCCATCCCACCCACAAACTCATTGTAGGGCTCTAAAGTCACCTCTTCCACCCGTTGTCCCAGCTCTGCAGCTGGCAGATGGGAGGACATTTACTTGAATGGCAAACATCGGATCAAATGAGAGGGAAACCCAGAGGTCTGTCCCTGACCAAGAGCAGCATGGCTGTGAGATTGCCGTTGGCAGGGCTTTAGCAAAGTGTTTCCTGCCCTCAGCTACACTGACTGCAGCTGACACAGCACGACTCATTGAAGACTGACTAACTGCGGAGGAGGTGTTTCCCTAACTGATCCTTTGGGGAGGAGGTTGAAACAGTGCAAGGAAGGGGGAGCCGAAGGGAAATAAGGGTGGGGAACTCCTAGCAACCCAGGTGTGGGTACCTATTCCAGCATACTGCAGGTCGGGCTGGCACCTTCTCAAAGGAAAAGAGGGCTTTTGCTCAAAGCCTGAGGCCTGAGGAACAGCCACATCTTTCTAATGGGGGAAGGGGGGCACATGAGTTCTGGAGAGTTTGATGAGACGCCTGGCAAGGCAAGCACAGGCATATTTGACGTAAGGGACTGACAACTGCCCCTGGCCCCAAGCAGATGGAGAAAGCAAAGCGCAGCACTGCAGCGTAGGCACTGTTTTCCCTCCGCTCTCTTCCCAATCCAAGCCTGTTTCTAGGAGACTCTGGGACCCCGAGGGAATCACTTCCTGGACTTTGCCCTCACCCGCCCATTTACCAAACAACAGAGCATCAGTCTAGGCAAAAAGAAAGGGAACAGTAGTTCCAAGAAGGTAACTGCAGTCTGAGAGTTTTGCTGCAAACTACAGGAGGGCTGTATTCCGTTACATAAAGTATGAGGTGGAGGTTTCAGAACTGTCTTTGTGAAAAAACCAGAGTTCTTTCTCAGCATCCTGAAGAGAAGTTGCCTTGGCCCATCTCCTCCCTGCATGCCTGAGAAAAGATCCAGCCTACTACACTCCTTCCTGCGGCTTCAACCTTCTTGCCTTTTGGGTGACGAGAGCCTTGATAAAACAAGGCAAACCTAGACAATCAGCGTGCTGCAGTGCACGAGAAGATAAAAAGGAGTTTTCCAGACCAAGATGGTGCTACAAAGAGCCTGGCACCCTTCTTGGCACATGGTTGGCCAGAGATCTTTTTCCGTGGTCTGGCAGTAGATGACCTGCCCTGACATCATACCAGAATATATATAATTTCTTAAGTCAATATCAACAGCATATGGGAGAAGTGATCATGGATAAGCTGCAGTGGATTTAGCTTCAACAGATGGCGGGGAGGCTAATCAACGAATTCACCTTCAGGGATGATGCAGGAAAATGCAAATGAGTCTATATATTTGGGAAATCAAACCTCTAATGAATGGTGCACCCAGCTTGTTACTGGGTGGGAGCTGACTTTGGGTGGAGGCTGGAACGGAAAAGGTAGTAGATGTTTATTAAATCATGGCTAAGGACAGAGGCTAGAGGTAAGAGCTTGGGAATCTGTTGTTAAGTCTTGAAAGTGAAAACAGAAAAACAGAGCTCTTTCTTGGGTAGAGAATCGGGATGTATGTGTATGTGTGCTGGGGGTGGGTGGATACATTTAATGGATCATTACCCACTTGCCATGAGAGGTAGCAAAGGGTTCAGATTGCAGCTCTGGCCTCAGACTGCCTGGGTTTGAGTCCTGCTTCCCTATTTACTAACTTGGGCCGATTTCTTAATCTAAGTCTTATACACTCATATGTAAAATACGGGTCATAACAGGACCTCCCACATAGGAGTGTAATTGTGAAGCTGAAATGAGGCAGCTAGGTAAAACACCTCTCACAGTGCCTGGCACACACTGTATGTACTCACAGTATGCAGCTTCACTGAAAAAATCAGGACAAAAGCTTTTAAATATATATATAGGCTGCAGGTGGTCATTTTTCTGGACACTGGTGGGCTATTTAGTGAGACAGGGTGCCTGAGAGCTACTTAAGAATGTCAGTGAATCACATGATCAAAAAATCCTTTTCCAATGGAGATTATGGTCCCTGGTCCCTGGATTCTCCCTGTATCAGAGACTCCTTCTCTGAAGACATCCCAAAGTCAAATCTTGGAGAATAAAGAATTGTCTAAGAAGATATAGGGTCAAGTCTGATTAACAAAAAAATCCATCCCTGAAAGTTGACAAATTCCTCCCTATTCCATATTTGAATGGCTTCCCTGGTGCCTAGAACTGGCTCCGTTTCTGGTGGGCAGCCTAGGAATCAGAGATTTAAAAAAATACATCAAACAGTGTGAGCCAGGAAGGAGGCTCTGAAACCAATCACCTGTTTCAGAAAATGGAAGACAGTTGAGACTCTTGTCCCTGGTGGTCTCCCCGTACTTCTGAGGGGCAGGGGCTGAGCCTAAGGACCCCTCTGAGTCCCACCGGGCCTGGGTCTCTTTTATGGCTGGCAGGAAATACAGTATCAACATGTGTGGAGCAACCATCCTGGGAAGACACTTTCTAAACTGAGACTGTAAAGGGCAAAGGACGTTTTAAATGAGAACCCGAGAACATCTCAGGACATAGTAAATGTGTGTCACCGCCATATTACTTGGAAGGTCTCTCTCACCCATGAATCTCATTCGAAGCAGGTTAGTTACAAGCTCAGGCTTCATAGTCGGACAAATCTGGGTTGCTGAGTAACCATGGGCAAGGAGTTTCAGCTCTCCTGGCACCATTTTCCTCACCTATAAAACGTGGATGACGTCATTACCTATTTCTTAAAGTTGCAGTAAAAATCCAATGGGGTGACGTGTAAAACAGGCTTAGCCCAGTGCCTAATATGTAGCAAATGCTCAACGAATGTGAGCCATTTTATTTATTATTCTCACAACAGGCCTTTGAAACAGATTTTATTCTCTTCCCATTATCAAGAATGAAGTGGCCACACAAGAGGTGAGTGACGTGGGTAAGGGGATGCTGTCCCATCTACATCACTCCCTCTTCTGGTTCCATCCTTTCTGGTCTGCTTTCGAAAGAGAAGAGCCCTTTGGATCCCTGGACAGGACAGGCCAAGGGTCCCGGATTCCAGATCAAAAGCAGGAAGCTGCTTCCGGGTTGGTCTCTGACTTTCCCATCCTGAGCTGGTGGCAATGCATGAGTGAAGTGCTCTGCCGGCACTTCCATCCCGCCCGACAGGAGCCTTCATCTGCTCCACCTCTGGGAGCACGTGTGGGTCTCCGAGCCTGGCGCTGAAGCAGGTGCGGGCATATTTTAAGCTCCAGCAAATAACTTTAATTGAGCTCTCCTTAGACATATGAACCCACAGAGCGATTTTTTTTCTCCCTTCTAATAAAAAAAGACCCACAACAAACCAGATGGGTCTCGGTCCCTCCCCGACACCTCCTCCCCACTCTTCAGGCTCCCCTAATAAATCTTTTAACTCTAACGAAATTACCTTGCTTGAAGTGGGTATTTTATGTGGTTGCATGTGTGGACCCAAGCTGCCTCTGTGGACCAGAATGCGGGTCACAAGTTACACACGCAGGCTGCAGAACTGAGTGAGGCCTGCTGGTTCAGGCCAGGTTGGTACTTGTGTTGGTACTCATCCAGAACTTTCTATCGCAAATTGTTTCCCTGTATCTCCTGACCACCTCTGTGGCTCCCCCCACCTCTCATCAGATTCCACACCTTCACCTTTCACTGTCCTCACCTAAAGTAAAACCTCCACCTTGGTGTGGACCTTCCGTGCTGCTGGCTAATGTGGAAGGATCTAGAAAGAATCCCCTCCACTAGAAGCCAGCTTGACTCCTGGGCCATGTGTCCAGAAAGTGATGAAAAAGGAAGCCGGATGCCTCCTGTCACCAGAACAAGGCAGCGCTGGGGCATGGGGTTCTGCCCCACTGCCTCTAGTGGGGATCTGGAATCCATTCACATCGCATTTCCCTCCTTCTCCTGCTGCCATCTTCTCATGGGGCCTTAGAAGGGAGCTCACGTCCCCACTAGAAAAGAGACTTCAAGAATCGCCCAGGGCAAGAGAGAGTGAAGAGCAACTCACTCTGGGTTCTGATTTATGAGCCCTGAATTAGTGGTAGGAGGGGCCCAGGAGGAGTCATTTACAACAGAAATTATTGCAGGCCAATGTTGGTTGGTATTTTAAATCACTCACTAATATTGATAGGTTAATGCCTGTCACACTTGCTTAAGGGTCACAGGGGAAAAAAAAACACCAAGCTTTATCTTCGACTTGGTACCGGCTAAGTATAATGTAGATACACCTCTTTTGGTTTTGTGGGTTTGTTTTGCTTTGTTTTTTTCCTTGAGCAAAGCCTGCTGTATTATTTATGGTCTTCTGAGTCACTGGCTGTAGCCTGTATGTGGATTCTAAAAGGTTGATTTGCAAAAAAACAAAAACAGGGCACCCGTCTAGCGAGGCTGGTGGGAACACAGTCACTGCTCACAGCGGGCCCCTCCAAGGGCCCTCGGCTGTTCAGGGAGCCTCGGGCAGCCAGGGCCAGATGGCGAGGGCATATTGTTCCCTTTTCGGTGATAGTCCTGCTGTGGCAAATAAAGTTAAATCAAAAGGTTAGCGCTCTGCAAGGGGGTGGCCGAGTGGCTGCAGCTGACAGGGGCCAAGGATACTGAACAGCGAGGACGCAGCGGCTGTTCCCTCAGAAGGGAACACAAGGGAGTGCAAAGGAAAAACCTTGGCTGCACAAATGAAGTGGGGAGAGTCATGGGTCTCGGGGCCCTTCCTTCACAGGGCCTGCGGACAAGCTGAAAAATACACCCTTGGTCCACCCACGACCAAGGCTGGAGCGAGGGACAGTCGCTCTCCATCAGTCTGAGGTCAAAAGAGCTCCCACGCACACACACCGCACCCCGACTTGACTTTCCCCAATAAACAGTGCATTCCTTTGGGGGTGATTAGGTGATATTTGCAGGGTCGGGGGAACAAAGCCTGGGAGGGTCAGATGCCCACATCTGTCATGAGTGGAATAAAACTTTGGAACCCAGGCAGGCAGCTCAGAATCATTTCTAATGGGTGCATAAGATTTTCAATCTGGACACAGAATTTCACGGATTACTTCCTAGGATGTCAGAGCTGGAAAAGATTAAAGAAACTATGGAAACCGCCTCTGTCCCCACCCACCCCTGCAACTCACCCCGCATTTTACAGATGGACCAAAAGAAGGCCAGGGCGGAAAAGTGATTTGCTCAAGGCTCAAGGTCACACGAGGGAGGACGTGGATCCAGCACCGAGGGCCAGCCTTCTGCTGCACCACCTGGGCGGCCACCAGCAGGATGCGTGGCGTGGCAGGGCTCCGAGTGTGCCGGGGATGTGCAGAATCACAGGATCTATAAGGTGTGCGAGTTTTAAACAACGACTGGGAGAGGATGTTCCCATAAAAATAAACAGATCCAGGGCTTCCCTGGTGGCACAGTGGTTGAGAGTCCGCCTGCCGATGCAGGGGACGTGGGCTCGTGCCCCAGTCCAGGAAGATCCCACATGCCGCGGAGCGGCTGGGCCCATGAGCCATGGCCGCTGAGCCTGCGCGTCCGGAGCCTGTGCTCCGCAACGGGAGAGGCCACAGCAGTGAGAGGCCCGCGTACCACAAAAATAAATAAATAAATAAAATAAACGGATCCAATATGCAATAGAATGCCGTTTGGGTGTTGTTTGTTAAATCACCTTTTTCATAAATCATGTCTGAGCTTGGCTTGTGCTTCAAAATCTGCCCCCCGACCCCCAGCTCCAAGGGTGGGAGCTTCTGCTTTCCTCTCCTCTGCTGGGCTCCGCCCTGCGCTCTAACTCGAAGACACATCTTCACGTTCCTTTTTTCTCTGAGTTTCCAAAGCACACCATTTACCCAAAGGCCTGCCGTTTCCAGAGTGTGGAACACAAGTAGGCGGTCTGCAGAGTGTCTGTTATTTACCTGTGAGACCCAGGCCGTCCTTCGGTACCAACGGGTCTCTCAGGTAAATATGAACTTGGGCAGACTCAAAAAGGAAAGAAAAAAAAAAAGGTAAACATTAAAAGAGGTATTTAGGGAGTTTTAAATGCTGATTCCATTCTTTTTCGTTAAGTACCTTTCTTTCCCCTGCCCCACTTCAGTCCTCTAAACAGAATATAATTTATGCGATTTCAGTGCTTCTGACGCTGTTCTAATTTAGACCATATTTATGGGCTGAACCTTGTTTTTTTTTACCACATTTGACTGGCTTGACTGCACAGCAACCCGTTTCTGTTAAGCAGTGTTTTGACCTCCCTTTGAAAATTTACTTAGGAGAAGGTGGTATTTCCAACAGTGTGTAAAATCATTGATGAAACCAGTTTAACTTTTAAAAAAAAAAAAAGGGAGCTCTATTTCCATTCAAGCAGACTTTAAAAAAAAAAACACACACACAACTCTCAAATCCCTCCATTTTCATCCTCACATCTGTCCGCACAGTTAGATTGTTTTACCCCCTTGAAGCTTGTCGAAGTTTCTCAGCTGCATTAGGAAATGCACAGGAATCTGTTACTTTCCAAAGAGGGCGAGGTCTGCGCGCCATATCTCTGTCTATTGATTACCGTTTCCAAATGGACACTATTTGAGAGATTCTAAATTCTTGCTAAAGATAAGAACTTAACAGTGGGGAGAGGCAGGTGAGATCATGTTTTCCGGCCCTGATTTTACGGGTGAGCTCACTGAACACCCAGGTAAACTGGCACAGTTCCCAGATGGAGTGGGCAGGACCGAGGCCAGGACCCGGTCCCCGGACTCCTCGCCAAGTGCTCTGGCCATCACCTCCCACTGACTGTCTAGCACCCGACTCGTGGTTTGAGCAACCGGTGACTTCATTCTGCAGGCCTGACGATCACCAGAAAACAAGAGTACATAAGAAATTTGATCAAAGCCTAGTGCATCCGATTATACTTAATACAAGCTGACAACATTGCTGGAGAAATATCCTAGTTATCAAAGTGAAAACCTCCACCCTTATGCCGGTTTGGGAAGGTCTCTGATTTGGAGAATAACTAGTGACGAGAGCCAGAAACTGAGTAAGATCTTAGTTTGAACTTTGAATGTCGTGGGAACT
This sequence comes from Monodon monoceros, assembly GCF_005190385.1. Classification (NCBI taxonomy): domain Eukaryota; kingdom Metazoa; phylum Chordata; class Mammalia; order Artiodactyla; family Monodontidae; genus Monodon; species Monodon monoceros. The sequence goes on along the minus strand of NW_021703782.1, from coordinate 12,075,930 downwards.
AAACAAACAACTGAGTTAAAAAATTTGCTATTCAACTGAGCATCTTTAAATATGCAGTTTCATTAATATTTTAAAAATATGTATCTGACAGTACACAAATATATTAACAGTAAAGTAAGTAGGACTTGAAGTGTAAAATATTATGAGCTCCCACTCTCCCTCTCTGCCCCTCCACTCTCTGCTCCCACCCCAGCCAAAAACTACAGTTTCCAAGAACTGCATTTTTCTGACATCTTGTGCCTTTTGAGGTCCAGGGAGACTTCCCATTTTCCACACTCAGCACTTTGAGGGCCAGCAGGGTCGAGGCACCAGTATTCCCCAAAGATCCCTGAGAGTTCATCCAGAACAATCACGCTACTGGGCGCTCCGCCCCTCTCGTTACTAGCTGACATCCATTTCTCAAGGAAGCGTTACCTTTCTGTTGTTGTTTTCTACCAGACACACAAGGCAAAAAGATGAATCAGAGACATGCCGCAGTGACAGCAGTCCCAGACTCAGCTCTAAGTCCTGTTCCTTAAACGCCATGTGCCCAGGTTAGAAAAAATAAAATGAAACTTCACGTCATGGTCTCAGAAGCTTCTATTACCACTGAACTGAAATTCACATCTTCTGCTCAACTCTGAGAGCGGGGGCTACAGAGGAAAATGAAAGAAATGATACATGTTTCAAAACTTACAGCAGTTTACATCATGCAAAGCTGAAAGGGCCTTAGAGGTTTCATTCTCGCTGAAGTAGAGTCGGTACAGAATCAGTGAGGTCCCAGGAAAACAGGCCACAGGCACATAATGTAATGGAGGCAAACATGGAAGCAATATCAGATACCTTTCCCATTGCTTCGTTATGATAAAATTCAGATGCAAATGTTTTACTGGTTAAATAATGAGACAGGGTTATAGTAGACATCCTCAGATTACTAATATGATCATACACACTGACTTTATTAAACGAAATATCTGAAATACACGGTCTGCTTTTTATTTCATTTTTTAAATTGTGCTCTATATTTTTATGTAAACAAGACATATATTTTGTGTGTGTTATATATAGTTCTTATATAAACAAGATTCTAAGATGCTTTCATCTTTTTTTTGCCTAACCCCAAACTGCAGGATTAGGTTAAATGAGTGTTTACATTTCCAAGCATCATTTAAAGAAAAAAAAAAAAAGTTTTCTTTTCACTTCTACAGTAACTCAAACTTATCCTGAGTTGTGAAAACTGGCATTGTGTACACAATTACCGAAGAGGATTAATAGGTGGAAAGTCATCACAGAATCTGAAAATTCTGTTTAGGGAGAGCTGATGACTGGTGATTTCAGATCTGACTTTGCACAGCTGCCAAAGGAAAGTTAAAATTACATCTAAAGGATGAACAGCTGTGGTCAAAATTATGCTGCAATGTTAATCTTTATGAACTTCTTCGATAGGATTCAAACCAATGCCAAAATTATCCAGAGATTCCTTCCACAGAATGAGTCAGAGTTACCATGTTCTAAGGTTTGGGTCTTCTTGCAAATAAAATAATAGTAAATTTGATTACATTAAAACTCTCCTCAGATGAAAATTAAAAATGCAACTCTGTTGCATCATGCTTTTTTATAAAGATGAATTAAAATGTCTTCATTGCTTTTAAAGCATGTGGTTAAAATTATTAAATTATTATTAAATCTAGTTCTCAAAAACCACTTGCAGCTTTTTTTCCATGTTTTTCCACATGTTACAATGGAGATCCCTAAAATTTTGCCAATTTGGCAACAGGTCCCATAGATGGTTATTAAGCAATGCTCAACTGTTAAGCTTTCTAACTTTCATAATATTTTGTAGTCCCCTTCAGAACGCAAACTACCATTCGCCATCTTTAGAATAATTCGTAATGTTCTGGGCAAAACCTTAGGAAAATGACACAGAGTTAGAGTTAGCTGCCAAGATACAATATAGTTCTACTGAAGACTAATAATATTTGGAAATGATTTCCTGTATTTCTTCTCTACTTATTTGTTAACCTGATATAGTTTCCAGGGTTTGGAATGTTCATGCCTTTTGTATTCTAAAAAGAGATTAGGGGCTTCCTGAAAAAGACCAAAAAATCAACTTACTTTCCCTAGCTTGAGTCTCACTTCATGCTGAAGGTCTCTTAAGCCTTCCCAGTAAACATAACTGTGCATATACTAGTGGTGCTTGCTTTGAAAGAAACAAAAAGAGAAAAAAAGAAAGGAAGATTGGCCTTTCCCTGTAAATATGGACTCGTAAGCCTCTAAATGATTTGCCAGGCCGAACCAGATAATAAAGGGTTTAAACTTTGCCACTTTGGGGTTAATGTGAAAGGCTTGTCAACATCAGATTGTTTAGACATTAAAAGGAACGCGCTGTGTGCCTCCTTTTAAACCCCATGTTCACTTGAGTTGCAGCTCCCAGTGAATTTACCCAGCTGTAAGTGATTCCAGATGCTCTGCAGTGACAAGCTTCAGTCTCAGGGTACTTATTCATTTCACATTAAAATCTCATGTTCCCAGGTCTGAGCTGTTATCTGCCTGAGATCTGATTAGGGAATACAGCAAAGAGGCATTTCCAAACCCAGAGCCTGCCCTGACTCCTTGGCACCGATCTCTGACCATCAGGCATCTCAGCGCGAGGGAGAGGCACTCGGAGGTGACAGCAAAGGGGAGGGTGTGGGCTCAGATCTATCATTCTTATACACATCACCTATGCCAAGGCCTTCCACGCACGAGGCTATCTCACTGACTCCTGGATGGAGCCCTGGCATCTCAGCCTGGCTAATTCCGCAATCCAACACAAGCTTCCTCCCCCCAATTGAAAGGGGCAGGGCATGTGATTTTGTACATTGTCTGGCACAGCACCCGAGCATGAGGAAGGGCACTCAATCAATGCAGTATGAGTGATGATTGATTTGCCAGGTCCACAAGCCTTCAATTCTCTCTCTAGCCCCCAGCTATGTTCGGACCACGACAGAAGAAGGAAAGTAGAAGGGCGAGGGAAGAGAAGGAAACAGAAAGGAGGTCAGGGGCATAGAGAGAGCACCTAATTCCACCAACCTGCTTGTGCCTTTGTTCCCACGCAAAGGAGTGATGGTCCTTCCTGACCTCTGGCACGAACAGGGTACTTCGATCTGAGTCTGTTTTTACTTCTTTACCCAAAGTGCAGAAGTACAAACGCTATTGGCTGACAGTTTCTTCCATGACACACGTCAAAGACATTTTTCAGGTTACAGAAATATTAGGTGAGACGAAGACTGTGGACAGAGATTAAAGATAATGGAGGCCATGTGGGGAGGATGCTACCTCTGTGATGCCCGAGTTAGGGAAAAAAATTAGGATCTTTTTTTTTTTTTTTTTTAATTTTCCCGTCCAGCTAGGTTTTGGGTTTGGTTTGGGCTTTCCTGTCCTGTTTTGTTTTGTCTTACCCCGTTGTCACTTTGAAGAGGTAGAGAGAAAGCATCAGGAGCCCCCAGCTGATCAACTGTGGTCACAGGCTGCTGGGCAGCCCCAGAGCCCGTCAGGAGCTCCTGTCACTGGACTCTCGTCACACTGGAAGCTCCAGAAAACATGCATTGAATACTGTAACCGCCACCCCACACACTCAGCCTCCCCCAGGAGGAGTGGAAAAGAATCACTCAAACCCCCAGGTTCAGAAGGGAGAGGATTTAAGAAGTCAGGGTAGCCCCCGACCCGCCTTGGGGGGCTTGCATGAGGAAAACGAGACGGCCACATGCAAGGGGAGCGGCGGCATTTGGTCTGGTGGAAGGCAGCTTTTCTTTTATGACTGCTAAACGCCTGCCTTTCTCCCTAAGCAATTACAGTGCTGTTTCCCATCAAGATGGCTGTTAGCAGGGATCTCCAAGTTGCTGCAAATAAATCAAAAATGCTATTGGCAGCTGTCGTGGAGAGTGGCCTGGATGGTCATTCGGGTCATTCCATGATGGCGGTAAAGGGCATCGCAGCAATGGTCCGAGCCGAGCTGTAGCTTGCAGCTGAAGGAAAGAGGGCAGCAGCCCCCTGAGGGCCAAATGGGTCAAAGGGAAAGGTATACTGCAGGTTCAGAACCGGAGGGCACCTATGAACTTGAACTCCCCCTGCCCCTTGGCCATGTTTTGCCCAAAGACACACAACCAAGGCACCTCTCTTCTGCACATGGAGTGGCATCGAATGCTGTCATTACAGTTAATTAGAAGCAGCACAAAGGGGCGATTCGGTGCACGGTGGGCACAATTCATGTAGTAATGAAAGCTTTTAGAAGATGATGCCGAGGACGCTTGTTAGACACTGAGCGCAAATAACAGGTCTGATGCCAGGGGGGATTTCACTCTACAACTTGCGGTGGCTTCTGGCTGGAAAACAGGCTGCTCAAACTTTGTGGCACCTTTGATCTTCTTGTGCAGTGGAGGGTTCTCAGAATATCAGTCCTGAACCTGTCTTTGTGGGATTGTACACACACACACACACACACACACACCCATGAAGGATCCACCGAGAGAGCCATGGTGAGTTTCCCGTGGCATGGCACAATTCTCCGCTCACTCTGTCATTTTCACACCCGTATCCCACAGAACCATGACCAGTGACTTGCTGTCTATCCCACAGATGCAGAAGGCATCTCCTCCATGACAGTGGAGTGAAATGAGAGTAAATGATTTGGGGAAAGCTGCTAGGGGCGTTTGGAGGCCAGGTGGGCTGTGTCCTCGGAGGGAAATGCGTGCTCGGCTAAGGAGCAGTCCCCGCGCCGGACAGGCTCCATGTGCCAGCTGCAGACCCAAGCCCTGCCCCCGGCCCCTGAGTCACTTTGTGTCGTGCCACACAGCATTTGGATCCGGAGACGGCTGTGGCATGCTGCGTAATATTTTTAAAAGCCCATTTCCCTGTTCAAGGGGGAAGCAGGTGGAAAGCAGAACCCCTGAAGGGCAGATACTTTGAAAGGCCCCACAGGCAATTCTCCAATAAAAGAGCGAGCAAAGCTGGCATATATCCCAAACTTTCAAATTGACCTTCTCTCTTGATCTGGGACTTAATGCCTCCAAACCAAACTAATTCCAAAAGTCACCTTCTCAACTTCTCTGCACAATTTTTTTTTTTAAACAAATGAAAGCTCAGGTAGAGGCTCCCCTCGCAGCCCTTCTGACGTCCTTAGCTGCTTAAATTAAATCTGAATGGTTCGTCTCTTTTTATTATACGATGGGCCATATGTCACCAAAATAAAAACCCAGCTGAAATCCCAGTACAGATAAAGGGCATGAAAGGCTGTTCCGGCCACAAAATAGAGACCCTGTTTAAATCTTATTAAACAATAACACCCACCCAAGCAACCCCTCCCCCTCTGGAAAAAAAAAATTCAGGAAGGAAATTGTGGTTAAATCATCTCAGAGTTTGGCAAAAACTTCTACCTCTGAAAAGTGAAAAGGGGGAAAAAAAACCCTTCATTCTGTGCTGGACTCACACAGGCTAATAAAAAGCAGGACTGTATTGCTTTGCACTGTAGCTGTCAAATTCTCAGCAATGAAATACAGATCCTGACTCTCCCCGTCCCTGGAGTCCTACCCCCTCAGACCACCAAAAAAGGAACAACGGGGCCAGGGGTGGGGTGGTGGGTGGGACATCATTTATCCTCTCCCACTCCAGAGTGAATCTTGTTTGTTGCTTTGTTTTATTTTTAATTTTTGTTTTTCTGGCCTGCACATCTCTTTTCCTGAATCAAGTTTCCACGGTTCTTATGAACAGTTAGATAGATATGTAAGGGGGTGTTTGGGGTTTTGGCTTTAAAGAGCTGTGATTCTGCTTTCTTACAAAGATACTACACACTTACATTCAGGGAAGTTCAGGCATTGCCACACTGGTATGTGCGTCTTTAAATTAAGAAAAGAAAGAGAGTGAGAGAGAGAGTGAGAGAGAGAGAGATCAAAAAGAAAAAACATTTCCATTTCACAAGGTCCCCTAGTGGCCTCAAACACTCCTCCTCCACCATCAAAAATTCATAAAGGGGATCAGCATTCTTTACCGAATGGATCCCAGTGGCACCATAGACCTTGCTGGGGAGAGAGGTAATAAATATCGAATTATACACCTCATGGGAAGAAAGGACTGAAGACGCGGCTTCAAGCCCTCCACATGGTCCCTGGGGGAGCAGGGTCCAGACTCAAGGTCCAGCGCAGAAAGGAAATGGGTCAAGTGGGTCAATTTCTAGACCAATGACCTTTGACCTGCTTAATGACACTGGGAGGCCACCACTAAAAAAAAAAGAGAGAAAGATGCCAAATGTCTTGGAGGAAAGACGTGGGAGGAAGGGTGCCTTGGGGACCACAAGAAAACTGCAACCACGGCATTGCGTGGGGGACGATCTGTGGACCCCCTTGTTAACTGCGATTTGTCCTTGGGAGGATTTGTCCAGCTGAGTGGTAGAATGTCCCAGAGTGGAGAACTTCATTTATATATCAACTGTTTGGGGCTCCCAGCCCCCGGAATGGCTCATCTTCTGCCTGAAACTCCAAGAGCATTTCTTGCTCATTCCATCTCTTGCCCATGGCAGAGCCCTCCCCTCTCCCTGTGATGCCCCCAAGTCTTCTGCCTCATACCCGCTGCTGACCCTCACTTCCGGCTGCCACCGTCCTGTGAGCAGCCACACATGTGGCCTCAGTGCTCGGCTGTCCTGCCCCACTCCCTCTGCACACGCATTTGGCCATCTCCCTATTTCTATCTCCTAGCCAGCAGGAGCTCCCAGCCCCCATGCCACCCTCCCACAACTCACACCATCACGGGTGCCCAGTCGATGCTCTGTCATCCATGTCGATTGTTGCAAAGCAAAACGAAGAGTCTGGGTTCCAAACTGAAATGTACAGGGCAACGGAAGCGGGGAGAAAAGCAAAACTAAGTGTGTCCACAGAGCACCTATCTGCATCTTCCTGGTTTAAAAATGTGCACAGTTATCCATTCAATAAACAGTATACAGAATAGGTACCCAGTACTCCTTTCCTTAAATCAAAGGATCTAGATTTTCAAAATCATCTCGCAACTAAATGCAAGTTAGGAGTCTCACAATTGGTTCATACAGTTTTCTATGGACCAGAACACTTTCAGGTAGTCTCCCGGTGCTCCTGGACTAAGCTTGGAAAATAAATAAATAAAAAGCACTTGGCTGCACTGGTCCCAGAGGGAGGTCCCAGGAGTTCCAGCCCCTCATATTAATATATCAAGCTGACCCAATTAGAGTTGGGATTCAGATGGGCATTTTTAGCTCCTGCTCTCAGAGACCTGGGCTGAAGTTCCCGTTTATGCTTCAAAAACAGTTAAAGCCCTTCTTCATCCTCTACACTCTCTGAACTCTACTGCCAACTCCATGAGCTAGTCCTTCAGACATCTGCTAAATGGTAAGTGGCGAGAAAACTGCCCAGAACACCCACACTGAGCTGTACTTTCTCCCCGTTCCCAGAACAAGGGCTGGGCGGCCGCGAGCCTGGGCCCTCTTCAGCTGGACTCCATAGCAAAAGCCCCCGCCCAGTTAGCTGGTGACTCCACAACTTCACCCTTATCCTCTCCATCCTTCTCACTCCTGGCCCCTTCCGCAGTACCTCTGACCCTCCACCAAAAAGTAGGTATGAGAAGTACAAGGTGAAACTCAGATCAGTGCCAGGAGAAGAGTTTTAGTGCCAGGCTCTGTGGGGGAGGAGCCTGAAACTACCACCTAAAAGGAAGCTGGGGGATTGTGTGTGGATTTCTCTGATCTGTGTTTACACTGCCCTCCAAGACCATCAAGAGGCCCGTTCGGTGGCTCCTAACCTTTTGAGAATGGTAACCTCTTAGTGCTGTCAGATTTCACCAGCCACTCTCCTTTCACCTCCACCTCTATGGAGGGAAAAAGTGTTCTGTTCCTTTTTTTTTTTTTTTTTAAGGGAAGGTTGCCCAATTACAAATTCTAGATTTGTTTTGTTTTGTTTTTAAATGTATTTATTTATATTTATTTTTGACTGTGTTGGGTCTTCGTTTCTGTGTGAGGGCTTTCTCTAGTTGCGGCAAGTGGGGGCCACTCTTCATCGCGGTGCGTGGGCCTCTCACTATCGCGGCCTCTCTTGCTGCGGAGCACAGGCTCCAGATGCACAGACTCAGCAGTTGTGGCTCACGGGCCCAGTTGCTCCGCGGCATGTGGGATCCTCCCAGACCAGGGCTCGAACCCGTGTCCCTTGCACTGGCAGGCAGATTCTCAACCACTGCGCCACCAGGGAAGCCCCTGTTCCTTTTTTTTTTTAGTCAACATTGGTTTAACTTATTTCAGTTTTCAGAATATGGAACAGGTCCTTAAATTCAACAGAAACATACAAGGGTGACATACGCACCAAATTTTTTGTGTTTATATTATACCATGTTATTATGTTATTATAATGTATATAAACATTGTATATAAATGTATTGGTATATATCCATATATTATATTTATATATTATTAATATGTTACATTTATACATTTCTATTTATAAGGTTTATATTTACAGGTAAGATAGGTCTAATAATCTTGATTCTATGGTGAAAAAATGAGACTCAAAGTAGTTCAACGGCTCTCTACAAATCACCCAGCTAATACGTAGCAGAACAAAGACTCACACCCTCATCTTCTCTACAGGCACGAATATGTTCATCCCAGCATTTTTGGAAGTAAAAAATTTAGAACTTCTAGATCTCAAAAATAACACTGAAATGGTTAAGTATATTATGTCACGTTCATCTGCTCAGTGGAAGAGTATCTACTCATTAGAAAAAGCACAAAGAATATATCAGAGCCTGGAAAATGCTTTTCACTCAATGCGAAAGTTGAAATAACAGAATACAAAATCACTTGCACTCTAACAGGCATAAAAATACACCCATAAAGAAGACTGAAGGGAACACACGAAAGTGAAAATCATTATGCTCAAGTGCGGACACTTAGAGTGATTTTTTTTCCTTCTATTTTCCAGACTTTTATTTTGCTTTGCTATTTCATTTTATAACTGAAAAGAAAACTGATCAAACACATATCCCCAGATCCAAGCTCAGTGCTGCCCCCAATGGGAAGATGTCTTTCACTCCCCTGGCCGCTCACTGGCACCCCTTTCGGGGACTGGGCTTTGGGTTCCCAGCACTACTTAAGTAGCTGGAAGCAAGGAAACATCAGGACTCCCAAGTTCCAGTCTCCAAGGTCACCCCCTCAGCCCCAGCTTCCCGAGCTCTGTGCTCGGCTCTTGGCTGTGTGTAGTCCCTGTTCATCAGGGGCCTCTGGGCTTATGAATTATGAAAGCTCTCTGGGTGTGCCCACTGGTGCATATGGATCAGCTGAGACCCGAGGGCTGGAGACATAACAAAGGATTTCCCCCCTTGGTATCAATGTCAATTTAAAAACCAAAAACTTTGCTTTGTGAACTTTATCCTTCCACGTCGGTGGGGTGTTGTTTAAAAGATACCTTAGGATAACTGCTCAATGATTGCTTTAAAAATACAGAGTAAAATTGAAGCACTTTTTTCAATGGTGGATTTTTTTTTCCCCTCCACGTTTGCCACGCTGCCGTATGCTGGGTTCTCTCCTCTGAGAGCTTGTGGTAATGGGTACCAGGGTCAAGGAGAGGTGTGGGGCTAACCAAAAGGTGTGGGTTTACTTTGTGGGTTTATGTAGGTACTTGGATGTAAACTGGAATCCCCCCAAAAATATTTCTGGAATGTGAAATCGAGGAGGAGCTAGGTCTTCAAATTTATGAAGACTGTAACAGCTAGAGCATTTCACAGAGCAGCGCAAAAAAAAAAAAAAAAAAAAAAAGGTCGGTTTTGCTGGAACAGTCTTGGCCGACTAAATTTGAGTGTCAGATTCACACACAGTTGCATTAGCCATATAATTAAAAGCGTATGTAAATAGACTCCAAAATCCAGGTTTGCTTACATTTACAAGCAAGCAAGGCACAGAGCCTGGGAAAACTCAATGAGCTCCATCAAGCCTGCTAGCACCTCAGAACACCCAGCACCCCACACGCCCAGTTTCCAGGCGATGACATTTGCCCAATGTTCCTTGATGCCTAGATTTTGGGAACAGCCCAGGGTTCTTTCTTTGGGTAGAGGCCGTCAGATTTTTACAGAATGAGATCTGCAAAGCTCAGATCTGTAGCTACCCGTCCTGGGTGTTCTCAAAGATTATCCACCCACTCCCTGAAACTGAGAAACATCTCAAAAAAAGAGACTTCTGCCAAGACAAAACAAAACAAAAAAACCCCACGCCTCTACAATAAGCAAAGGAAAAGGTATCTTTCTTCTGCCTTCAGATCTCAGGGACAGTAGATTCTGCTCTTAAGCGGGAGAACTGTTTGATATTCGAAAAGCGATAAAACAGAACTGAGCAAAGCATGGGCTGCCATGGAGAGGAAAGTTACCAAGATGGGAATTCACCAATACAATTCAGGCCGCCAATGAGTTCTCAGCATGCCCCGGGGCTCCACGTGGCAGGCCCCCTCTTTTCTGCCAACACTGTATGAGACGTACCCTTTAAATTGGCTGGGAATTTAGCCGCCATCTTCTCTGAAATACCCAGTGGCTGCATATAAAATATATGGTGCCACCGCAGATTTCTTGACGCATGATGTACACATAAAATTTCAGCCTACTCTCTCAGTAAACCCAGGAGGTAGGCCCCTGGAGAGCAAGGCAGGATACATGGTCCAGGGGACTGGAAAAGTTTCCTGAGTCAACGTGGCCCTAATGAGAAAGCCAGGCACTCACTGGAGAAGCCGGATTTCTGAACAGAAGATGACGCTGTAGTGCTACCACTAACTAGCTGTGTGACCCTGGGTAAGTCACTTAACCTCTCTGGGTTTTGGTTTCCTCCTCTGTAAAGGTATACACTAAAGGTCATTCTCAAGTCCCTGACATTCACGGAAAGGCTATTCTTGGTCCAGCAGGAGAGCAGTTAAGGGGGAAAGGAAGTCATGGGACTCTCGCTGTTGAAAAACAAAGTGAGGTGTTGGCAAAGTTTCATGAGCTTAACAGTGATGTTGCCTAGCCCTAAGATATGCATTCATTTATACAACACGTATTTGCTAAGCAACTACTGGCTGCTGGGTACACAGACTGGAGTGTAAAACACCATGATTCTTGCCCTCCTGAAGCTTACATTTCAGCGTGGCAGTTGTCTCTGAAGCTTTCAAGCATCCTCTTGGTACGTACCAGCTTATACGTACCAGGCTGGGTCCAGCTCCTTTGCCTTGGTCGTGCTGCAGCCCCCCACCGGCAATGCCCTCCACCTATTTAAATCCCACATGTATTTCAACTCCCAGTTCCTTCGTGAAGCCTTCCTCTATTACTGCAGTCTACGCTGACCTCGCTCTTCTCTGGGCTACAGTACTTAAATGAGCACGGTTGAATGTGAAATCATATCACTCGTGAATCAGTGCTAAGGGCCCCCAAATGATTACCCTAACTAGATTATAAACTCCCCAAAGACAGGGACAGTGCCTCCCTTTTTGTCACATCCCCCATGGTGCCAAACTTAGTAGTTTCTCAATACCTATTCTTTGATTGAGGCTTACCTGTGTGAAAATCTCAATTAAGGGGGCAGTCTTCTGGTTATCTGAGAGTTAATTTTTATTTCAACCTTTACTGTTTAATCCTTTTAAGTAGGATCAGTAGTCTACTTTCTTAAGGGGGCACATCAATAAAAACAAATTTTTTAAAAACTAGCGTTTTTGGTTTTTGGCAGGCACGTTACTTTGTGCTTCATCAGTATCACCAACACTGCTCCGTGATCTGTAATAGACACGGATGGAGAAAGTTCCTGAGACGGGAGCTGAATCTGTGTTGACTCTAAGCCAGTGGGTCTCAAACTATTTAAAGCAGCTGAACTCTTCTGTCAAATAAAATTTTACAGAGAAGCCCAATGTGGATAAAAGCTCTGCCAAAGCCAAAATGGGGAGGCCAGGCCCTTGCCTGGCCATCCTGTCCTCACCCCCACCAGCTCTGTGGCACTTCTCTTGGACCCTCAACCCAAAACCCCCTGCTCTGGACTTTACCCCCAAATCTTTAAAAATCCATAATAATTTTCATCTTTCTCATTAAAGTAGAAGAGGAGAAGGCTAAAGAGGTAGGAAGGGGGCAAGGAGAGAGAAATCAATGATGTGGTCACATTCACTGGATAATAATCTAAATTATATAAGATATGATATGTACATCATATATAAGTGCTTTATATTAAATAAAACATTGATTGAGAACTTAATTGTGTATTCAACTGTGTGTATTATTTGCCCCCACTTTACAGATGAGGAAACTGAGGCACAGAGAGGTTCAGTAGCTTGCCCAAGGTCATACAGTCGGCAGTTAGTAAAGCTGGGAGTTCATCCCACTTTAAGTCCCAAGAGTCCTTCTCTTAATCACTCCACCACAGCTGTCTCCACAGGTCATTCAAGCCTTCAAAAACCAACAATCAAACCACCTTTTATTTGCACTACACTTCAGAGTTTTCTAAGAACTTTTATGCCTGGTGTCCCGTCTGAGCCATTCAACTATCGTGTATGAGGATCATTGCTTCAGTTCTTCAGCTGAGCCAACTGAGTCTCACAAAGGTTCAATTCTATCCAGATAACACAGCCATACCAAAGCCCAGATCTCCTGATCCCTAAGTTCAGTGCTTCTACATCAGACGACTCTTCCCTAAACCAAACTTCACAAGGATCCCACACCCATTTAATGCCCCTCCAGAAAGCTTCTGCTACACTCCTAGAAGCCCCTCCTCCCAGGGGGTTCCAAGCACTAACTTGGGATCCAGGTAGTAGCTGGGTGTCTACAGACACATCATCAACCACTTAAATATATGTTATAGTAATAACACAAAAAATAATAATTAAAAGAAATCTCTTGAGGACACCAACTTACTAGGGTTTTCACTTTACAGGGAATCTTACAGTTCACTGACTTCTTTCACAGGTACATTCCATGAACAACTCAGTCGTGTTCAAGGGTTGTTCCTACTACCTCAGCACTGCCTGCCCCTCCCAGCCTGGCACTTCCTGTCTGTAGGTCCATTTCGTCAGCCATTGGATGGAAGGTTGGGAGTGTGGGTAGGTGGGAAAATAGGGGGTGGGGACACACGCTACCACCCTGGGGCCTTTGCCACACTCCGAGAGCCCTGGACGCATCAAAGAGGTGCCCTCAGAGCCTCAACAACCAGAGACCAGCAGACAAGCTGCGATCTTGCAAAGGCTCCATTAGCCTCTGTGCATCAGCTGTTAGCAACCACCTCCCCGCTCCCCCGCCACTAATGGTGAACTCCCCACACATGTGCAGAAATGTTCTACATGATCATACATGCACACATGTAAATGAATTTTAAAAGCCCCTGTACGCACACATGAATGTTGACATATATATGTATTAAGAAACATTTTTCAATCTGGCAAAAATTATCTCTTGGGTGTCGCCATTTGAATGGAGACATATAACGCAGTGGGGAAAAGAAACAAAAGAATGGAAAGCATGATCTCAGCTTTCAATCAATCAATGAATCAATCAGCTTATATATACTGAGTAACTTCTATGTAGCTGGCACTATGCTAAGTTCTAGAAATAGAAAAGTAATGTGACATAGTCCAGCAAGGAATGTACAATCTAGTTGGAGAGAGAATTAGAATAATAACATTTTGTATTTTGCAAAATAGCCCCTGTTTTACAGAACGCTTTCTCAAACATCATCCCCCATGCTTCACACGACATCTACTACCATCCCCATTTTGCAGATGAAGAAATGGAGACTCAAAATTGATTTGTCCCAAATCGCATAACTAAAGAGTGAAAAAGCAAGAACTTCAACTCAGTTCTTCAAACTCCAAATCCACAGCTCTTTCCAAGAAACCACGCTGGTTCTGAAAAGCAAGACCAATCCAGGAAAACTAAAATAACAGTATCATATGATCCAATTATATTAAATTAACGGGTGAGACCTGACTATGAGGGACAGGTGGGATGAAGAGAAAGTAACACTAGACTTAGATGCAGACAACCATGCTCTGTCACTTGCTGGGGAATCTCTGATGACATCACGCAAATCCCTTAGGCAATTCGAGCCTCAGTTTTCTACAGAATGGTGATAACGGCAGCCACCCCAGGGGGCTGGTGTCGGGTGTAAGAGAAATAATGTCTGTGAAGATGCTCTATAGACAGAATAGGAACAAAGGAGTGTGACTTGTTAGGTATGGGTGGTGGCGTGGCAGGAAGGGGCTGCCCTCAGCTGGGAATGTCGGCAGAGAAAACGATGCCTATGCAATCTAGAAAAATGGTAGAGATGAACTTATTCGCAGAGCCGAAATAGAGACACAGACGTAGAGAACAAACTTTTGGGTACCAAAGGGGGAAGGGGGGTGGGATGAACTGGGAGGTTGGGACTGACATATATACACTACTATGTATAAAATAGATAACTAATGAGAACCTACTGTAGAGCACAGGGAACTCTACTCAGTGCTGTGTGGTGACCTAAATGGGAAGGAAATCTACAAAAGAGGGGATATACGTATACCTGATTCACTTTGCTGCACGGCAGAAACTAACACAACATTGTAAAGCAACTATACTCTAATAAAAATTAATTTTAAAAACACGCCTGGGCCAGCGCCACCTTCAAGCACATTTCACTGCCTCCCAAGTGACACGAGGAGCCCCGTTTGGCTCACAGCACATTCAAATCTGGGTTCTAAAGATCGATGTTGTAGCAAGTTCGTGGAAGAGCGAGACCTCATCTGATCCACTCAGGAAGATGAACAAACAACACGATTTGCAAAGCACATTATTTGGCATACGAAACTGATTCTTTAAAGAAATATCCATCTGACCAGGGGGTTTCAGAGAGCACAGGCACTATGCCACTCAGCCCCGCATCTCTGGGGCACTTGGAAGTAAAAGTGATTCCGACATATGACAATGCAGGTGTTTGCAGAGAACTCACTCTCCCTGTATTTCTGGTCCAGTCTGCAACAGAAAGACCAGGTGTGTTCCGGATAAATAACGAGAAGAAGGGCCTGAGAGGCTCCTTTCCACAAGCTCGGTTGACTTGGCTTCAGGATAAAAGGGCGCGTGGGTTGCCCAGTTCCTGTGCTTACCAGTAAGTCCACGTGATCAGCTGGGGCGCACTTTCCAGGAAGCCTTCCACTGAGGGTTAATGGTTTCCCTCTCTGCCAGTTCACTTGGCCTAGGGGTCAACTGCTAGAGCCTGAAGCTGCATTAGGATTAGCCTGGGAATTTAGCCCCTGAGGACTCTCTCCTGTCATCTCCTCTTCCCAGCCCCCAATGCAGATAGAAAAGGAAGCAGAAGGTCAAGAAGCAAGATCTCCATTCCTCTGCACACAGTAGGTATACATAACATCTCACCCAAACCAGTTTTACATAATCAGTCACATTGTGGAAATAAGTATCCTGATACACATGCGTACATAGAGCACAGTGCTCCGGGTGTCCACACACTCACACTCACACACACACACACACACACACATCTATACATGTATAATCATTAGACCCATTCCTACAACAGCACATCTTTCCTCTGAGGTTAAAAGATCCTGTTTAGGGCTTCCCTGGTGGCACAGTGGTCGAGAGTCCGCCTGCCGATGCAGGGGACGCGGGTTCGTGCCCCGGTCTGGGAAGATCCCACGTGCCGCGGAGCGGCTAGGCCCGTGAGCCATGGCCGCTGAGCCTGCGCGTCCGGAGCCTGTGCTCCGCAACAGGAGAGGCCGCAACAGTGAGAGGCCCGCGTACCGCAAAAAAAAAAAGATCCTGTTTAAATATGCATTGAATCACTTTGCTGTACGCCAGAAACTAACACTACATTGTAAATCAGCTATACTGCAATTTTCTTTTAAGTAAGGAAAAAAAATAATACAATCAAGGGAAAGATGAAATAAATATGCATTATGAGATTAATAACAAAAAGGTCTGTAAGTAGAAACTTTACAAGATCATATACAGTTTTAAACAGAAAGCTTAAGGTATACAACGTTGAGAGTAATCTGAGAACCCTCCTCTATGTCAACCTGTAATGAAAAAGAAAAAGCTCAATTCAGTCAGCTCGGGGCCAAGCCCTCCCTGTCCAGGTTCTTAGAAAAAAACAGCCAGTCCTTCTTACCTCAACAAGATCTGCCATCCCCAGAACTGAAGTCAAATATTCTGCATTTTTAAGCCAAGAAAAGGGAAAGGGCTGTCTTTACCACATCAGTAGACTCGCCTGGAAATATTAAATTGACTCAACCCATGTTTTATTAGACACAGCTTAACAACTCTGAGTTTACAAAACTCAGCCAAACAGCATCAGGCTTCAGCATAAACTTCTGCTAACTAGCCCACATAGTTCCCATATGCTATGAGATGTTGTTTGAGCCGACTGGGTATCTTATAATTATAAACACACGTCTTTCAGCTCTTCTGTGTACTCTTCCCAGGCAGAACGGAAATATGTCACTTAAATTAGCACTTGGAGTACAGCGTGGCTGCCAAATTTGGGTTAGCACAAACAGGGTAAATAAAGCAGCACCAAATTAAAACGGTAAAATAAACTTCTTTATGCTCCAGTGGAAACTAAGTCCTAGCTGAATGGCAGCTAATGGGTCTGGGAAAAGGATATCCCTCAAACTGTAGCTCTTGGCTTTTGAATAAGGCTTCCTCATCCAAGGATCTCGGAGCAATTTCTTACAAAACTCGAGTAGTGTGAAGAAAAAAAAAAAAAAAAAAAAGTAGACGCTATTTCTCCTGCAAACTCTTTTGCCATCATTTTTCTTCATCATCCCCTTTCTATAATACTGGGAAGGTTTATATTTTTATCCTTAGGTAACTTATGGGGAAAGGGAAAGATGTTAGAGAGATAAATGAAAGCAGATAGAGGTGACATAAGTTGGCAAAGTAGTAGAGCTAGAAAATGATGTAGAAATCGAATTGTAAAAAGTCTTTCAAAGAGAAGCCTTTGTGGCTACCCTGTATAATCATAACTAGCACTTACTGAGTGCCTACGGTGTGCCTGGGACAGATTTCAGAGATTTTTATACATTATCTCACTTTGTCCTCCCATAACCCCATGAGACAGGAATTATTCTCTCCATTGTGCCCACACATCCTGAATGTACTCTGGAACCCAAAAGGGGGGAGGAGGTAACCGGGCGGGAAGGCAGCAAAAACAAAAGGGAGGATTCATAACAGCTTTATTCATGATGGTGAGCACTGACCATCAGGAGGAAAAGGGCAAAACAGACTAGTGGTGTCTTCGTACAATGGAATACTACTTGGCAATAAAGAAGGAACAACTACTGAAAGCTGGACAAATCTTAGAAATATTTTGCTGAGTGAGAGAAGCCTTCCAGAGATCAGCACATTTTTGTATGAAGTTCTAGAATAGGCTCATCCATAGTGGTAAATTATCGCACCAGAAGCTGACTCTCAAGGGAGGAGTGGGGACAAGAATTGACTGAGAAGGGACACCAAGGAACTGTCTGAGGTGATTGGAAGGTTCTCTGTCTTGAGAGGGCTTTGGATTACCCAGGGGTACTCATCTGTCAAAACGCATCCAATGGTACACTTAAGATCCGTGGAGTTTATTTTGTGTACATTTTCCCTTAAGAGAAAAACAGGAACGGTAAAAAAATACTGAATTCTAGTTAGGGATAGGCTTATTGAAGTACTTGGAAAGAATCTACTGTTGACTGATAACCTCAAATTTACTTTGAGATCATCCAAAAATATACAGATTGCTGGATGGATAGAGAGATAAACAAATATGTGATAAGGCAAGCTTTACAAAATGTTTAATAATGAACTCTGGGGCTTCCCTGGTGGCGCAGTGGTTGAGAGTCCGCCTGCCGATGCAGGGAACACGGGTTCGTGCCCCGGTCCGGGAAGATCCCACATGCCGCGGAGCGGCTGGGCCCGTGAGCCACGGCCACTGAGCCTGCGCGTCTGGAGCTTGTGCTCCGCAATGGGAGAGGCCACAACAGTGAGAGGCCCGCGTACCGCAAAAAAATATATATAATAATAATAATAATGAACTCTGGATGGTGAGTATAGAGGTATCAGTGTAACATTCTTTCAACACTGTGTATTTTAATATTTTTATAATAAAATGGAAAATAGCAGGACAGGGAGAAAAGACAAACTAGGAAGGAAAGGCTTGGAAAAGAAAAGGATGGGAGAGGAAGGTTATGAAGAGAAGTCCGGGAAAGGAAAAGTGGAAGGAAGTCAAGTTGGAGGATGCCAGAAAATACCAACAGAAATCATGGGAGGAAAATATACAAGAAAGGGAAGAAAAAATAAGAAGAAAGGGGGCCACGTATGTAGTAAGAAACGAAGGGCAGATGAGGTGAAAGAAACAGGCAAGAATGGAGAAAGACAGCGTATAGACTGGTGGTAAACGAAGACCAGGTCTTTTCCAAACTACCCAGCTCAATGAAGCTGAACTGTGACTTGTACAACCGGTCTCATAGCTGCCGTGCCACTGCCATGTGGGGATACACTTGGACAGAATCTAGATTAAGAGTGTGGAGAGGGGCTTCCCTGGTGGCGCAGCGGTTGAGAATCTGCCTGCCAATGCAGGGGACACGGGTTCGAGCCCTGGTCTGGGAAGATCCCACATGCTGAGGAGCAACTGGGCCCGTGAGCGACAATTACTGAGCCTGTGCGTCTGGAGCCTATGCTCCGCAACAAGAGAGGCCGTGACAGTGAGAGGCCCGCACACCGCAATGAAGAGTGGTCCCCGCTTGCCACAACTAGAGAAAGCCCTTGCACAGAAATGAAGACCCAACACAGCCATAAATAAATAAATATATATATATATATATAGTGTGCCAACAATAGAGATATATTAAAAAACACACACACACACACACACAATATTTAAAAAAAAAAAAAAAAAAGAGTGTGGAGAGGATTTGAGCATCTTTTGTATTAAAGCCACTGACCCATCAAGCCCAAAGACTAGAGGCGACATGGTATCCTGAAATGCTTTCCAAACTCGATTGTTTAGCA
The DNA here is from genome assembly GCF_005190385.1 of Monodon monoceros. Classification (NCBI taxonomy): domain Eukaryota; kingdom Metazoa; phylum Chordata; class Mammalia; order Artiodactyla; family Monodontidae; genus Monodon; species Monodon monoceros. The sequence goes on along the minus strand of NW_021703782.1, from coordinate 12,056,925 downwards.
ACAGAATTTCTTTAGATAACAATTTCATGCTTATAAATTACAAGAATATGATAGGCAAAAGGGGTGATGCTCTGGTCATTGCGGCAGCATGGGGGCCAGGTCCTGGGTGCTGAGTTGACCCACTACCTCTCACTGCCCCTCACCCCACCCCAGTGACAATTCCAGATTCTCTTCAGATCCCCAAGGCCATGAATAGTTACTAGCTAAGTAGAAAGTCCATGGCATTAAAAAACAGAACATGAGGTCATGATTCGATCTCAAAGTGGTGACTTCAAGCAAGTTATTGAATGACCCAGCGTCTTAGTTTTATTGTCTCCATCTGCACTGTCAACCACTCTAGGGTAAGAGGCTCAATTAAGGCATTACTATATAAATTTTAAAGGCTTTCATAGATGCTCAACAATTAGGACTCCTCTTCCCTATAAATTTGCCACATAGGCACATCAAGAGTCTGTGAGCCAACCTCTGGTTCCAAATGGCCTCCAGCTAACAGATCCCTATGTCATCTCTGCTATCTTCTTACTACAAGAGCCAGAGAGACAACAAAACGAAAGAAAGCTGACAACAACATGGACATTTCCTTCTAAAATGTATCTCAAATTCATTTGCTTCTTTCTAACTCTACTGCCACCTCTGTGATCTGAGTCAGAAGAGCCACATTAATTGCTCTCCCAACTGCTTCCATCCCCAACTACCTTCCAGTCCATTCTGCATACAGCAGCCAAGGAGAAAACTAAACCACGATGTGGACCACAAGCTTGAGGTGCTCTCCCAGAAAACAGAGGGAAAGGACAAAGAAATGCAATGGACGAAGCATTAAAAAACATAATAGAGGAATGTTTTTTCTGAGTTGAAGAAATGTATGTAGATTTTGAAAGCTCATTATGTGTTCCAGGAATAATCAATGAAAATCAAGGCATTACCCGACTTTCCCATTTCAACATTAAATGCTAGAATCACTAAGCAATGTCTAAGTAGTTTTAAGTGGAAAAGGGTATGACCCAAGAGTTTTACAGCCAATATTTTAAAAGTGAAAACCTCAGAAAAAGACTCTTAGATATGCAAAGTGTCAAAACATATAGCACCTATGCACCCTTCATGGGAAGATTATTGAGGACGTAATCCAACTTCTGAAAACTGAAGCAAAATTAAAAGTTCAAAAGTGTAGATATTATAATATGAAGGAATTAGTGGAAACGCTGAGATCAATTAAAATAGAGGTGAGCCTAATAATCAATACAAATATTGCTACAAAACTTAAATATAAGTGCTAAAAATAGTTATTCAAAGGGAAGCTATGTAATTTAAACTTTTTATATAATTACATTAATCTGGTTATAAAAGCCAAATTTATCATTTTAAAAGACTAAGAAATAGCATAAAGAGAAAGAGGATGAAAGGGATGATGTAAAGGCAAAATTGTGCTAAATTACTTGTATTAAATAGAAAGATGCATTTCACTCATGGCTGATAGTAAGAAAAATATAGGCTAAGAAGGTTTTTGAAAAGAATTTAACCAATAGTAAAATTTTAAAAGATACATTTATTCAGAAATATTCAAGATTAAAAGCAAAGAAAACAAGTTCTATGTACAAAAAGAGAACAGACAAAGGAAAGAGCAAGGAAATAGAAAAGGAACAAGATGACAGATTATGGCCAAAATTATCAGCTATAACAGTAACTGAATCACTTTGCTACACCTGAAACTAACACAACATTGTTAATCAACTATACTCCAATATAAAATTAAAAAAATTTTTAATTAAAAAAAATAAATGTAAATAACTTAAACTCTCCTATTAAAGGGGTATTGAATAATGAAAAGATATATGCACCCCAATGTTCATGGCAGCATTATTTACAATTGCCAAGACATGGAAGCAACCTAAGGCTTCATCCAGATGAATGGATAAAGAAGATGTGGTATTTTATATATACACACACACACACACACACACACACACACACACACACACACAATGGAATACTACTCAGCCATAAAAAAAAGAATGAAGTTTTGCCATTTGCAACAACATGGATGGACTTGGAGGCTATTACTATGCTAAGCGAAATAAGCCAGATAGAGAAAGACAAATACTGTATATATCACTTATATGTGGAATCTACAAATACAATAAAGTAGTGAACATAAAAAAAAGAAACAAACTCACAGATACAGAGAACAAACTAGTGGTTACCACTGGGGAGAGGGAAGGAGGGAGGGGCAATATAGGGGTAGGTAATTAAGAGGTACAAACTATGTATAAAATAAGCTACAAGGATATATTGTATAACACAGGGAATATAGCCAATATTTTATAATAACTATAAATGGAGTATAACATTTAAAAATTGTGAATGACTATGTTGTACACCTGTAACTTATATAATATTGTACATCAAACATACTTCAACTTAAAAAAAAATTTTTAAGGGACTGAATGAGATATTCACATTGAATGAAAAATATATCCAGCTGCATGCTATTTAAAAGAATGTTCTGATGTTCCATTATTAAAATGATAAATTAAACACTGAAAATGGAAGAATTTTATAGTATGTCAACTCTACTTCAATAAAACTGTTTAAGAAAAAAGAACACTCAAAGATGAGAAATAAAAGGACTTGCAAAGGATTATGAGGCAAAGGTAAGCAAAAACAAGGGAGAGGTCACAAAATTAACAGTAGACAAAGTAAAGTTAAAAGCAAAACGTTCTAAACTGAATAAAAATATATAAGTTTATAATAATAAAAAGTTAACATTTATATTGATAATAGTAATCATGAATGTAAATGCACTATATCAAAATATATAAATCTTTAAATATTAGAATGCCAAGAATAACTTTGCAGAAAGATCATTATAGCTAGCGATTTTAACATAGCCCTTTTACTCTTCGGCAGATAAAATAGACTAAAAAATAAACAAGGTTGGAGAAGATGTGAATAACATTAATAAAGTTTTTTTTTAGGTCCCTAGAAGTAGAAATGGTCCAAAGCACATTCTCTAATCAAAATGCAATAATTCAAGGTAATCTCTTTGATGTTAACAAAAATAATTCACTTAGAAATCAAAAATGCAGTTTGAGTACTTATAAATGAATGACAGGGGAAAAAAAAAAAAGTATGGCAGCTCACATCCAAAACTGTACATAGAGAAAAATGCATGGCCCCAAATGCTTTTTTTTTTTTTTTGGTGAAAAAGAAAAGAAAAACTAAAAATAAATAAGCTAAAATTTCAATCAAGGAAACTTGAAAGTTAAATAACCCCACAAAGGAAAAAGATGGACTTACCAGAGATAAAAGCAGACCCAATCAAGTAGAACTGACAAATAAATTTAAATAAATAATCTAAGTATAACTTAGACGAACTTCTGCCAAGAAGAATAGGAAGAGAGGGTGAGGGAGTGAGAGGCAAAGAGACATAAATGCACCCACTTCATCAGAAACAAGGAACATCAGGGATTTAACCACAGATGAAGTGGAGATTTTTAAAACTGTAGAATACTATGAGAACTACTTGTTAATGAGTACGAAAAATGTTGACTAAATCCACGAGTTGTAGGAAAATGCTGAATTTCAGGATAAAACTTCTTCAAGAAGAAGTCGAAAAGGTACACTGACCAATGATTGTTATAAAACTGTTTTCAAAAGGCATCACATGAGCAAAGATTTTGTGTTCACAATGGAGGGGGTGGAGGTGGGTCTCCGTGAGATCCTGGAGAGGGCACCTACAGCTCACTCCCTCCTGTCCATCCCATGCTAAAATACGTCCCATTTCATGCTGTGGTTTCATTCCTCTGAGATCAGCAGGTCTCACAGCTACATTCTCTCTGATTATCACCATTTTTCATGTGGTTTTAAAAATTATTTAATGGACTAGGAGAAAATATTTGCAAATGATGTGACCAAAAAGGGCTTAATTGGGCTTCCCTGGTGGCGCAGTGGTTGAGAGTCCGCCTGCCGATGCAGGGGTCACAGGTTCGTGTCCCGGTCTGGGAGGATCCCACATGCCGCGGAGCGTCTGGGCCCGTGAGCCATGGTTGCTGAGGCTGCGCGTCCGGAGCCTGTGCTCCGCAACGGGAGAGGCCACAGCAGTGAGAGGCCCACGTACCCCAGAAAAAAAAAAAAAAAAAAAGAGTTAATTTTCAAAATATACAAAGAGCTCATACAACTCAATAACAAAAAAAACAGGGACTTCCCTGCTGGCACAGTGGTTAAGAATCCGCCTGCCAGTGCAGGGGACACGGGTTCAATCCCTAGTCCAGGAAGATCCCTCATGTCACAGAGCAACTAAGCCCGTGCGCCACAACTACTGAGCCCACGTGCTGCAACTCCTGAAGCCCACGCTCCTAGAGCCTGTGCTCCACAACAAGAGAAGCCACTACAATGAGAAGCCCGTGCACTGCAACGAAGAGTAGCCCCCGCTCACTGCAAGTAGAGAAAGCCCGCGCACTGCAACGAAGACCCGATGCAGCCAAAAATGAACAAACAAACAACCCAATCGAAAAATGGGCAGAAGACCAAAATAGACATTTCTCCAAAGAAGACATACAGATGGCCAAGAGGCACACGAAAAGATGCTCAACAGCTAGTGATTAGAGAAATGCAAATCAAAACTACAATGAGGCATCACCTCACACCGGTCAGAATGGCCATCATTAAAAAGTCTACAAATAATAAATGTTGGAGGGGGTGTGGAAAAATGGGAACCCTCTTATGCTGTTGGTGGGAATGTAAATTGGTGCAGCAATTATGGAAAACAATATGGAGGTTCCTCAAAAAACTAAAAATAGAGTTGCCATATGATCCAGCAATCCCACTCCTGGGCATATATGTAGGCAAAACTATAATTCGAAAAGATACATGCACCCCTATGTTCATAGCAGCACTATTTACAATAGCCAAGACATGGAAACAACCTAAATGTCCAACGACAGATGAAGGCTAAAGAAGATGTGGTACATATATTAAACTGGAGGGGACTTCCCTGGTGGTCCAGTGATTAAGAATCTGCCTTCCAATGCAGGGGACAAGGGTTTGATCCCTGGTTGGGGAACTAAGATCCCACATGCCGAGAGGCAACTAAGCCCGCATGCTGCAACTACTGAGCCCACGTGCCACAACTACTGAGCCTGTGCACCACAACTAGAGAGAAGCCCACGCACCACAACGAAAGATCCCGCATGCCACAACTAAGACCCAACATAGCAAAAAAATAAATAAATAAATAAATAAAATTTTTTAAAAGAATAGTATTGTTTACAAATAAATGGAATACTACTCAGACATTTTTTAAAAAATGAAATAATGCCATTTGCAGCAACATGGATGGACCTAGAGATTATGATACTAAGCGAAGTAAGCCAGAAAGAGAAAGATAAATACCATATGGTATCACTTATATGTGGAATCTAAAATACGACACAAACTTATCTACGAAACAGAAACAGACTCACAGATATCGAGAATAGACTTGTGGTTACCAAGAGGGAAGGAGGGTGCAGGAGGGAAGGATTGGGAGTTTGGGATAAGCAGATGCAAACTAGTATATATAAGATGGATAAACAACAAAGTCCTACCGTATAGCATAGGGAACTATATTCAATATCCTGCGATAAACCATAATGGAAAAGAATATGAAAAAGAATATATATGTATAACAGAGTCACTTTGCTGTACAGCAGAAGTTAACACAACATTGTAAATCAACTATACTTCAATAAACTTTTTGTTGTTGTTGTTGTTTTGTGGTACGCGGGCCTCTCACTGTTGTGGCCTCTCCCGTTGCGGAGCACAGGCTCCGGATGCACAGGCTCAGCGGCCATGGCTCACGGGCCCAGCCACTCCGCGGCATGTGGGATCTTCCCGGACCGGGGCACGAACCCGCATCCCCTGCATCGGCAGGCGGACTCTCAACCACTGTGCCACCAGGGAAGCCCCTCAATAAACTTTTTTAAAAATTATTTTAATTTAACAGACCAATTGTAACCATCTCCATGAAACCTAGAGCATAGTAGAAAGAGCATTCAAACTGGGGGACAGAAGCCTGAGGTCCAATCCTGCTTTACCACTAACCACAGTTTTAAAACTATTTTGGAGAAGACTGCTTCTCTCTCTCTGGCCTTCAGCTGACACATAAGCTTCGGTTTGAATGTGCCGTGATTCCACGGATCTAGTTTACAAACAAATCTAAAAGGAAGAACAGCAATACCAGTTCCAAAAGCAGCTCCCTGGGCACACGTATTTATACTGTCTTCCCCATCCCTTCCTCACCTTCCTCATCCTCCATCACCATCACTGGCAATACTGGACATAAGCTAGAAACTTCCATCTGGAAGACCACAGGACACCTACCATGCAAAATCGGGCGAGACCTAATTCTACTTGCCAGAGCCTCACAGTGTCATGAGGGAGATATGACTGCCAATGTCAAACAGTAGCAGAAAAAAGAGAGGATTCAGGGACCAAATGGGAGGTTCAGGGAAGTGAGTGAGGCTGAGTCCACAGCAGAAGCAGAACTCAAGCTTCCTTGCACTGTTTCAAGCAATACACGAAGAAGGAATTGTCCAGTCTTGAAGGAGACATAGGCAACATGAAGAAAGACGAAGAAAGTGTATTTTGGGCTTCCCTGGTGGCGCAGTGGTTGGGAGTCCGCCTGCCGATGCAGGAGGCACGGGTTCGTATCCCAGTCCGGGAAGATCCCACATGCCGCGGAGCGGCTGGGCCCGTGAGCCATGGCCGCTGAGCCTGCGCGTCCGGAGCCTGTGCTCCGCAACGGGAGAGGCCACGACAGTGAGAGTCTCGCGTACCAAAAAAAAAAAAAAAAAAAGAAAGTATATTTTAAGCGGTCATGTCAGAGCGTAATTGCCTTAATTTGAAGAATTTCTGCATCCTAATACAGAGGGATCATCCCACATAAACTCCTCTTGGTGACGTTCTGCTTTCTTCCCATTTATTCATAGTACTTTCTGGGTTGTGTTTCAGAGTGTCATTTAATGTCATTTTATGACTCCCTGGTTGTAAGTGTCTGAGTATTACCAGGGCTTTGAGATTTACAGCCTATTTTAAACTCAGATAATGATGTTTAATTTGTTATTGGCTGTGTAAAGGTTAACAAAGAAATAACTCAAATTATCATCTCAGGGATAACGCATTACAAGAGGGCAATTAAGCGCAGTACCTGGCATTACACAAAAGATTGATATCTCGTTACAAGAGTACAGATGAGTTCCGATTTCACAATACAGGAAATACACTCGTCACCACCATCTCTTTGCATAAACAAATAGCGGGTCCGCTCAGCACCACTGAGTAACCAGAAGGGGAAGAAAACACTTTTCAAGAAAAGGAAAGATTGATATGCAGCCAATTTCTTGTAGAAGAGCTGGAGAAGAAAGAAAGAAACTCGGTCTCCTGGAGAAAATGAGGTTGATGTTACTCAAGTCAAAGATTAGGTTCCCTCTTAGATGTAAACAAACGATGCTAACGAGCAAGCAAAATAGACAGGGGTCCAATAGGCCCTTGAGAAGAGAAAGCAAAACAAAGCGTCAAAGCCAAATCGTTATTAAATTGTCTCTGAAACGGAAAATGAAAAACAATCTATTCCAACCATCACTTTTGTCTCTCTTCTTCTGCCCAAAACACCTTTCCATGATGACTTGGTATCTGCATTCCCCTGGTTCTGGTGCCAGTAAAAATACAAATAAATAATAGGTTTAAAAATTCATGAGAGGGTTTTCCTGGTGGCGCAGTGGTTAGGAGTCCGCCTGCCAATGCAGGGGACACGAGTTCAAGCCCTGGTCCTGGAAGATCTCACATGCGGCGGAGCAACTAAGCCCGTGCGCCACAGCTACTGAGCCTGCGCTCTAGAGCCCACGAGCCACAACTACTGAGCCCATGTGCCACAACTACTGAAGCCCATGCACCTAGAGTCTGTGCTCCGCAACAAGAGAAGCCACCACAATGAGAAGCCCGTGCACTGCAACGAAGAGTAGACCCTGCTCACCTCAAGTAGAGAAAGCCTGTGTGCAGCAACAAAGACCCAATGCAGCCCAAAATAAATAAAATTATTTTTTAAAAAACTCATTAGAGATGTATTTGTATTTCTCAGCCCTCTCTTTCTGGAGTCGGCTAACAAATGCATTAGTCTCATCTGACTAATGCCCTATTTATCTCCCTCAAAGAGGACTCCCAATTTTTTTTTTTCTAGATTCATTTTCCATCCCTTTCTTCCTCTTCCCTCTGCAGTCTTGGTCTCTCTCCAGCTGGGTTTTTAATTTCCTCTTTCATTTCTCCCCGCATCTTCTGCTTTCTCTCGTGTTCTCACTCTAGAGTTCATCTCTCCTTTTTGGTTCTTTGCCTCTCATTTCCCAAACCTTCTCCCGTGAGCTTGCATTTTCTCTTCCGTGAGAGTTCCTGCTCTCTCTCCCCTCCTCCTACTTGTCATGTTCAGTCTTTTCACCCAGTTCTTCTCTGTCTAGTTTATGGACCATCCCATTCTTCAGCAATTCTCAGTTCTTTCACCTTTTTTGTCACTTCCCACCTCCCACCAAATTTCTCCATCCCCCACTGTGCAGCTCAAACCCTTCTCTATTTGGGCAAAGACGTCTAAACAAAGTCTTCGAAGCGGACATTCCCCCTATGCTCTTGACCTCAAAACTTTCAGCAATAGCAGAGGGTCTGTCCACCCTGGCCAAAAACTCCTGAGTAGCCAGAAACTCATAACCAGAACCATGAAGATTGCAGAAATCACAATGGTATTGTCCCAGTATATTTTTGGAGTCCTGGAGCCTCCTAAATTACAGCCAAGTGAGAGCCTGGCATTTTTTTGAGTCCTTACGCCCCATCACGCTACCACTGAGGCGTTGATATGGGCCCAGTCTTCTGTTCGGCTTTATGCCATCAAGGGAAAGAAACAAGGGGTGGTGTGTATAATTTGCCACCAGGCTTCACATTTTTGGCTCGCCCCGTTGACAAAGCAACATAAATGCTACCTATGCCACCGTCATCAATATCAAGTAGCATTTATGAAGCACAGACATATTTTGCATCGAGTGCCAAGCCTTGGGGAAGATGGAGAGTCGTGGTCGCTACTGTGTCAGCAGTTCCAGCCTGCAAACTGGCACCACCAGCAATGCTCACCAGTGCTGAGGCCATATCGCATGAGAAAAATCAGACAGTCCAATTCAATAACTAGCCTCTGTTGACACATAAATAAATGCACTATTCACGTGTTCCTTGAATCAACTGGCTGTACCTTGGTTCCGTAATCCCTAATAAGTGGAATTGTTAGTATTTCATCAGGATGTGTACATTCTAGCAGGCTTGAATATCACACCAGGGAGTCAAGCTCAGACAACACTGTCATATGGAAACACCTGGGATCAGGGGACAACGCATTAGTTAAGCAAACTAACCTTGAGCTTTTGGAACTGAAATATCAACAAAAGGATAAAATAAATGTGCAAATTGTTCGTCCCCGTGGACATCAGCCAGGCGTTTGTTCTTTAGCCAACAACAATCAACAGGCGCAACATACCATAAAAATGCCAGCGGAGGAGCTAATCCAATAAATAAAGAAAAATCCATGTATTACGGATAGGCCGCCAATGGTCATGCCGCCGTGCGAAGTGAGCAGTGAATTCAAATAAGAGCGGGCAGGCGGGAGTCAAAGTGAGACCCACCTCCGGGAGGGCCCCTGACCGCTAACATAATTTTCAGATTTAATGCTTTCTTTAGCATATGATTTCTGGCATGCAAAGCAACCATATGACAATTTGGGTACCTAAAAAATTGTAATGAAATGCAACTCAATGAGCACTAAGTGCGTACAGAGTGCCAGGCACTGTGCCTGACAATGGCTTGTTGCCTCTCAAAGGGAAATCCTGCCAAGCTGTTCACCCAAGACCGGAAGGGAAGGGAAGGGAGACATAGGTCAGGGTCTTCTAACACTGGCTCCTACCTTTCAACAAATGTTCATATATTGAGAAGAAAAGAGGGAGGAAGGAGGGAAGAAGGAAAACAGGTTGATGGAAAGAGATCTGACTAGATATCTGAAAGCATATTTACCCAAGGTTATTAGTGGTCAGTCCTCACCTGTGGACATTTTTTTCTCTTACAGTATCTGTACTTTCAAATAATCTTTCTCCATTACACGTGGAATGTGTACAAAAGACAGTAAACTTGTTTAAATTTTTAAAAAGAACATCTCTACCTGTTTTCCCTATCCCATCCCTGTTCCCCACGCAGCCTCCAGATCCTAACGATGCTGTTCACATAAGGGACCCAGAAATAGGAAGGATGACAGATAAAAGTGACCTGAAATAAACTGAACTCACTACATGACTATGAAAAAGAAGAGAGCTTCCCTTCCCAAGGATTAATAGCCAGAAGAACCTCGGTACCACTCAACTTTAGCACAGATGAGGTGAGAGAGGTGATCAGGAAAAGGAAATTAGGGATTCAGGTCCTCCTTGCATGAAAGCTGGCTGGGACCCCACTTCCAAGCCTATGGCCTCCTTGCCTGAGGCCACGTCAAGAAGTCTGCTGGGGGCGGGGGGTGGGCTTGATGGGAGATGGATTTTATTTTGTTGTTTGGTTCTTGGATAAGGGTGTTAGGGAAAAAATTATTGATGAACTACTTTGTCATCGTTAAGAGTATTGCTGACACGCTCCCAGCAGGCCCACTGCGAGGCAGACAGGGCCCGTCTACCCAACGCCTTTTGTAGCCGAGACATGTGCTGTGCATTAGGCAAGGTGTGTAAATTATAACAGCCCGAGTTCTCTGGCGAAGGCCCGGGTCTGAGCCCTCCTCTGCCTCCTTCTCCCTTCTGTGCTCTATTTCCCCACGGCACTTGCCTCAAAGCCAGTGGGGCTCCTCAGAGGGCACATTAATGGGCAGAGGCTCCAGCTTGGAGTAAATATTGCAGGATTGAAATGCAGAGGGAATTATACTTCTTTCCCTTGCAGACTTTGGAGCGCTGAGTGAGAAATAAATTATGAGGGTAATAATGGGCCCAATTCTTCCTGGCTCCACCTCTCCCCCTGGGTGTGGAGTCTTCTAAAGTTGGAGGGTGGCTGCTTGTGGTTCTGGATTCCATCTTGAAGCCGACAGGAGGGCCAGCCTTGGGCAGGAGAGCAGGTGGCTAGAAGAAGCCCTGCCCGGGACAGTTCCCCAGACAGCTTTCATCTGGGGAGGGTCTCTTCCTGGGTCCGGCCTCATTTTGCCCAGAGAACAAAAGAAATGCCCGATTGTTTTGGGGGGAGGTAGGAATCTGATCCTAGTCTGTATGCAAAAGACTCCTGGGGCTTCCCTAGTGGCACAGTGGTTGGGAGTCCGCCTGCCGATGCAGGGGACACGGGTTCATGCCCCGGTCCGGGAAGATCCCACATGCCGCGGAGCGGCTGGGCCCGTGAGCCATGGCCGCTGAGCCTGCGCGTCCGGAGCCTGTGCTCCGCAACGGGAGAGGCCGCAACAGTGAGAGGCCCGCGTGCTGCAAAAAAAAAAGACTCTTCTGGGTTTTTCCTTTACACCCACTCTGGGAGTCTCTCAGAACTTTGAAGAAAAATGGAGCTGGGAGGTTTGGAGTGCTGAGCAATCGATACATAAGTGGTATGGCTTATCCTCGGGCACTGAGCCTGTGGGCAAACGTGCTCAGAAGTGGCCAGAAACTTCCAGGCTCTTTTAGAAAGGCGCTGAAAGTCCTGCTACCTCTTCTTCCCCACCCCTATTCAATCACTGCTGCCAATGGGTTTTCTGTGGGTGAGAATTTTCACAATTTCCCTGATAGCTCTGTCTTTTCCCTCTACTCCCAATCCTTTCCCCCAAAGAGGGCGATGAATGTCATTTACAATTAGTACTTGTACGGTCATCCCCCAGTATCCAAGGGAGATTGCTTCCAGGACCGCCACAGATACCAAAATCCCCATAGGCTCAAGTGCCTTCTATAAAATGGTGTAGTATTTGCATACAACCTACAGCGCACCTCTAGATTACCTGTAATACCTAATACAGTGTAAATGCTACGTAAATCGTTGTAAATACAATGTGAACGCTGTGTAAATAGCTGCTGGTGTGCCACAAATTCAAGTTTGGCTTTTTGGAACTTTCTAGAATTTTTTTCTTTGGAGAGTTTTGCTCTGTGTTTGGTGGAACCTGAGGATGTGGAACCTGCAGATATGGAGGGCCTGGAGGGCCAACTGTATGCGGTTAAAGCAGCAGGGAGGTCAATCTCCTGCACTTGAACTTCCAGAATCAGATCCAGCCTCAGGAGGGTGAAGCCTGCTGGGGTCATTTCTATGAGGTGCACAGTGGTGCAGGCAGGGGCGTTGGGGACCTCTTCCGGACCCTGGGCAAGCTCAGGCTGAAATCTGAAGCCCTCTTAGAAGCAACAATAGGTGGTGTTCAGAGAGGTAACTCTCACTGCGAGAAGCCTGCAGGTGGATAACAAGCAAGTCTTAGGGCCCTGGGCCATCAGTACAGGTGCGTGAGTGATTCCCTGGCCTCTACCCCAGACATGACCCCCTAGGAGAAGGTGATGGACAGCTTGCTTCCAGCCCTGTCCTGAGAAGGCAAACACTGGCCCTCCCACCACCAAATTCTTGAAACCTCTGATCTGAACCCTTATATCTTCTCCTGAAAAAATCATCTCTCTGGCAAAGCACCAAGAGAACAATTAGGGATTAACCAAAGTGTTCTCTCTTGCCAGCAAGAGTTTGAACTCTCAGGGGACCAGGGCCAGTTTGTATTGGAGCTCTTTGTCTCTGCAACTCCCTCCTCTTTGTTTTCCATCTCGTTAGGCGTTTTCCTTCCACTGTGCAGAGGACTTTTGCTTCTAGGTGGCATTTAATTGTTGAATTAATACTTTCTCCATGTTCAAAGGCATTAGGACAATAGGGACGTGGGGGGGGGGAAGGGGGGATTAAAACTACTCAAGATTAAAAAAACCAACATGTGGAGTTTGTTGTTACTATTGGCTTTGAAATTTATAAATCCTTTACACATGGCTTTTTTTTTTAACTCCAATGTCTCTAAACCAGCATACATTTGGTAAAATTATTGCAAGAAAAATGAATAAGGTAGAATTTTTTTTCATGATTTGTATCGATACCTAACTTTCAAATTGTACTCCAAGTGCAAATTACTTCAACTCTTTAGAGCTAAAATCAAAGTGGTCCCTTATATAATGCTAGCTATAAAAACTACTCCACCAAAATAAAAACCATAATTTTTTTAAGCACAACTGTCCCCTAAAAGGCACTTGAGCCCCTCAACTTTCCAAATGGGATCTTCATAACCAGGGCTGAGAGCCGTCAGAGCTCAAACTGAGCCCACCTCAACCAGAATATAGAGCCCGGTTATAAAGAGGAAAACGAAATTGTCTTTAATTTCCTCATTTATCTATAGAACAACGGGATCATACACAACCATCCCATGGGGCTGCTGGTATTCTTGCAAGGCAGACAAGAGGCACGAGGAAAATAACTGAGGCACAGAGAGGAAGACCCATCTGCCCAGAAACACAACCTTAATGGCAAAAGTCAAATTAAAGTGCAGGGTTTCCTTATCTATCATGTTTTCTACCAGGTCATGAAAAGCCTACAGACTGTTGCTAAGGAGTTACTTAGACAACAGCTGCGCTATTTTTTGTAAGAGGTGTTTTCTATATTGATGTCTACAGCAACAACTCTATTATGAGAGAGAGCATCCTACGTGTGTTTTTAACGGGAAGAGTTTAAAAGTTACTAGGAACAGGACCATTGGATAAGCAGTGACATCAAAGCACGCGTCTTCCCCAAATTAGCCACAACTTAATTGGCCACTTTAAAACGGTCAGGGCCTCCATGTAGCGTGTCTCCATTGGCATCCTGATTCCTCCTCAGCACAAGGGAAAAAAGTCCTTCCTGCAGGATAAAAACCCATTTTTACAAACAGCTAAGCATCCTTGAACCTAGATGAATCCCGAGCGGGAACAAAAAGTTAAAACATACTCTGAGTCAAGTCTTCAAAGGGCTGGTCTAGGCGACCCTTCTTAGGAATGTTTTAATTACATCAGGAAGGAGAATCAAAGCAGAACATAAAAAACAGATCCAGAGCCATCATCACACCACCTTAACCACTGACTTTTACTTTCCTTGATTTCTGCAGGCACATTTTACAGAGCACCAGGGTACCTACAATATACATTCTATATTTTTCACTGAACATTTTCCCACATGGCTAGACAGATAATTCTTTGTAATGGCTATATACTAGTGCATCAAACTGCTGTGCTATCCTCTGCTTAGTCATTCCCCTCTTTGTGAAACAAGTTAGGTTGCCCAGGTCCTTGCAATTCTAGATAATAAATGATGTGGTGAACATCTTCGTGGATAGAGGGTTTTTCTTTCTGTTATGTGATCCCCAATGATTCTATTTTTAAATCAACAATCTTGAATATACTTCCTGGTGAGAAAATTACATTGCCCGGTTACTTACCTTTTCTTGACACCATCTCTTTGCCAGTGCCCAGGAGGGGTGTTCTCAGAACAAAACTCAGAAGCCCCAAGCAAGGCTGATGTTGGCTTTAGTAGGACATGGCATCCCGCCAAGGCCTCGTCCCTCTGCTTCTAAGAGACTGGAAATAGTATTTTAACTTCTGAGTTGTGTCTCTTCAGAACCAGAGTAATTTCTTTTTCCCTTTAGAGGTCGTGGGACTCAGCAATATGAACACAGCAGTACCCACTCAGCACATACTTTGCAGCCCACAATCTGATGTAATTACCATCAGAAAGCACTCCTCTGACCATCTTCATGTTGTCACCTTCATGTGGCCCAAGATGAGAGCATAGTCTTTCTCACCAGAAAGGCTAAATACATTTTTTTCTGTTACTGAAGGAGCAGGTCTTTCAAGGAAGCCATAGTAGAAGCAAAGAAATTGATCGAGTTAACATACAGAAGCCTTAAGAAATATTCTCCATGAGACATGAAGTATAATTTAGAGAACTGTGGTTTATCCTTGCTCTCTTGAACCACGTTTCTTCAATGAAGATGGCTTCATTGTGATCTGATCATTTCACTGATCGGATCATTTCACATTACCATGTTTTAAATGACTGGGTGAACAGGGAGAGAGGTTGGCACTTTGGTATCAGTTCCCTTTGGGAAACTCGAGATGCAATTTGCCCCATCATGTTTTCCTGCCAATATTGTCATTTACTATTTGTTCTCCTGTACTTCACTTGAGCTGTTTATCGAAGATCATCTAATCCAGGGTCAATTTGTAAAAACAAACAACAAAACAGATATGCAAGGAAATAAATACCAAATTAGTCCCTTTTAGAAAACAAAAGCACAAGTGGAGGCTGCCAGGAAGGGTCATGCTGAGAGTATGGAGAAGACATTGAGACTTTTTAAATCCCAGCATGGAGGTCCCAGGCTCGCACTGGGCCTCCAAACCATAGAGCAGAGGCTGGGCTGCAAGACTGGGATTGTCCTGGATTCTTGGATCAGACTCAGATCTTGACCCCCTAAAGAACCATCACTTTCCCACATGATTGCAACTTTTTCCATGCGCATACACACACACACACACACACACACACACACACACACCACGGAGAAGGAGCTCCCAATTCCACACCTCAGCCCAGCCTGGTATAACTTGAAAAGTATCACATACAGGTTTCCCTTAAAAATAATTTTACCAGATATCTCAGTGTTTTTCCCTGAAAAAAGAAAGATATTGCTGCATAGTTTCCAAGTGAAATAGTTTTAAATGTCCTACATTTGGGCTAATATTTGAATCCACTTGGGAGACCGTGTCCCCAATTCCAATGCAATCATCATGACCAGCAGGGCCTGGGACATCTTCGAGGTCAATATTCGTTTTCACAAATTGCGTACAAGATGGACTTGAGTGAAACATGGGTGTGGGTCTATTTTTATAAAGCGGTATTTACAGCATACGGGTAGAGGCAGGGACGCTTTTCTAAGGCCCTGTCCTCAGGAAGAATACGGAAAACCACAATGTGCACGACGGCTGTATTCACACATTTTCTCCTTCGTTTACCGCACTTCCCTCCACACGCTTCCTATTCTGCATCTGACCAATAACACAGCAAAACACGCTCTGCCTTTATCACCCTGAGAAGCCTTGGTTGAGGAGGACCCAGTGGGGTCATATTCCAGGCCCATTAAATTGATGTTTAAGCCACTGTTCAAGACCAAAAAGGCACCCTGCTGGTGCCACAGAGAGACAGACTGGGGTGGTGCCCAAGATATGCAATGCGTCAATCTACTCAGTTAACCACCCAAATACTCACTGAGATAACTGTAATTAATGGAGAGTTGGGGGGGGGAAGGGAATCCTTTATTGAAAAGTGCAGTGAGGGATATTTCCTGGCGGTCCAGTGGTTAGGAATCGGTGCTTTCATTGCCGAGGGTGTGGGTTCGATCCCTGGTCGGGGAACTAAGATCCCACAAGCCACGCAGTGCAGCCAAAAAAAAAAAAAGAAAAACTAAAAAAAAAAAAAAAGTGCAGTGAGGATAAGAATTACGCTTCACGTTTTATTTTTTCCTTTTGCCTGAAATTCTAATGCTGAAATTAAATTAGCAGCATTTTATCACCTTTGCTTTTCATATCCCAGGCATCTGTTCCCTTAGACACTAAACAGGAAAAAAAAAAAAAAAAAGCTACTCTATATAGAAATACATAGTTAACTGTCCATCCCAGAATAAACAAACTACTCTCAAGCCCATTTATCAACCTCTCAAAGACAAAACTAAACTAAAACAAAAATAAAAACAACACACAGTGTGTGTGTAAAATTGCAGGCAAAGGTAGTTAAGCTGCAGAGTTTGTGATATTCTATTCAGCATGCTCAAACTAAAAACAAATTTTGGATTGCTTATATATTCTGAAGTGTTTCCTGCCTACATATCCTCAGAACTCCCAGGAGCTTTCCTGGACACATGGAAAATTTCAAGTTGAGCCATTTTTAAGTTATCCATGAGTGAAAAGGGGGAAAAAAAAAACAACACAACAGCACATGAAGTGGGAGTTTGAATTTGTCCTCAAAGAAGAAAAAAGTTATTTTGTTCTTTCTTTCCCTTCCCTTGAGTTACTTGACAATGGCTGAACATACTTCACCCAAGATTTTTATTTTTCGGAAAGAAGAGAATCGCCTTTGTGCTAAAGCCAAGTATGAACATATTCAGCGTGTTCTACACGAGCGCGGCACCAGGGAATTCTGAAGGCAGATCTACGTGTAACCGTAAAACGAGCATTACCAGACACAAATCAGATCGCACATCATAATGATAAATAACTGCAGGAGTAGTAAAGCAAGCATGGACTCAGTATCCATCATCCAAAAAAGA
The DNA here is from genome assembly GCF_005190385.1 of Monodon monoceros. NCBI lineage: Eukaryota > Metazoa > Chordata > Mammalia > Artiodactyla > Monodontidae > Monodon > Monodon monoceros. The sequence continues at coordinate 12,039,563 of NW_021703782.1, read as the reverse complement.
ATTCTACTTTTCCAATTATTTTAAAGCGCTTAACACAGAAATAATCATCCACAAGGAAGAGATCGTTTACTGAAACACAAACACGGCAAAAGCCTGGCAGCTGGATGTTGACTGGGTTTCGGGTCCTCCAGCTGTGACTCTCTAAGAAATACTGCCCCCAAATTAAAGGCTTCCGAGAGTCTTTGCAAACGGCCTCCGTGTGGTATCTCACAGAGCCTAGCAATTGTGTGCCAATAACAGGCGGGGCACAGAGGTATAGCGATCCTGGAATGTTTATTGGAGAAGAGTTGAACAGCTCAGGAGAGGATAGGGCCAAAACTGTTTTGCAGGGAAACACCCCACTCAGAAATGTCGTTCCTGGCTTCGTGTCATGAATCTCACATAAATATCTGAGGAGATTGCTGACATCCTAGAGCCAAGAGGAAAAACATGCACTGAAAGAACGAGCCAGAGAAGCCAGAACATGGAATAATCATTTCCCTGGCCGCCCTCCACTTCAGATACCAATGCCTGAGACTCCTGTTAAGAAGGAACAAGAAAATGGATGAGAGATGCTACCCAGCCAGGAAGGGAAGAAACTTTGATAAATAAACTTGTCACGGAGATAGGCCACACATCAGAAAGGAAAGGTGGCGCGGCGCGGGGGGAGGGGGGGCGGCAGAGGGGGGAACCTGCACGGACGGCCGTGGCGGTGGGGAGGGGGTGCCCAAGGTGATGGAGCCCTTCCATCTCCCATCTCGCCTGGTCCAGGAGGCAGGGGAAACCGAATATTAGCATTGTCTGGTGGCCCGGGCGATTTTTCCCCTTCTCATAATATAATTTTGTGAATATGTTGAAGAGAGTGTCTGCTGTTATTGGTCTAATGAGCTAACTCTGAAATCTGAGCTAAAGACAGCTCCCTAGTGGCTGCTCACTGTTCCACAGACAGAAAGGAAACTCCTTTCAGGGGCCCATCAGGGTGAACCACTGCTGACAGCTTGGAACGGCACAACACACAGATTTATTTCACAGACAGCCACAGACAGGAATTTAGCACCCTGTGCTGGCCTCCTGCTTCGTGGAGAAGGTGTTAAAATGCAACCATGCAGAGCTCTCCCTTGAACAAAACCCAGTAGCGACTAATCAAGCGGTCACCCGTCCCCCCAGCAGAAAATTCTGGGCGCGGAGCAGCTGAGCGCTGAACTGGGCGCCCCATCCTGACAGCTACTGCTCGGGCACCCGCTGCAGCTTGAGAGCTGCCTCGGAAATCGCGAAATATTTTGCCTGACCTTTCAACTTACAAATTAATTGATTTCTAAACAACGGCAAATGTTATTTATTTATTTATGACATCTCGGAATGCCTGCTCGCAGGAAGGGCGAGACGCCGGGGAGAATATTCCCTGAGGCATCAGACTCTGAGGGTGCTGTTTCTCACGGTCCCTCCTCAACATGCCTTCCCAGGATGCAGAGCTCAGAGGCACTGATGTGTAGACACTTACCTGCCCACACTCAGCAAGTCCGTAACGTTGTACTACCTGCATAAAAGAAGCACGTTGACTTTGTTTCATGCATCTGTGTGTGCACGTATATATGTATTTATGTACGTATATATATGTGCATGTGTGTGTGTATAAAATATAAAATATATATACACACACACGCATATATGTCTCCAAGGTAGGCTTCACCTTCAAATTTGTAGCAAAAGTTACTAACCCTCTCCCCACCGCTGCCCACCCTAAACAAGTACTCAGCAGTTGCTCAGCTGAGCTATTTAGGGATAAAGGCAAACTACATTTATTAAAGCAACTGAAATTGCATCCTGGTAACCAGGGGTTGTTCCCAAGGAAATTGCATACCGTTGGTGATATTGTTTATATTGATTATTTTGCTAATCTCGCTCTCACACACGCTACAGTGTCTTCTCTTTAGGCTGTGTTTCTGAAACAACCAACTTGTTCTGGTAAGAGGAGGAGAAGAGAGAGAGAAGGAGGAGGAGCGGTAGAAGAAATATTTTCCTTGCTTATTTTCTGTGCTGCGAGCAAGCTCCTTGTTTTCTCATTTTAAATTCCATTTTGAATGGCTCTAAATGCTGTCCTCACCCACTGTATTCCCAATAAACCCAGGTCTTCAGGTCACTTCTCTTTCTGCCCACCTCAACTCTTAAAGTTTGCCGATGGATAAATAATAATGACCAGATACTCTCTCAGTCTAATTTTGTCCCCATGCACGATGCCAAAGGCAGACACACATCAGTCCAAACAGCAATCCACATCCCAGAAGGTCTTTAATCAACGACGCAGAAGTGACCATGGGATGGCACCATCAACAGAAAGGACTCTGCCCAAGAACCCTCACTGCATCTTTGCAGAGTCAAGTCCACAAATAGCTACTACTCTGCAGCACCCTCCCAGGTGTGTTTTGCCATTCTGTCAGTATTCTCAGGGGAGTATAACATTTATTTGGACTTTTTTTTTTTTAACCAACGTGTTATCAAATTTCTGGGATGCTTGCGTAGCCAAAAGGGGCATAATGTCAATAGAAAACTGATACCTAGGCAAGCGCCCCCTCTCGGAGCTCCTTCTCCAGAGCAGGTAACCTTTTCCCACCTCACTGTGGTAACTTACAAAGGGAGCCTTGAAAGAAGTAAAGGCTCAGAAAACTGAAGCGAAGAAAGAAACCTCATCACCTCGGGGAGCCAAATCCGTCTGCTCCCATTCCAAGACAGAGAAGAAAAAAGGATGCCCTGTTTATTTTTCTACTTCTCCCACTTCTTTGCAGGCATATCATTTTCCTAGAGTTCTTGTGTCGTAGGTCTTGGTTAAAGGAACGAGATTTTATTTTTGTTTTTAAAGTCAAAGGGGGTGTGTGTGTAGGGTGGGGCACAGGGGAAGGAGGGAAGGAAGCCACAGGGAAGATGTGTCAAAGGGACTCTCTAGGGAAGGTGGCCTCTGCCAGTTTTACGTAAGGGCATGTATGTAAATTCATATCCTACTTACTAGTATAGGAAACATTAGGATAAGTGTATTTCTATTCATACAAAAATAATGGTCTGTAGGAACACTACACAAAGAGAAATGCAATAAAAAATAAATAACTTGCAACAGACTGAGAAATGTGCCTTAATCCCAAATTGAGAATCACCTAAGCGATTCCTGATACATACTAAGTTTGTGCCCTTGCTCTCATTCTCCCTCTTGTTCTCTTCCAGGAGTGTGAAGTATGTATCTAGTATATTCAACAGGCCCTTTCATTTCTGTGTTTGCCTTCTGAGATGAAATCAATTCAGACAAAGATGAAGTGTGAACCCACATGGGCAGATGAGGTTCTGAACTTTTCCACTAATGGACATAGTGACAGTTTTTATTCTGGACCTGGATACATATATTCTGCCTTTGAGACATTTTCCCTACTTGTAGTATTTGCAGATTTCAAACAGGTACTACAAGTGAGGCACCCAGGTAAAAGGAAGTGGCCCTGTCTCTTGCTTAGTATGTGGTGTATATACTCAAAGCGACCCCAATACCTCTGACCTTCTCTGTGAAAGATTAAGCAAAGTTTTCCAAGATGCAGGTCTTATGTTGATTACTCCTGAAACAAATAGTCATGATACCAACTGTGTGTTAGGCATTATTCCAGATGTTAGGGATAAACCACTAAACAGAAAGACAAAAACCTCTGGCCTTTCTGACTTAGTAGTGGGAGTCAGGGAGGGCAATATGGACAACTGACAAACAAACGAGCAAAATATATAATATGTTAATTGGTAAAAAGTGCAGTGAGAAAAATCAAACAGGAGAGAGGGCCAGGAACTGCAGGATTGGGAAGGAAGTGTCCACTGAGATGACATTTAAGCCACGACCCAAAGGACAGCTGCGCAAAAACTTCACACTGAAACCTACAGTTCCAGTTAAAAAGTAGATGTGAATTAACTGACGACAGCAATTTCTCCATCCGTTTTTATCATTCCAATCACAGCCAATGGGAAAACAGCTGTATTCCTCCCTATTTTTCTTCCAGAGGCCAGATTGCGATTTCCCACACTCTGCTTTTCCCACTGAACTTGCACCATTTGGTTCCTGCTGTCCTAACAGTAGGCTCCCTCATTCCTTTAAGTAATATTTGCTGAGCGCCTACTCTGTGTCAACATTTTGAGGAAGAAATATCAAGATGGCGAGAGGCAGCGTCTACCATGTCACACACGACTCTCTCCCCAAGAGTGATCATCATCTACCCACTCCGCCAGCTCCCACCCATGTGCTCCTTTGCTCCTTTTTCCTTCTTAAGGCAAAAAAATTCAGGGATCTCCATTCAGTACTTGGAATTTTTAAATTCTAGATGGCCCCCCCCCAAATTATAAATAGATGTGCTCTGGTTACAACAATTCAGATTCCCTGGTTTTCTGATACACAGGACTTTAAATCGCATTTCTACCCGCTATTAAAAAATCAAGGCAAGCCACAACAAGATGACTCCGTACAATTCTGTATCACAGGTAAAAGAAAACCTTGTCGATATGAAATCAGACACTGTAAAATTCTCTCCCAGAGGAGCCTGGCATTATTACATCCCCCATCAATCATGGTATTGTTTCTCCAACAACTGTATCAGACTCGGCATCTGGATATTGCTATGTCATCCTACCAATTCAGCAGGGAAGTCAGACACCATTACGAACAAGTCCAGGCCCACCAAAATCTAAACTCTTTCAGGAGATTTCAAAGACCTCATTGGTTTCCAGCCATGATCAACTCTCCAAATTCCAGGACCTTAGTATTGGGTGTAATGGAATTTGACCTAAACATTAATGTATGACCTATATATATACACTTATGCGAACACTCTATGAATCTGACCTAGGCATATGTGAAGAAGTGCTATATATACATTATAATATAATAATATAGAATATGATCATATATTATTAGATGGCATATACTTTAAATCTTAACTTATCACAGATTAGTTCCTATTCTGGACATTCCATTTAATGACAGGTAATAATTCCCTCCAACCCATATTATGGATAACTTATAGATCACCTGTAGACAGTATCTAGGCAATGCTCCAAGTGTCAAGGATACAACAGATAGATACGCTAATGGATCCAGCAAACCCTCGCCTTCTAAAATGACTTTTTTTTCAGTAGAAATTTGGGGGTTTTGGTTCATCAGATACTCCCAACGTGGGTTAAAAATTACAACACCAAGCTTAAGTTTAGTATAGATACTGGCTGAACTTCGAAACTGCTTTTCTTTATCCCCTTGTGCCATTAGGAAGAAAACAGTCCCCCTCCCCTCTCTTCGCCAGACCCCCACCAGACTAAAAAGCTGACTTTGAAGGTTTCAGTTTCCCTGAACTTTCCCTTTGTCCCTGCCACTGATAAGCCAAAGCAAGTGAAGTGACGGTCTTGCCTTGGCCCCCGCACAGAAAACGGCCACAATACATCCACCTTATGTACCTTACTTATAATCCCCTGTAAATTCACCCAAAAGTCATGAACTACATAATACTAATTCTTATAGGTTGACATATTTCCCTGATCTTTCATGAGCCACATGGGGAAACAGTTTTCTCCTGATCTGAATGAAGAAGAAAAACAGTGATCCTAATCAACCATTTGCCCTTAGTGGCTTCCCTAAACAAATCTGGGAAAGCGCTTAAAGGCTTGGGAATAACCATGACCCTGCTTGATGCACTGTAATAACCCTGCCTAATTATACTGATATAAAAACTAATTGGAAAGATAGCAAATGTCAGGGTAAGATGCAAATCGTAGGGTGTTAATTGCTGAACAGGTGCTGGAATAGAATTAAATGAGCATTCTGATTAAAAGAGTGGAGGAAACAAATGTGGACCCCTGATACAAACTTGGCCATGTGATTTCTTCAGAGGTCCATTCCACTAGGAAAAGGTCACAGGGCTGTGACCTCTGTCCCGTGATGGGTAGACCGAGAAAATAAGAGTGACCACAGAAGAAAAAATAATAATAATATAGCAACAATATCAACATGACTTCCAGAACCCACTGCTAAGTTTGAGCCCTGGAGCTACCCAGCGTATTTTAGGAGTTCTTTGGTGCGTGCATAAGCTGAGAGAATCAGGAATGTATAAATGCTCACCTTTCCCCAGCTACAAGCCTGTGCCCTTCCACCTTGAACCAGAAGCCCTCCTATTTCCCCATGGCATAACCACAGTGCTGAGTGCTACTAAGGACTCACTACACGTTTGTGGGCTGACCAAGTGCTTGATTAGTCAGCTGAGTCAACAGCATGGCTTGACTTCCTTAAGTTGAGACAGTATGAAAGCCATGGCAGTGGGGTGGGGTGACAACATGGAGAACACATCAGAGGCCCCAATTGCTAGAAGCTACTCATTCTTTTTTTTTTTTTAGTTTTTTTACTGTGGTAAGAAACACTTAACCTGAGATCTACCCTCTTAACAAACTTTTTTTTTTTTTGGCTGTGCAGCACAGCCTGTGGGATCTTAGTTCCCCGACCAGGGATGGAACCCAGGCCCTCGGCAGTGAAAGCGCCAAGTCCTAAGCACTGGACTGCCAGGGATTTCCCGAAGCCGCTCATTCTTATTACCAGTGGTACTTACTGATGCTCTAGTAATCCAAATTTTAAACTACATCTATAAAGGAGATTTCCACCCTAGCCCAGTGTGTCAATGGAGGTTTCTTCACAAACTCCTGGTGCCTTGGTCAAGCCTTTGCACAACTGTCCTGAAATTTCCTGATGTGTGGCAAAGGCTGGACCAATGGCACCTGCATGCTGAGTCCTTCGAGAAAGAGGAACCCCTGGGGGCAGTGACTATAGGTGGATGCTGGTGATAGCAGACAGCAGCTCCTAAGCTATAGGGGACTCGATAAGACCCCTTCCCAACACCACAATGGCCTCCATGGCTCTACTACCTCAAGAAGCCTTTTTCTTCCCACCAGAAGGAATGCTCTACTTCAAAGCCCTAATATTTTCCCCAATCGACTGCCATAAATAACCTAGAAGGGAATTGTTCCATTTCCAGGTAGGATGCTACGGCGTAAATGTTCTTTTCTCACAGTGGTTTGCAGGCCTTTGAGATTTATGATGCCAGAAACCTACATACGCTCTTTGGTGCTGGGCGGGTGAAGCAGCCGGTCCTGCTCTATTCTGTTATTTCTCACGCTACCCTGTCCCCAGGATAAGAGCAATTCATTTACTGTGCTCATTCCACTTGGGGACCTCTTTACCATTCTGCCTACATAGATTTGGTTTTGGTGATATAGGCTAAGGGCAGCGGGGGACGGGTGGCAGCAAAGTTAACTCTTCTCACTCAGACCTATGTCTACCCAAGCACGAGCAGAGAACTGATCAACCCAGTTTGCTTCCTTTTATTTTGTTTCATTTTATTTTTCTTTGTATTTAATCGATTTGGCCTCTACTTATATGGGTCAAAAGAAAATCATATGATGGTTACATCAGACAATGCTTCAACTTCAGCAACCCAATTTCCAAATGCAAACAGAGGAGATTCCCAAATGCTTTAAGAAGGAAATGTGGATGCAGGAGGCATGGGTGAGATTCCACCTTGTTTATTTATGCTTTTATAAGGACACTGAGAATAATAATAAAACAGGATAGGAAAGAGAAAAATTTTGCTCCAGCACAGAGATGGGTGGGTATAACCTCCTCACTCTTTCCTTGTCTTTGATCTTAGGAAAAGCTCACTCTCTCTTGTTCACTCTCTCTTTAAGGAACAAAAATAAACTGTCTCCTGAGTAATAAAGTCACGACAGTTGCCAGTAAAAATTGGTTAAGGTCATCACTTCTGAAGGTCAAACAAGTTTGAGACAAGCTGTCATGTGGGATCACCATTCAGCACATTTAGTTAAATGGGTAAAAATAATAAAAATAATGACAGTAGTAGAGTTATCTTAAAAAAAAAAAAAAGCACAGAAGGCAGAGTAAATGAGAGAACCAGATGTCTTGAAAGAATGCTGGGAAACGCTTAAGAGAAAGATTTCTCCCACCCCAAACAAAAGCCTCCCCAAGGATCTTTTGAGACTTGCTGTCAGTATCTGATGTCGACGCAACATTGTATATCTTTTTGGTGTTTTGTTGTGCAGTTTTATTATTTATTTATTTTATTTGAACAAAGAAGACACAATAGAGAAAACTTTTCTTTTAAAGGATGGCAATTCGAGTTGACCCCAAAGTGAGCATTTCCCCAGGTCCCTTGCGCTTCTGCCTTGTCTAAAGATCCAAAAGACACTCGAAGTTATATCCCTCCCATGCTGGATTGGAACAGAAAGAGGCCAGCTTCACATTCAGCTTTTCTGAAAATGATACCATGGATTTAAGGGAGAAGAAGATACCACCATTTATCCAGATTCCAAAGGAAGATCTCCACTCTTTATAAAACAGAGCATGAACAGGTCGAAGCTAAGAGACTGTTAGGAGATGCAAATGAGCTCTCATGGGAGATCTCCACGGCTCCAAAAACAAACTCGGAATCCACACTGTCAGTGCAGCTGGGGTTCTAGGTTATGCCACATCCTCTCACAGGGCGAAGTGGGCAGCCAGGCCCAGGGCTTTTATGATCCGTTTGCGTTTTACAGGCTACAAGCTCAACCACAGAACCAAAAAGTCTCTGTGCCAAGGGATGCTTTAAAACTCCAGTGAGGCCCCCCGCAAGACGCAAGTTCCAAGGATTGCTCGTTGCCAGTGACAATTAGAACAATCTGAAAATGTTCCTCCCAGAAAAATACACTCTTTTCTGTTGTAACAGAGGTGTAAACGCCAGCCAATCTCTTTTGGCACCCAGTACTGTAAGAAGTGCTTTCACCGTGCCACCTCCCGACAAAAACGCCCTCAATGAGCGTCCTCCAAGGACTAGCTTTGAAAAGGGGTTTCGCGTATCAGGTTAATGCATGCACTTGGCACGGCCCAACTTTTGCACCAAAGGCTCTGGGGTATGGGGTGATAAGAGCCAGGTTCTGTTTGTTAACGATAAGGCAATTATTTCTTTGGTACTTCATAGGGAAAAAAAAAAAATCTTACAGCAAAGATTCAAAGAAGGATCCCTAGGGAGACAACGGAACTTATAGGTTGGAAAAGTTTTTTGTTATTTTTTTCTTCTTCTTCACAGGAGCAAACAAATGGGCCATTGAGAGCAACAGACCAGCTAAGACGAAGTTACCGACAAACACGCTGGCAGCCAGCTCCCGCCGAAGTCCTCGGTAACTTAGGGAGGGATACAGGAGAGGAGAGGAAGGAGGGACAGAAAAAAGACAGACACAAAATGAGAGGAGAGGAAAAAGAGAAAATGAGGAAAGAACAAGGGTGAGGTGAAAGTGAAGAGGCAAGACAGAGAACACAGAGGGTGGAGATGAGATAAAAGAAAGGACAGACTGTGCCATTGGCGGCACTTCCCACGTGTCTAGAGGTGGAAGAGGTCCATGAACTTGGATGGGTAAACATTAGATCTTTATTTTCACTGCCCCCAACCTAAATTTAGCAGTTCCTTCCATTTTAAATGTAGACAATAAGCCCCAACAGTATTATAGACCCATAGGATCCCCTGGACCATCAATGGGATCCATGGTTAAAAAACAAAGTGGCGGAGGGGGGCGCAGTTTAGAACTCCAAAATTCTGGGAAGGTATTAGGCATCCTCCCCCTTTGCAGGCATAATAGTTCAGAGGAGAGGTGGGCAAAATTTTCAGTTTGGAAAGGAGATTCTTTCATTTACTCCCTGGGTCGGGTTGTCTGCCTTTAGGCCAAGGTTTCCAAGCCTCGCCTGGAACTCTCTAACGTGCAACAAGTTTAGGCTTCAGATGCCAGGGAGCTTTCAGAAGTTTTTCTCAAGGTCATCACATCTGAGTAACAGCTGAGAGCTAGTTCCACAGTTTTGCAGGTCAGATCCAACATGACAATTTTTTTTTTCTGACACAGTTTTGCCCAGCTGGTTCCCGCTAAGCTCTGTAAAACTCGAAAAAATGGTAGGCTGTGACTTCCCCAAGAAGCATGTCACTGACGCCTCATTTTTAGTTTCCTACTAGGGGAAAAAAAAATGCTGAAGAGATCAAGATAGTCTACAGATGGAATGGGTCTCAAAACAACTGGCCTTCTGCTCAACCCTTGACATCACAGAATCCTGCTGTCAGGGTAGGCTACCATCCAAAAGTCAGTGGACCATTGGCCCCATGACCTATGGGGTAACTACTAGTTAAGGCCTCTGTGGATGCCTTAACTATAGAGCAGCTGGGGAGCAGCTGAGGCCATGCCCTTGGAAATTCCCACCTAGTACTCCAGTATCACAGGTCGGACTGTCCCAAGGGATAGAAATCATGTAAACTCACCAACTTGCTCTCTCTGCTCTAGTCTGCCAGTACTTAGGTTTACTGCAGAACCTGGGCTCTGTGGTAGAAGTTCCTAAGCCAAAGCATCCCCATGCTCACGAAGCAAGGAGACCTTACACCTTGACTTGGGGCTTCCTTGGTGCTGCATTAGGTTGGAAATTCTCAGAATAGGCGTCACACTCAAACCACCTACCTGATCGGGGTTAAGAAAGGAGGAGAACGTTTTCAGCGAAGAGCCAGTTTTGAAAAATTTCAAGCACTTTTCTCATCTAAAGAGGGGAGTGTTTTAAAGGACAGGGCAGGGCTTCTCAAAGAGAAGCCCACAGCTCCACTTCCTCTTTAGCGAAAGAATGTTTCTACCTGACAAGGAAGAGCTGGGTGGGGGGGAGGGGGTGGGCTCCACGTGAGTCACGCCCATGTGTAGGTGGTGGCGGCCATCAGGGGTCAGAAGTTCAGGCAGAGGGAGGAGAAAGATGCTAAAGGAGATGGGCTCCAACCCAAACCATACACAGGATAGGCTTATGTCAATGTCTGGTTTATTTGCTTCCAGTCGCAGTGATGGGAATTAGACAATTGCTTTAAAAACTCAAAAGCCACCGTAAAAATAGAAAATTATTGCTTCCTGTCGTGACCAAATATTAAACACAGTGCACACCTAATGACTCTATTCCTCCCCAGGGAAGGAGCTTTACGAACAATAAAATCCCAGCAGACTGGCACGGTTTGGGTTTGGAGGTCTCATTATGGGCTCGCTGATCCAACACAATTTACAAGCTCAGTGGACTCCACTCGAAGTGAAAACCACCAAGCCACAATTATAAACGGAACACCTACAGTAAAACCAGCATTTCACTCTTCATCAGGGAAGGAAAAGGGGGAAGGAAGGATCAGAAAGAAAGGCATTAGGGACAAGTTGCTCACGGCAATAGTTCTGACCACCTGCGTTGGAATCAAGTTCAGACCCACCACTAGAAAGCAACGCAGGGACTTCCCTGGCGGTCCAGTGGTTAGGACTCCACGCTTTCACTGCTGAGGGCTCGGGTTTGATCCCTGGTTGGGGAAATAAGATCCCACAAGCGGCACAGCTCAGCCAAAAAAAAAAAAAAAAGCGCAAGGCAGGCGGGGAGAAAGCAAGGGAGACCCTAAAGGTGAAGGCAGAAAGGAAAAAGAACGTGAACAAAGGTGAAAGAGGTAGACGGGGACAAGGGTGGGGCGCGAGAGAAGCAGAAGAGGAATTTTTAAATCTGCTGCCCCTTTTTCTACACAGGCTGACTCGACGTGACATCAAATTTTCAAAGTTAGATTGTTTTTTTTAAGTTCACTAAATTACCCAGATAGATGTCTACATGATGGTTATACTTCATCTTGTGACTCAACATCTGGATGATAAAATGCATGAGCCAGTCTACGCTGACTTGGGCAAGCACCAAGTGGACCGCTCGCGTTAAACCGAAGGAAAGTCTGGCTCTTGTTCAAACGTCAGCCCAGACCAAGTCGGGAGAGAGGAGCTTCCCTTTTACCTTTAACTTCATGCAATTTATCACTTGAGCCTAAACAATCCCACATGTGTGAAGCATTGAAGACAGAGACTCGGGGAAAGACCAAACAAAGGCTTTCAGGAAAGGCAGAGAATGAACAGGAGACGGTGGACGGTGGACTCGAAGCAAAAGCAATGCCGGGGAGGCGACAAGTCCATAAAACAGGGACTAGACGGGACATGAGCCCAAGGCACCGAGAAGTGACAAAAGAGAGAGAAGAGACAGAACACGGGGCTGCGGGGGAGAAACTGGCAAAGACGAGGGGCCCCCAAAATGCTGCTGGTTCCCAGTAAAGCTTCCTGCTCACCTCTTAGCCTCCAAACTGAATCTCCTAAGTGTGAATCAACTTCCACACGGACATGTGGGGCAAAGGTGATAAGACCCAGGTGGAGACAGAAAACACACTACCAGGAGGGACCGTACACGTGCTCGTTGGCCCTGGGGCCAGTTGGGGCTCCGAGCTCCTTCACGCATCTCTCTCCCCTTCCCAGCACCGTAAGGCAGCCCTGCCTTCCCTATTCTTCAGATAAGAAACTGGGTTCAGGTAGCGTTGCCGGATAAGATACAGGATGCCCAAGTGATTTTGAATTTCAGACAAACAACAAATACTTTTTCAGTGTAAGTATATTGCATGAGAAAGGCTCATACTTTTCAGTATTTGTTGTTCTTCTGAAATTCAAATTTAACTGGGACTTATTTATACTAAAAAGAAAACTCATTCGTGTTTATCTGATATTTAAATTTAACTGGGCATTTTATATTTTTATGCGCTAAATCTGGCAACTCCAGATTCAGTGAGAGGGAGCAATGAGTGAATGGGTGAATGCATGAATGGCAAAAGGGTAGTCAAACCCAGATCTGAGATTATTCTACAGTCATTATCATACAACAGGAATAATAGTCACTTCAGGCACTCGACCCACGGGTCATAAATCTATGTCCTCCGTACAACCTCACCTCTTCTGGAGTAAGAAAAAGCCTTTTGCACAGAAGAAACTGGCTACATACAAACTGACTACTATAGTCAACTAAAATGCCATCAGTCTGACCCCTGGCTTGGAAGGTGATGAGTCCTCCGAAGCTCAGTCTGGTTAGAAGCTTTGCAGGACAGCAGCAGTGTATCGACGTGAATGCCATAGCTTTTCCTGCCCGCTCCCTCAGCTTTCATAGACCATCCCAGCTTTGTCTTGGGAGCTAGAGATCCTGTCTCTAATCCCAATTGAGTCTTTGACCTGCTTGTTACACAGCCCCTGGAGTAGTTGCTCTTCAAGTGGGTTTTCTCATCTGAAATGGGATGACAGAGCCAGTACCTAGCCATAATGAGTCATGTGCTTAGCTTTAAATCAATCATGAAAATATCCTGTGCAATTGTGCAAATTGGACCCAAAGCCAACAACAAAAAAATAGGCTCATTCTTGGTCTCCATGGCGACCCACCTCAGAGGTTTTATTGAAGGGGCTATGTATAACAGCATTCAGAGGGGCAGTGACCCTAAGCGTTCCACCATTTTGCAAGTTCTCTTTTTTAAAAGTCCCAGCATCTTATGGGTCTTAAAAAAAATGGAGGTGTTAACCCCAAAGTGTTGGCCTGAATCCAATGGTTCCACCCCTCCCAAGTCTTCCATTCCTGCCATTATTTCAGTGGGACTAGGAATTTCTCCCTTACTTCCTTCTCGAAAGCTCCTGTTACACGGGAGCAACTGCAGTGTTTCTCACCAGCTCTGGCTCCTTGGTGGTCTTGAGGGGGCTGAAAGGTTAAGATTAGAGCAGAACTTTTCTGGAGGACAATCATTTCATTAATTACCTGGTCCAGACTGATGAGATGCTGACTCCCTATAGACTTGGGTCTTGGCTCCCTAACATGCTTTGGGCATCTTGTCACTCAACAGCTTTCCTTTCTGATCAAATACCTCCTCCGATGCGACTCTAGGTCACTGTGCAGTACAGAACAGAGCCACAAAAGGAACAACTTTTACAAGATTTCAATCAACAAATAATCTAGTCAAGCCCCAGTGGGTAGAATCCTAAATCTGCAAATCACCTGCAGATAACGACCTTGTCATCTCCTTGGGGTATGTGTCCTATTTTCCAGCTATTTGGTCTGGTAGCCTCTTGGCTGGGTCAAAAGTAGACCCAGAAGAACTCATCCAGCCCTGTTTGCTCAAACAGAAAGGGAGAGAAAATAACTGGAAGTTCTCTCTGGGTGAGCGTGTAGTCTTATCAATCTTTCCTAGGTTCCGGGGCCTTTGTTCCCCTGAAAGCCAGACAGACAACTTTGGAAACAGATACCTTTCTTATAGACAAATAACTATTTCTTATTTCTACCACAGCACCGTTTCAGAGTACTTTTCTTCCACTTCTGGACTCATCTACTTCCTGGCAAATCTGCCATTTAGTCAACATCACACAATTTTATGAGGAAGAAGCTGGAAGTTGAAGCTGGAAGTTGAAGTGGACCATTATATGTTCTGAACAACCCCCTACATCCAGCTGGCCCTCTGACTTTCAAACAAGTACTTTGTTTGTTTTTTTGTTTGTTTGTTTTTTTGCGGTATGCGGGCCTCTCACTGTTGTGGCCTCTCCCGTTGCGGAGCACAGGCTCCGGACGCGCAGGCTCAGCGGCCATGGCTCACGGGCCCAGCCGCTCTGCGGCATGTGGGATCTTCCCGGACCGGGGCACGAACCCGTGTCCCCTGCCTCGGCAGGCGGACTCTCAACCACTGCGCCACCAGGGAAGCCCTGCACAAGTACTTTGAATGAGAGGATGCTAGTAAAGGTGAACTGGTTTTGGTTCTTTCTCCCTCTTGGCTAAAGAATTACTTATAAATGGTTCAGGTCTGGCCTCCGAGTTTCTGCTTTCTCACAAACATCGAGGCTACTAAAAAATTCACAGATTGCCAGATGGTGCAACAGCAGTTCTTTGCAAAGGATCTGAGCTTTCCAGTGAACAAAGGACTCATACTCATGGGGACGAGTGGCAACACCAGCAAAAGCTTTGGAGTGGTGGGTACTGGGGGAGGGGAAGTGGGGTGTGGAGAGGTGAGAAAATGGGCCTTTCACCTCCGTGACTGGTATCTGGCAAGGAAAAAACTGATTCCCAGCTGCTGCTGGTGGAAGAAGGCACACATGTCCAGAAGAAGTTGAAAGAAAACAAAATCAGAAACTGAAACATTTTATTTCACAAAATTTGAAGCCTGTGCCCGTCTTCCCAATCCCTGATGGTATAGGGTGATGGAAATAATGCCCAAGCTTTGGCAGGTAAACCCATATATTCCCAAAGAGCCACGAAAAGAGACGCATTTGTGAACTATCGTAACGTCTTCCGAATAGGTTACCCTACATTCGTTCTCCATTTTCTAATTGCACTACTCAGAATCCTTTGATATCTTCCCACTGCCAACACAACAATGTCAACACACTTTTGTAAAGGCATATAAAGTCTTTGGAAATCTGGGCCCAAAGAATCTTTCCAACCTCTCCTACAGTCCCCCTTTAACACATATACGTGCACCTCTAAAATCACGAGCAGATTTAAGGAATTCTTTCCCTTCCACATGCCTTTTCCTGCATGCTTTCCTTCTCCTAGAATGCCCTTTGACCTCACCTGCCTACGTCCACGTTACAGCTCTCACCACATACACCGCTGCCTAGGTGAAATTCATCTTCCCACTTTCAGTTCTTCCAGAGTTTTTATCTCTACATCTTTTGTGGCACTTTTCACATTCTACATTCCATCACAGTTATTTCTGCACATCTTTTGTTTCTTCCATTTGAACTGTAAGCTTCTGATGGGAAAGCTTTGTGTCTACTCAATCTTATTATCCCTAAGAGCACCTTGCAACGTCCATGACACGACAGGCCCTAGATAAATATTTCCTGAATGATTCATTCTGCCTTACAACCCTAGCTCTCTCTTCTTGGCATTGTTTTGTACCACTCTGCCCCTGGGGGGTAAGACTGCTAGGCAGTTGTCAAATACAGGTACTTACAAGAAAGGTCCTGTATAAACTGGCAAAAGACTCCGTCATCCAAACTCTCTGATGCTTGGCAGTCAGAGATTAATCTGCCAACTAATATTTACTGAGTGTCTGTGGTATACAAGCCACTGGTTAGACACTGAGAGACACAGGCGAATAATCGCTATGACTTTTTTAAAAGCATCTATTCTGTCATGCACTGTATGGGCACCATACACACGTTAATGATTTAACCCAACAACTCAATGGAAGAGGTAGTACTATTAACACCATCACAGAGCTAATGATATTAGAGTCAAGACTTAAGTGACGTATGTTGTCTGACATCCAAGAATTACAATATAGTTGGAAATGTAAGGCAAGCTCACATAGGGAAAAAGATAACAATACCCATACATCCTAACGAGAGCGAGTATATGTGACAGTGTCAATGAAAAGACTTTGGCTACCAGAATTGATTTCTTTCAAATGGTAGAATCTAAACAAGGTCTTGAAAGGGGGATCAGATTTATATTGGCAGAGAGTTGGCGGTGGGGATTCCAGGCTGGACTGATGTGTGCAGAGGGAGATGGGGGGCATATTCGAGGTCTGTTTGATGGGACAAACATTTTGATTCCATGTTGATTCTTAGAGAAAGAAATGATGGGACTAGAAAGTTGAAACCTGTCTACCATTCACTCACCTAGTCTTCAAAGCACTTTCACAGTTTGCAAATGTATTTTTCTCTGTGTGATTATTTAAACTGTCAGCTCCATGAGCGCAGAACCATGCCTGTGGTATTCCCTGATGGCCTCTCAGTGCCAGGGATTCACGAATATTAGCTTAATAACTGAACAACAGAAAAAATTACTCAATGAATGAATGACGGAGTGAATCGATGTATAGACAACTAGGCTAGCTTGTGTCAAATGCTAAAGTTCTGAAGTCTAGGAAGATTGGTCAGTCTAGTGGAGACAGTATAATTCTTAAAAATTAAACCAATTACAGAAATGAAGATCACAACTTTTCAGTTCTTTAATTAGGAGGAGGAGAATGATTTTCTCAAAGGGAATTTTGTTTCTTATTTCCCACTTGCCTCAGGTTGTCATCCAATGAAGAGTCTCAACCCAAAGGGACATTCTTCTGCACCAGAAATTAGAAGAGTCCCTTCTCCTACCTGTATCTCCCCCCACATGGCCAAGAAGCAAGCAAAGGTTTTACTAGAAAACGAAGGAAGGAGAACATGAAAGAATGATGTTTTCACTTTGGTTAAATAATCTGAGTTTTTTAGTGAGAACATCTAAACCTCTCCGAGAGAATGGAATTTTCACTAAAAAAAAAAAAAAAAAAAAAAGCCCAAGGCCAGGATTTTGTAGACTCTTCCCAGCACTGGGCTCCCCTATGCCCAGTAGTCTGTGCAGAGAAGGCACATGTGAATAGCTCCTGTAAATTATTGGTGAGCAAGGATGATGAATTAGCATGCCTGACACCCAAACCTGGGCCTCTGCTACAAGCAGAGAATTTAGAGCTGGAAGGTAATGTAAAGCTCACCCATTAATCCAAAGCACTTCATTTTACAGATAGGGAAACTGAGGCTCAGAGAGGCGGCTCATGACCTCCATGACATTAGACAGCTAGTTAGTGAACGATCTGGGGTCAGAAGCAGGTGTCCTGATACCCGCTACATGATGTTGTCTCTCTGGGGACCGATATTCCGTCAAACCTGTCACACCGTTGCACGTGACTTGCACAATCTCAGAGTTAAATGATACTTCAGAGGCCAGCGATGCCCACCACTTCCCAGAGAACCGATCCTCTCTCTATTGTTCCCATCAGGAGGTCTTCAAACCATGCTCACCAGGTTTTCCTGTTCCTCAACAGCTCTAAATTCTGGGAAGCTTCTCCTTCTATTACACCAAACCCTTTTTCTCCATAACTTCCACCCGCTGACGACACTCCAATTTCACCACGGAAGCTGGCTTTGTGAACTACCTCCTTAAGACTCATTTCTTCCTCTGTAAAATTAAGACTTTTCTCAACTGTTGAAGATTAGTTAGTGAGCACAAATTGCTTAGCACTGTGCCCAGCACACCATAAGCGCCAGTTAAATGTTAGGTAAATGTTGAGTACTGTTCTTATCCATCCTTCTCAGAGACAGAATTCTTCGTTCAGGAGGAGTCACTACTGATATATCTGATTTGTCCATTTCTAGGGAGAGGGAGGGAGTGGTCACAGACCGAAAACCAGCCTGAGTGGCCTAGGATGGTAAGAATCCACTGGGCTTTGTGGACATAAATCTGACCTACAGTTCACTACTATCCAAATACTGCTTCTATGCTGAAAGGGACAGTGGGGTTAAAAGCAGAATCTACACCACAAATCAAGAAGAGATCAATACGGAGTTCATCTGATAAATTAAGCGAAAGAAAAACTCCGGTGTTCAGGATTAATGTCACACCCTCTAGCATGCACGGAAGGTCCATAAGGGCTTCACTACCCACAGTTATTCTCTGAAAGCTCCCATTCCACCAATAACACTTTCTGGAGTTAAGCGATACACGGAGAGAGGAATAGGAAGTGTGGTCCAGACGAAAGAGGAACCAAACACTTCTCTGGTAGAACAAGGTAGCTGGTGAGGCAGAGAGAAGCAGGAAGAGGATGTGCCAGATGGCAGGGGGAGGGCAAACGAGAAGCCTGGACCAGAGTGGGGGGAAAGGAGCAGGTGAGGATGCCTTCCAAGATGGTAGCAGGAGAAAGCTTCACTAAAAAAAGAAAAAACTCATACTCATTAGGATGGCAACTATAAAAAAAAAAAAAAACCCGCTAAACTAAGCAAGAAAATAACAAGTAATTTGGGATGTGGCGAAAATGGAACCTTTGCGCACTGCTGGTGGGAGTGTAAAATGGCGTAACTGCTATGGACATGGCATGATGGTTCTCTGAACTACCATGTGATCCAGCAGTTCCACTTCTGGGTGTGTACCCAAAAGAATGAAAAACAGAGACTCGCAGAGATATTTGTACATCCATATTGATAACAATATTTTTCACAGTAGCCAAAAGGTTGAAGCAACCCACGTGTCCATTGACGGACAAATAGAACAAAATGTAGTACAACCAGACAATGGAATATTATTCTGCCTTAAAAATGAAGGAAATCTTGACACATATTGCAACATTAAGGAAACTTAAGGATATCATGCTGTGAAATAAACCAAAGAAGGACAAATACAGTATCATATGAGGTACCTACAGGAGTCAAATTCATAGAGAAAGTATCAATAGCATGGTGGTTGCCAGGAACTGGGGGGAGGGGGAGATGGGGAGAGAGCTTCCATATGGGAGGATGAAAAGAGTTCTGTAAACGGATGCTGGTGATGGTTGCACAGCAAGGTGAATGTACTTAATACCTCTAAACTGTACGCTTAAAAATGTTTAAGATAGTCAATTTATGTTATATATATATTACCACAATTGAAAAAAAATTTGTTTTTAAAAGGGAGATAATATCAGGAAAACGCCACATGGGCAAATAAATACCAGGTATTTCTGTGTAAACCTTCTGAATGAAGATCATTCTGATGCTTGTTTGGCTTCTTGAAAAATAAAATAAAAATTACAGAAACTTAAAACAGTCCTTCTGGAAGCTGAGCTCATAAATATAGGAGTCCAGGATCCGAAGACAAAAGTCTGGGATATTTTGCATGTGAGAAACAGGTTGGCGCTGCCCTTTGACAGAAAATATCATACTCGTGTGCACATGGGCAGGGACAGCCTACAAAGATTCAGAAAGAACTCTTGTCCCCTCCTCCCATCTGACTTTTCATGGGGCTGCAAGAACAGGAACGGTGAAGACTCATTTTCCTTCTCCCAAGTCTGTGAGATTGTCCCTAAAATCCTCTTCCCACGGACCACCAGTCTCCTGAGCCCAGAGGTGCGGTAGCTGTTCAGAAGAAGTTTCAGAGAGAAAAGAGAGTCTAAAGAAAGCACAGCCCATGAAAAACAAGGCTGAATTAGTGCTTCCTTCTGAAACCACAAATGTAAATCCGTTTGAGCCCTTTTATTTTTATTTACCACACAGAGGTCTTTATGGACAAGGTGTAGGCTGAAGACCTCGGTATGGATTATGTTTTCATTGTTGGTTTTGTTCTGTTCTGTTTTGTTGAGTTTTCTTCAGGTAGGAGCTTTGAATTTTTACACTCAAAATGAATAAACCCTACTGCCGCCCTGGGCGCGCATTTCTACACAGAAGGAAGGCTCTGCTGGAGGCCCCTGGTTCAGCAGCAAGTCCTGCTGGGCTGTGTGTTGGCCTGGCTTTTTGGAGAGGGGTGTGGCTGCCCAAGAATTCACAAAAGCATGCCGAAAAGACAATTGAAAATAAAAATTAAATTTATGTTTCTAGAGAGATTAAGGCAGGGAGTCATTTAGACGGGGAAAAAATATTCCCAGTCCAGGGCTAAGTCTTAGGAAACGGAGAACTCAGTCTCTGATGGGACGCCCTATTGTACAATCCAGTGATTTTCAATTAAGGGTCCACGAGGTTGTGAAAGCTATTTTTCATATTTCAAACAGCCTATTGGCAATGGAATGTCTGCCCAAGACATGGCCACGTGGGCTAAATGAAAAGTCAAGTTGTTTCGTGTTTGAGCTGGCAGCCTATCAAGTTAGTGTGGTAACACTGGTGGTTCTGGCCCAGATCAGAAACTCTGACTGGTCATTGATGAGGTCAAGGGCATTTCTTTTTTTTAATTTTCAATTATTTCTCTCTTTTTTGGCTGTGGCGTGTGGCGTGCGGGATCTTAGTTCAGTTCCCCGACCAGGGATCGAACCCCTGCCCCCTGCAGTGGAAGCGCAGAGCCTTAACCATCCTGACCGCCAGGGAAGTCCTGAGATCAAGGGCATTTCTGGAATGAGATTTTTTCCTTCCCATTCTATTGTACGTCTTCAGTTAATAAAAATGAAATTACAGCTGGATTATTACTTGTTAATTGCAGCTTGGCAGGCAAAATCTTGCAAAACCTGGCTCACCAAAGGAAAAAATAAGAGGGATCCCTGGCGGTGAATATTTGGGAACCACTTTTGATCCGCCCCTTCCCCTCCCCCGGACATACACAATTCCAAGGGAATAAACAGGCTTCCCTGGAGCCAGAGTGGAACATGCCTATTGCGTGAGAAAACTCAAAGAGAGACAGTGTAAATTAACTGCATCTGGTTAGACGGAGCGAGTAGGGGGAGGAGATAATTAGTTGGCGTTATAGGAACAAGGGCAAAGAAGAGAGTTACATATTTACTCAGAGGAAATCCAAAATAGACTACTTAGCACCCGTTTGGTGCTCATGGGTCATCTCAACATCTCTAAGCCGGCAGGTGTTGAACCCAGGGACCAGAGACACCGCTCAAGCCCTGGATGACACAAGACACCCATCCCACCTCCGGCAAATGGAACCCTGCCTTCAATCCCCTTTCCCTTCCACAAATGAAGGGAAGAAGGCAAAGGAATGCCCAAAAGACAGGAGCAAGAAGCAAGATTCCGGTGAAGAAACAAGCAGTGTCTTCAAACAAAATCCCTACAACGAGGAAGCCGAACCAACGCATCTGTTTATAATAAGATGAGTTCTCTAAAAATCTGATCCGGGTCAATTTATAGCACCCTTTGGTATGTATGTTTCCATGTGTAGATGCACAACATTTCGGAAGTAACACATATTTCAAGTGATGCAGAGACATCGCTGGGCTGTTTTATTGTGCACAGGCTAGTAAAAATAAATGCCACAGTCACATAAAGCTCCTTAAGACGCAGCTAAAATACAATTTCCACCTTCCCAGAAGAATTTAAAGCATTCTAGCACAAACAATGAAGGCACACAACCTGAAAATCTTTCCTCTCCATAGATGCCAAAAACCTACGTACATTAACATGTGTATTAGGTATAGCATGTTCAGCTCTCTCCCCGAGTTCAGGTTCTACATAGTTTCTGAGAGAAAGAACTGCTACTAGGTGCAGAGCCTTTAGGATGTGTGCTTATGAGATGTAAGGTGCAGGTTAGCATTTACGGGTTTGTAAACATTTCTAAAGCTGGTTTATGGGTTGTTTATTACAAGAAAAGATGTAACAACCATGAGGTTAGAGTACCCTCTTGAAAGAGGAGCTAAAGTTAGTTAAAAAAAAAAAAAAAGACTAGATGAAGATTAGTGAGCTCAGTGGACACGCTGGAAAGGACGGCATCCGTGTCTAGGCTGCCCTCATGGGCTCCATATTCCCCAGAGGATCCAAGTGCATCCTAGGAAGTTGGGAAATCATGTCAAGTGTGATCACATAAATTGGGACAGAGAGTGCTGGGAGGAAAAGTTTGTGGCAGTGAGAGGATCACAGGCCAGAAGTAAGGACAGCTGTGTTCTAGGGCCAGCTCTGCTCCAACCAGCTGTGCAACGGCGGGCAAGTCGTGTCACCGTTCCCGAGTTCAGTCTTTTCGCCAATCAAATGAGAAAGACAGCTGGCCCCCAAGAGTTCTTACAACTCATTAATTTTAAGCTTCTGTGCGCTTTCAGAAAAACTAAAAAAATTCCAGAGCTCCCTAAATTGATGTCACCTGAACCCCCAAGACCGGCAGCATATACATCCAGCAAACAATCTCTATTTGTCTATCATCATCCTCCAAGGATCTCCGAGAATACTGCAAAACTGCCATGGATATTTTAGCTACCTTCTGAAACCTACAGCAACAGGCCATACCCTCCAGGTATACCCTTCACGATACTATTGAACAGAGATGTTGAGTGCTTTGTCCAAGGTCAGAAGCTAGGACAGGATCAGAATTCCAGCCTCTTCATTCCTAGGGTTATGCTATACTTTCCACGAAGAAAGCAAGCTGGCTTTCTGGGAAGAATGCCAGAGGTTCCATTCTCCCAACTGAGAATTCATTGGAATATTGGAATAACAACTTTGGAGACTGTGGTCTCTCCAATCCATTTCAGGACCTGTCTAGAAACACAAAAACCCAGAGAAAGAAGCAAGAGGGAATTATTCCGTTTTTTAACGAAAGAGAAAAAAATTAGGGGTGGGAATATGGGATTTCTCAAAAATTACATGATTGCTGGAAGTTAAATTGGTATTCCTTCATTGGTTTGTAAGTTCTGTTTCCAATCACAAAAACATACAGCTGAGGATGCCGAAATCACATTTCAATGAATTAGCATCTTGTCCCAAAGAATCTTTCCCACTCTGAACAAAACATAGAACCCAGAATGCAACCCTCTATGGTAGAAAGGAATCTCCCTCAGTGCAACAGAGAGCTTGTCATCATCCTCTAAACCATAATCTAATTTGACAGTCTTCAAGCCCAACAGCACAATCACGGAGAATGATAAGAAAGTTACTGCGTAACTTGGGATATACTGCCTCTTCTAGGAAACTGATTGAGACCCTATCCTGCCAGATGGGAGAGATGTCATCCTTTACCATCTTTTACCATCCACACACGCCTTATTAGGCTGAAGTCAGTGCACCTGGAAAATAATCCCATCATAGATTTAGAGACATGTGTTCAAAAAGGAAGGTTCTGACTTCTTCCAAGAAAGGCCAACCAAAACAAGAAAACACATGTTGGACCAGCTCCAAGCCTTGAAGATAAAATGAAACCAACCTTACGGCAAAGCCCAGTGATCCACACTCAGAGTTGAGATTCTAAAGGAAAGAAACCAGAAACAGTTTTTTTTTAAAATCACTTTTTCCCCCTACCTGTCGATGATGACAGGGTCTGAAGGAGTCTCATTTCGGTTGCCACAACTTTTCTTTTCGCAACATCGACTGTAGATTGGGGAGGGGCCAAAAGAGTAAGAGAAATGCGTTAAAATCAAGAAAACACAATGAGCACACAATGTAAGAACATTCACGAAAACGGGTACGTCCTAGGGAACTGCTCAACTATCAGTTGCTCGAGCATGAGTGTATGGCCATGTTCAACAGCAACGCTAAACTCGAGCGTGAGTGTACGGCCA